>NC_052086.1:54052259-54352259 GCF_015852505.1 Tachyglossus aculeatus | reverse complement strand
GCACTTAGTACAGTGCTCTGCACACAGTAAGCGCTCAATAAATACGACTGATGATGATGATGATAGAGCACAGGTTCGGGAGTCAGAAGGACATGGGTTCTAATCCCGGCTCCGCCACTTGTCCGCTGGGTGGCCTTGGACAAGTCACTTCACTTCTCTGTGCCTCAGTTCCCTCATCTGAAAAATGGGGGTTAAGAGTGTGATCCCCATGCAGGACAGGGACTGTGTCCAATCCAATTTGCTTGTCTCCACCCCAGCGCTCAGTACAGTGCCTGGCACAAAGTAAGCGCTTAACGAATACCACAAATATCTCTAGACTGTAAGCTCCTTGTGGGCAGGGACTGTGTCTGCTTATTGCTATACTGTATCCTCCCAAGCGCTCAGTACAGTGCTTTGCACATGGTAAGTGCTCAATAAATGTGACTGAATCTTTCCTGTCCCTCCTGCTGCAGATCCTACCCACTGTGAAACGCCTCTGGGGCTTCTCGGATGGCCTGTCAGGATGGATGTTGAAGAGGCCGTCAAAGCCATTCCCCTCGCTTTGATGACATAATAGACATTCCAATATGCTGCCTTGAGTAATGGCTTCGTACCTCAGAACTTCAAGAAGGCCAAGGCTCATAAACACTCAAAGCAACGCTCCAATGCAGCTTTTCAAAGCTTCCACTGGGTGAGCTTTGCCTCACAATTCCGGTTCTGGAGCAGGGCTCTTTTTCTAAGATTTATGAACCAATATCAATCCCGCCCTCAGGAATAAGGGCACATAAAAGTAAAGTTAAATGACCAAATTCTCTTGGGGCCAGTACTAACAGTTTCTAAACAGATGGGCCACAGAAAATAGGATGCCCTGTCTCTTCGGCTGGCTTGGTTCCACTTAGAGATCCTTTCCGTGACAGCCGCCCCCCAACCCACTCCCTCTCTGAGCGAAACAAACGTTCACTTGTGCTTATCCTGGAAAAGTGGATACTGCATATTTCTATCCAGACAGTAAAAGGGGAGCAAATTGGGCAGCTCACCCAACCCATCCTTATTTTGGGGCTCATTCAGGACAATAATCGTTCATGGTAGAAAACCTCAGGAGATCTTTCCTAGACTATAAATCTGTGTAGCTGTGGGGTGAACCAAGGGAGAAATTTGTTTCCCAGTCCCAGTTGGGTAACCAAGTGGCCTGGGGAGCAGGGGAGGAGGAAGAGTACCTTTTACTGTCTGACATTCAGGAGGATTTAGTGAGATGGAGGACGAGAGAAACGAGACAGCAGTTACAGAGGCAGGGGACTAGAGGGGACGGCCAGGGGTTTTCTCCGTTGGTGAAATCTCACCATTCCTTGTGTAATTAGCCACTTGTCTATAGGCTCCATGACAGAATTCCCACCTTTCCCTCTCCTCTGGGCCGAGAACAGAAATGTCCCGGGAAAAGAGAAACCACAGCGACACCCGTGACAAAGAAATCGATAGCACGATGGCAACAACAGTACAGTTTGTATTCATTTACACGTTAACTTAAAGATATTCCCCCGTCTCCTTTCCCCCTCTGTAAAAGAGAAAAAAGTTTTAGTGATCGAGAGGAAAGACAACATTCAAAACAGACCCACAAATGATAACGATTGAGTAAGGATATAAGGGTTCACGCAACTCTGCAGGCGGTTTGCCGATTTCATATTTACAATACGTCTCACATACATGCAAGGTCCCAGTTCTCCCTATCGAGTAATGTACACATTAAGCAATTAAAAAGCATCTTTTTGATAACATGCTCCCTGAGACCTCTGAATGCGCTCCAAGTCATACTTTCAAGGGGCCAAGGTTCAATACGCCCACCAAATCTACTGGTGCAAAATACATTGACCAGTCATCTCAGGTTAGATATAGCTCTCTGAACTGATAACGGGTGAGGCGGAGTTTCAGCTACAACAGGCAGAACAAGAGCAGGCACCGGTGTCCCAAGGGAGAACATGAATAAGGTCAGTAACCCCGGCAGGCTGGAAATTCCACCATTTAACCATCGGGTCACCACAGTGATGATTCACCAAGTGGCTGTCTATTAGGCCTTTGAAATGGGCTGGGATCAACCGGTTTGGATTCTCCCCAACATGGTTCAATTCAAAGTAAATCATTGTGCGGGTGTGGATTTTGACTCCACGGATCATCGACATGAAAGGAAATCCTTTTTCAAGATACGAAACAATGAAGCAACTGGGTTGCCTAGAAGAGAGAGCTCAGGTCCTGGGCATCAGAGGACCAGGGTTCTAATCCCGGCCCCGCCACTTGTCTGCTGTGTGACCTTGGGCAAGTCACTTCACTTCTCAGTGCCTCATTTACCTCATCTGCAAAACGGGGATTAGGACTGCGAGCCCCATGTGGGACATGGGCTGAGTCTAACCTGATGATCTTGTTACCACCTTGGCGCTCAGTACAGTGACTAGCACATAGTAAGTGCCTGACAAGTACCATTAAAAAAACCCACAGCTTTGGAAATCCAGCAGCTCGCTACCACATGGGGCAGGGCCCTAGGGAACAAGTGCCTATAACCTCTAGACTGCAAGCTCTTGGTGGGCAGGGAATGTGTCTGTTTATTGTTATATTGTACTCTCCCAAGCGCTCAGTACAGTGCTCCACACTTCTAGACTGTGAGCCCGCTGTTGGGTAGGGACCGTCTCTATATGTTGCCAATTTGTACTTCCCAAGCGCTCAGTACAGTGCTCTGCACACAGTAAGTGCTCAATAAATACGACGGAATGAATGAATAGTCAGCGCTTGACAAATACGACTGAATTGAATGAAAGGTGTCAGGGCCAGGCCCTGGAAGCAGTACTAGATCAACTCTTCAGTGTTTCTCCGGCTGTCAAGGGTACTCAAAAGCTCTAGTTCCCACAGCTTCCGTAACCCAAGAAGTGAAAGCATTTTACACCCACAGACAGGTTGGAATGAAAAGTCTGACCTCTAGACTGTACGCTTGTTGTGAGCAGGGAATGTATCTACTACCTGTTGTATTGTACTACCCCATGCGCTTAGTACAGTGCTCTGCACAAAGTGCCCAATACATACCACTGATTGACTGACAGGGAGGGCTCAGGAATGTGTCCATTTATTGTTGTAGTGTACTCTCTCAAGTGCTTAGTACAGTGCTTTGCACACAATCAGCGCTCCCTACCTCCTTCCCCTCCCCAAAGCACTTGTATATATATTCGTAGAGATCTATTACTCTATTTATTCTACTTCTACATATTTAGCATTCTATTAATTTTGTTAATGATGTGCATTTAGCTTTAATTCTATCTGTTCTGATGACTCTGACACTTGCCTACATGTTTCGTTTTGTGTCTCTCTTCCCCTTCTAGACTCTGAGCCCGCTGTTGGGTAGGGACCGTCTCTATATGTTGCCAACTTGTACTTAGTAAAGTGCTCTGCACACAGTAAGTGCTCAATAAATATGACTGAATGAATAGATGAATAAATACGACTGAATGAATGAATTAATAAATGCAAGGTTACCCTGAGCCTTCATTTTGGATGCAAGTTTCCCAAATGTTTGGGAAATTTGTAATTTCCTAGAAAAAACATTTCTGGTTGGGGAAGTTGCATGTAAAGAGTATCAAAGAACTTACCTGACTCTTTGTAACAAGATCCACAAGGGCCTAGGTTTCAGAAGACAAATCTTCCCCAAACCTTTCAAGAATCTCCAGAGAACCTCTCCATTACCACTTGTGGTCAAAACCTCTCCCACTTCCCTTTCACATACCTACACCTGACTTTGTTCCTTTTTATCCCAAGCTTTCCAGGAAGCTACTGAGAGTTCCCTCCCAAACAAGCATTTTGTCTTACGGAGGTATTTCCAAATAGCCTGAGTTCCTTTTTTTCCTTAATATTTTCAACAGAAGGCCAAGAGAAACTACAAACAATTGTGAATCTGTAATCATATCGCGTGTCCAACCCCCAGGTCGCCCTTGAGCACTTGCTACGACTTGGCCCTGCTTGATGTATTTTGGAGATTTTTTTTATATAACTCCACTTCTCTAGAGTATCTGGCTTTTACAGTCTTTGACTACCTTGTTTCCACAGCCAGGGTAAAGAGCGTTTAGAACCTACCACTCCAGGGTTTTGTTTTCGAACATCCAGGGCAGATGTCAGTCCTCCAACGGCCTGGGGATCCTCGTAGGTTACCCTGAAAGCCAAGGAAAGAGAACGGAGTTAGTCCGCAGCCACTGGCAGTGGTCGAGAGTTGGCCCTGGCTGACATATCCCCATCCATTTGGCTAGACACATCCACAGAGACACTAGAAAGTGCTCCAAATTAGTTTGGGGTTTGCAGAGAGGCTGATAAGCTACGTCACCTCCGGGAGTCGGGAGAATTGGGTTCAAACCTGCCTGCTACGTCACCCGGGGTATAGAATGTCTCAACTTTCCTCATTTTGCCCAACGGAAATTCATCACATCTTCCTTTGCCCTACCTCTTTGTCTTATTTCAGGGGGAAGTGTTTAAATATCAACAACGTGAGGTCTCTAAGGTGTTGGGAACGTCTCGGATATACGGGCTGCGTAAAGAGAAGACGGTACTGACTGCTATTACAAATAGAGAAATCTCAACATCAATCGTATTTATTGAGCGCTTACTATGTGCAGAGCACTGTACTAAGCGCTTGGGAAGTACAAATTGGCAACATTCATTGATGGCAAAATCTCAGCCATCAAGAGGAGGAAAATGCAGGAAGTTAAAGGTCTGGGAACCACTGTGGGGGGAAAAGTAGAACTTCTAGCTGAGTAGGTCCCCCACTTCCCATCAATCAGGAGTCACGGTTGAAGCTCTGCGGGTAACAAGGAGACCTAAAGTTTATTATTATTTATTCATTTATGGTATTTGTTAAGTGTTTACTATGTGCCAGGCAATGTACAAAGAGCTGGGGTAGATAGAAGATAGGAGGGTCAGTCACAGTCCCTGTTCCACATAAGACCCACGGTCTT
This sequence comes from Tachyglossus aculeatus, assembly GCF_015852505.1. Lineage (NCBI taxonomy): Eukaryota > Metazoa > Chordata > Mammalia > Monotremata > Tachyglossidae > Tachyglossus > Tachyglossus aculeatus. The sequence continues at coordinate 54,347,301 of NC_052086.1, read as the reverse complement.
AATCCCCATTTTACAGATGAGGTAACGGAGGCCCAGAGAAGTGAAGTGACTTGCCCGAGGTCACGCAGGAAAGCTGGGATTAGAACCCAGGTCCTCCAGTCTCCCAGACCCGGGTTCTTCCCACTAGGGCACACTGCTTCTCTAAAAATAGAACTAGAATGATCCCCTTGTTAAGAAAGAAAAGGTCAACTAACTCTCCCTTGATATTTAGACAGGCAAGGTTCAGGACTGGGTCACCATCTGCAATGTGCTCAGTCTGCTAGATTCCAGCTGACCTAGACAGTGGAGGTGGATCAGCTTTTGAACTCAATGCTCTGTCCTGGTAAAAGCGGAAAACTGATTTAGCTGGCAATGCCGGGTACTTCCCAAACCGCAGAGCTTCCAACACCTGCGCAGTGTCATAACGGAGAGGGAAAACTAAAGAAAATGTATGGTCCTTGCCAGGGTAAGTTAATAGGCTCATCAGGGCTCAATTTAGTTTGTTGGGTTTGGAAAAAAAATCAATATCGTCATTGATTGCAAACAGAGCTGCCACCTTGGCTCGAACTTCAGCAAAGATCAGGACTCTGTTCTAAAACTCTTTCTTCAATCTAGCCCAACCCGATCTGAGCCAAATGCAAGCTGAGGTCCTAAACCCGAATGATTAAGTGTCTTTGAGCCAGTGATTACATTTTTTAAAGCCCCGTTTGTGACTGACAGAGAGAGGTAACACCAATATGAATAACCCCATGCTAGGAAAGTTGGTCAGCCAGTCATATTTATTGAGTGATTACTGTGTGCAAAGCACTATACTAAGCGCTTGGGAGAGTACAATGTAACAATAAACAGACACATTCCCTGCCCACAACGAGATTATAGTCTAGACTTCTAGACTAGACTTATAGTCTAGTCTTCTAGACTGTGAGCCCACTGTTGGGTAGGGATTGTCTCTATATGTTGCCAACCTGTACTTCCCAAGCGCTTAGTACAGTGCTCTGCACACAGTAAGCGCTCAATAAATACGATTGATTGATAGAGGGGAAGACAGACACTGTGCAGTAAGAGCTCATTCGACATCCTTGACCGGTGCCAAAACTTTGTCTAAAAGCAGTTTGAAAGGTGAGGCCACTGGGGAGTGCCAGCTTTCACGAATAAAAGTTCTCTCTCTGGGCTGGCCTTGGCCAGCAGAGAGCCAAGCGCATCCTTTTCTGCTCTACTTCAGAGTTCAAACTGAAAAGGCTCTACGTACGTTTTACGTTGCTCAGCCAGGGAACTTCCTCTCGTCTGGGCAAACATGTCAAAGTCATCCCGGGGGTTACAGTGCTGGAGCGAGCTGAGAGTTCCACTGACGCTGTTTGTCCCCAAGTCTACGATGACAGAACATTCCAAAAGTCCAAAAAAACCCAAGAAACTTAGGGCTCACTATGTCCATCCCAAAAGATGTCTACGGAGCTAGAAGGAAATGGTTGAGAGCAGGTGAGCCAAGTGTGCCTGAACTACGCCCTGAAAGGAGTAGGGTGAAGCCCAAAGGCAAAGAGGGGCAGAGCAGATGGCGAAGTGGGAAAAAAGACTCTTTCAACTTGGCACAGCCGGCACAAGCCCCGAAAAGATTTCACTTAGGGGAAACGTTAGGGGAAAAGACACCCCGGCAGGAAGAGGGAAATCGAAAAAGCAAGAAAGGGGGGGAGGGAGAGAAACAAAAGGTACTTACATTTTAAGGGAAGAAGTATACTGAGAATTGACGAGCACTGTACAGTAAGTTTCACAACCACTTTTAAACCTGACGAACTTCAAAAGTTGGTAGCTCAGTTTACTTCCATCCCACTACAAATGGTATTTTTTAAAACCTGTCCCTAGCTGAACCATCCTCATAATAATAGTAAGTATGGTATTTGTCAAGCACTTACGTGCCAAGCAATGTAATCAGTGTTAGGACAGATATGGATAATCAGGTCCCACATGAACCTCAGAGTCTAAGTAAGGGGACAAATAGGTATTGAATCCCCATTTTGCAGATAAGGGAACTGAGGCCCAGAGAAGTATCCAAGGTCTCAGAGCAGAGAAAGTGGCGGAGCCTGGATTAGAATCCAGGTCTTCTAATGCCCAGGTCTGTACTCTTTCCACTGGACTATGCTGCTTCTCTTAGACTTTGGAAGAAAGAAAAAGTGCAAATCCTGGAGAGTTCTTTAGATAAAACAGGTCAGTTGGCCATTCAGTCTCCCTTCCCAAGAAAGGATAGGGTGTTTATAATTTTTCCAATTCTCCTCAGTCCTAGTTCTGACTGAGGAACAGAGTGTCATTTGGTAAACAACTGAAAAACAGAGGAGAATCTGATGTTAAATACTCCTTTTTTAAATGATATTTGTTAAGCACTTACCACGTGCCAGGCCCTGTACTAACGGGCTGGGGTAGATACAAGCTAATCAGGTTGGACACAGTCCATGCCCCACAGGGACTCCCCCTTCTAGACTGTGAGCCCACTGTTGGGTAGGGACCGTCTCTATATGTTGCCAACTTGTACTTCCCAAGCGCTTAGTACAGTGCTCTGCACACAGTAAGTGCTCAATAAATACGACTGAATGAATGAATGAACATGGAGCTCACAGTCTTAATCCCCATTTTACAGGGGGATTGTTTTATGGTGGTGGTGGTGGTTGATGATGATAATGACAACAAACTCCCTCTCAAATTCCAACACGCATCTCACTGTGGTGGTGGGAAAGGGGGAAGAGGAAACAGCCAAAAGGAGGAGAATGCTTTCCAGGACTCTCCCATCAGTGGATATCGCATGTGGTGGGCAGGTTCGATCAAATCAATCACATTCATTGAGCATTTACTGTGTGCAGACCACTGTGCTATGCGCTTGGGAGAGCACAATATAACAGGGTTGATAGACCCATTCCCTGCCCACACAGAACTTACAGCCTAGAGGGGGAGAAGGGCATTAATAGTGACAAATTATGGATAGGTACCTAAGTGTTGTAGAGCTGAGGGAGGGATGAACACAGGGCGCAATGCGAAATGTAATGGTGACACAGAAGGGAGTGGGAGAAGAGGAAATGAGGACTTGGGGAAGGCCTCTTGAAGGAGACAGGCTTAGCAGGAATCCTAAAAATATCCGCTTAACATAGGCAGTGAAGATTGCAATGGCTACTGAGGGGGCCTGGGGCGTGATGGCCTAGCGGGAGCATTATGCGGTAGTCACTTGGTCGATTTCTTATTTAAAATTCCCTGCAGTGAACTCGACCTGACAGCCTGTTGGCTGGCTGAGACAAGACGGTGGGAATGGTGCTGCCCAAAACCACAGAAACTACAATGAATCCCTTCATGCAGGTTCTGAAGTCTCTGTGACTGGACCGACTTTCGTCCGCCAAAAACGATGGGAAACGCCATCGATGGAAATACTAGTTCTGGGCAATCCTCCCTGGAAAATACAGGGCAGGTGAAAGTCTGAAACAGATTAATTCCACCGATCTAACCGTGCACCCGAGGGGATAAGGGATCTAACAGCAACCCAGATATTTACAGGAAACAAAAACTTACCAAGTCCCGCAAGCTGTGAGGAGAGAGAAGATGGAGGTACCACATTTCCAACCATCGGACTCACTACCGCTGGGGACCCGGGACCCAGATCTATTAAGTTATCTTCCGTCACCTCATTCAAAACCTGTCAGGACGTGAAAATAACGGTGAGTTTCAACGTTCAAAATTGTTCACTTTTGAAAGAAAAACCAGCCACCGGGAGTTTCTCGCCTCTCAAAAGCCTCCAGCGGTTGCCCAACCATCTCCACATCAAACAGAAACTCCTCACTATCAGATTTTCAGACATTCAATCAGCTCTCCTTCTCCTAACTAACCTCACTCATCCCAGATCACACACTTTAGTCCTCTACTACCATGATAATTTCTTATGCCTCGATCTCATCTCTTTCACCACCACCCTGTTGTTCCTGTCTGGTACTCTGTCCCCCTTCACATAATAATAATAATGATGGCATTTATTAAGCGCTTACTATGTGCAAAGCACTGTTCTAAGCGCTGGGGAGATTACAAGGTGATCAGGTTATCCCACAGGGGGCTCACAGTCTTAATCCCCATATTACAGATGAGGTAACTGAGGCACAGAGAAGTTAAGTGCCTTGCCCAAAGTCACACAGCTGACAACTGGCAGAGCCGGGATTTGAACCCCTGCCCTCTAACTCCAAAGCCCGTGCTCTTTCCACTGAGCCACAATGCTTCCCATGCTTCACATCCGACAGACCATCACTATCCCCATCTTCACAGCCCTATTACAGTCATATCTCCCCGCAAAAGTCTTCCTTAAGCCCTCACATCACCTATTCATGCTTCCTTCTTTATTCATTCATTCATTCAATCGTATTTATTGAGCGCTTATTGTGTGCAGAGCACTGTACTGAGCACTTGGGAAGTACAAGTTGGCAACATATAGAGATGGTCCCTACCCAACAGCGGGCTCACAGTCTAGAAGTGGGAGACAGACAACAAAATAAAACATATTAACAGAATAAAATAAATAGAATAAATATGTACAAATAAAATAGAGTAATACATATGCACATATATACAGGTGCTGTGGGGAGGGGAAGGAGGTAAGGCGGGGGGGGACGGGAAGGGGAAGGAGGGGGAGAGGAAGGAGGGGGCTCAGTCTGGGAAGGCCTCCTGGAGGAGGTGAGCTCTCAATAGGGCTTTGAAGGGAAGAAGAGAGCTGGCTTGGTGGATGTGCGGAGGGAGGGCATCCCAGGCCAGGGGGAGGATGTTGGCCGGGGGTCGACGGCGGGACAGGCAAGAACGAGGCACAGTGAGGAGGTTAGCGGCGGCAGAGGAGCGGAGGGTGCGGGCTGGGCTGGAGAAGGAAAGAAGGGAGGTGAGGTAGGAGGGGGCGAGCGGATGGACAGTCTTGAAGCCGAGAGTGAGGAGTTTTTGCCTGATGCGTAGGTTGACTGAGAGCCACTGGAGATTTTTGAGGAGGGTAGAAACATGCCCAGAGCGTTTCTGCAGAAAGACGATCCGGGCAGCAGTGTGAAGTATCGATTGAAGTGGGGAGAGACAGGAGGATGGGAGATCAGAGAGGAGGCTGATGCAGTAATCCAGTCGGGATAGGATGAGAGATTGAACCAGTAGGGTAGCGGTTTGGATGGAGAGGAAAGGGCGGATCTTGGTGATGCTGCGGAGCTGCAACCGGCAGGTTTTGGTGACGTATTGGATGTGATCTGCACTTATCTCTTATACACCTTAAACACTGTGATACCCACCCCTGCCCACAGCATTTACAAACATACCCTTATACTCTCTTTCTTCCCCATCCCATGTTTTATTTTAAAATCTGTCACCCCCACTGGATTATAAATTCCTTGAAGGCAGGGATTGTATCTACCAGTTCTACTGTTCTCTCCCCAGAGCTGAGTACAGTGCTCTGCTCACAGCAAACACTCAATAAATACCATTGCTTGATTGGGACAGAACCCCAGAAGGTGGTTACAAACCTGAATCTCAAATGTGTTGCCGTGAAAGGATAAAGCAATGGCCCTAACAGAGCTTGCTTAACACGGTTCTGCTAGAAAAACCTTACAAACAGGCTGGGTGGTTTCTGCTTCTGCTGCCTTTTTTTCCACAGGGGATTATAGAAAAGCCCCCTAAAGTGTACTGGCAACGATCATTCTTCCTTTCACAGCCCCAAACATGTTTTTAAGAGGAATCCATCAGGCAGTGGACACCAACAACATGCAGATGGGTCGGGAGAAGATTTAAACAAGAAAAAAAAATAATATCAGGAAAGGCTCCCAGGTGACTCTGAAATAAGATACTCACTCCATTACTGGCGTTTTGGGTGGAACGACCTGACCTGTACCGTTCAAACCTGGTGTAAAAAGATGAAATATAAAAATCAATGGAGAAGAGAGAGAGATTGAATTTACTCAGAGAATCAATACCAACTAGCTCTCTCTGGACATGAGAATCCTCTCTGCCTTCTTGGGTACCGGAGGTATCCTGACACTTTTCAAGTAGATGGGTGGACTGGAACCATCTCTTTAGTTAGTGGGGAAAGGTACTGCCAAGTAGACCAGTTCTCGCACAAACACACTCACATATTCATCCCGGCTGAAGGATGAGGCTTTGGACCGCCTTGCATGCAGCAACTGAATGGAGGGAATTCAGGGCGGTTGACCAGGCCCTGGATACAAACGGAGCCAGGAAAGAACGACGCAAAAAAAAATACAATCCGGATGCCTGGAATGGGGAGTGAGAAGCAGTGTGGCCTACTGGATAGAGGATGGGATGGGGAATCAGAAGGACCTGAGTTCTAGTCCCGGCTCTGCCACTTGTCTGCCCTATGACCACGGGCAAGTCACGTCACTTTTCTGGGCCTCAGGTCTCTCATCTGCAAAATGGGGATTACGACTGTAGGACAGGGACTGTGTCCAACCTGATTACCTTGTACCTACCCCAGCGCTTTGAACGGGGCCTGGTACAGAGTATGCACTTAAAAAATACCATTTGTTTTTAAAATACACATTTCTGACGCCTAAGTAGGCATTTGGCCAAATTTCAGACCAAAGGCACCCTGGTCTCCTTTCCCTTCAGCCTCGCCCTTGCACTTGGATTTGCACCTTTATCCACCCTTCCCTCAGCTTCACAGGATTTATGTACATATCAGTAATTCAATTATCTTAATGTCTGTTTCCCCCCGTTGTGGGAAGGGAGTGTGTCTACCACCTCTGTTACAGTGTACTCTTCCAAGAGCTCAGTGAAGTGCACTGCAGACATTAAGTGCTCAATAAATATTTGTACATATTTATTACTCTATTTATTTATTTTACTTGTACATATCTATTCTATTTATTTTATTTTGTTAGTATGCTTGGTTTTGTTCTCTGTCTCCCCCTTTTAGACTGTGAGCCCACTGTTGGGCAGGGACTGTCTCTATATGTTGCCAATTTGTACTTCCCAAGCGCTTAGTACAGTGCCCTGCACACAGTAAGCGCTCAATAAATACGATTGATGATGATGATGATGATGAATAAATATGCTTGATCGATTGACTGATTTCACCACTACTTCCTTGAGTGACCTGGGGAAAATAAAATTCACCTTCCTGGGCTTCAGATTCCTATCCTGTCCACAAAATGAGGTAAGAATTCCTGCCCCCTCCCTAATCCAGAGGAGAGTCAGGGGGAGTAATTAGTTAATGAATATAAAATGAAGAAAGGTGCTACCAGATAAAGGGGGCATTATTACTGGGTGGTAATTAGCAGTTACTTCATGCCTGGAAGAAGTCGGGGAGAAAGAGAGGAAGATGACAGAGAAAGTTCCTGTAATTCCCCAGCTTGGCTGTGGCTCATATGGGGTGATTCGAGGCAGCCAGTGAGAGCCCTTCAACTTCCTACCAGAGGAGATGTTAATACTTGCTAGTCGGCTAGCCCGGCCAAATGGGTTTGGCTGGCTACGATATGCCTCTCCTCCCCCACATCGGAAATATTCTGAAGACAAGTTTTCTATTTCATACAGACCGAAGACGCATCTGCACCCAGGAGGACCTGGGTTTTTGCTCCTGGCTCCACCGCACGTCTGCCGTGAACACTTGGGGCGAGGCACTTCGCTTCTCTCGGCCTCAGTTCCCTCATCTGTAAAATGGGGATTAAGAGTGTGAGCCCCGTGTGAGACGGGGGCAACTCCACACTTAGAGCAGTGCTTGGCACATAAGGAGCACTTAACAGGTACTATTATCATTATTATAGGTAGAACTGAATCTAGTGTCATAATGCAATACTACAGAGTTGAAGGATCGTGTCTACCAAACTCTACTACATTGTATTCTTCCAAATGCTTAGTACAGTGTTCTCCACACAGTCAGCGCTCGATAAATACCATTCATTAATCAATCAATCAATCAATCGTATTTATTGAGCGCTTACTGTGTGCAGAGCACTGTACTAAGCGCTTGGGAAGTACAAGTTGGCAACATATTAACTGATGGCCAAAGGCATGGAGATAGCTAAAAGCTTTTTCACCACTCTTTAGTGAGCTAGAAGGCAGCTTAATAATAACTTCTTTCACTATTTTCCTTCTAATTTGGAGGGGTCAGTCCTTAGAGAGGAAGACACCTCTAGACTGTGAGTTCATTGAGGGCAAGGATGTTATACTGTACTCTCCCAAGCACTTAGTACAGTGCTTTGCACACAGTAAGCGCTCAATAAATATGACTGAATAATAATAATAATGGCATTTATTAAGCGCTTAATATGTGCAAGTGCTGTTCAAAGCACTGGGGAGGTTACAAGGTGATCAGGTTGTCCCACAGGAGACTCACAGTCTTAATCCCCATTTTACAAATGAGGTAACTGAGACACAGAGAAGTTATTTGCCCAAAGTCACACAGCTGATAATTGGCAGAGCCGGGATTTGAACCCATGACCTCTGACTCCAAAGCCCGTGTTCTTTCCAAAGCCCTGCTTCTCTGAATGAATGACTGAATGAATGAATGACATATTCAAGTCCTGCACTTGTAGATTTTAGACATGAGATGGCTTTTAAACCCGATCTTTGTATAAGAAGAAGGTCACATCCTGAGCTCTTTCTCTCTCTGGAATTCTCTCGTGCTCTTTCTGAGAGAAAATAAACATATTCGGGAATACAAAGACTTGTCAGCAAAGCTTTCATGGAAGAATAATAATACAGCCATCAAACCAAATAAAATCGGGAATGGGTTCCTTAATGGAGACTGGCCTTCAACTTTCCCAGAACTGCTGAATTTTAATATGTTGACTGGAACTGGGTCACTTTGCTCAGGGCTGAGCAGGCTTGGAGTCCGGGCTGCCGTGTCTGTTATGAAAGGAGAGGAAAAGGGCCAAGCACAACATTTATTAATGAGTTGCCCAGGAATCACTTGCTATCCTGAAGGTAAAAAGGATCTTGGGCACCTACCATCAAACAAGCCACAAACAAGGAACTGGAATGCTAACTCCTGTGGTTCTAGGACCTCACAAATAATAATAATAATAATAACAATGGTATTTGTTAAGCGCTTACTATGTGCAAAGCACTGTTCTAAGCTCTGGGGGGATACAAGGTGATCAGGCTGTCCCCCGGGGGACTCACAGTCTTCATCCCCATTTTACAGATGAGGGAACTGAGGCACAGAGAAGTGAAGTGACTTGCCAAGTGACAAATCAATCTATCAATCGTATTTATTGAGCACTTACTGTGTGCAGAGCACTGTACTAAGCGCTTGGGAAGTACAAGTTGGCAACATATAGAGACAGTCCCTACCCAACAGTGGGCTCACAGTCTAGAAGGGGGAGACAGAGAACAAAACCAAACATATTAACAAAATAAAATAAATAGAATAGATATGTACAAGTAAAATAAATAAATAAATAAATAAATAAATAGAGTAATAAATATGTAGAAACATATATACAGGTGCTGTGGGGAAGGGAAGGAGGTAAGATGGAGGGATGGAGAGGGGGACGAGGGGGAGAGGAAGGAGGGGGCTCAGTCTGGGAAGGCCTCCTGGAGGAGGTGAGCTCTCAGTAGGGCCTTGAAGGGAGGAAGAGAGCTAGCAAAGACAGCAAATCACTTAGTGACTCAGTTTCCTCATCTGTAAAATGGGGCGAGTGCCCACCACTCCAGAAACCAACTCCTAGAACACTGGGAGGATGCTTTTAGGTGACAAATATTTCTCTGTAACCCACTTGGAACTGCTGAGATGCCCTGCAAAGATACAGGTTGAGTGTCCACCGGGCTCCAATTGCTAGATTATTCTTTCAATCCTCCAGTTAAACAGAAACCAGACACTGGAGTCAGTGAGCTTGTAAAAAAGGCAGCAGGAGCTGCCAGTGCATCGTTAATTATGAACTGGAGGGTTTTTACTCTTTCTAGGTAAGTGCTTTAAATGTGGATCAAATAAGTTTTGCAAGGCCCTTCAGCCCAAACCAACACAAACAATCAGAAATTCGAGAAATAGTTTGGCCTAGTGAACAGAGCACAAGCTTGGGAGTGAGGAGGACGTGGGTTCTAATTCCGGCTCCGTCACTTATCTTTTGTGTGACCTTGGGCAGGTTGCTTAACTTCTCTGGGAGTCAGTTACCTCATCTATAAAAAGGGGATTAAGACTGTGAGTCCAATGCGGGACAGGGATGTGTCCAACCTGATCTGCTGCTTGCACTCACCCCAATGCTTAATACGATGCCTGGCACATGGTTAGCACTTAACAAGTGCCACGATTATTATTATTAAATTAAAAACCAAGAAGTCTTGAAAGGATTACTAGAGAGAAAGAGATGCAAAGAGGAAAAGATAGGGATGCTGGGAGGACCATGACAAAAAAGCAGGGTGGTCTAGTGGATACAGCACGGACCCGGTTCTAATCCTGGCTCTGCCACTTGACTGCTGTGTGACCATGGGCAAGACACAACTTTTCTGGGCCTCATTTACCTCATCTGTAAAATGGAGATTAAAACAGTGAGGCCCATGTGGGACAGGGACTGTGTCCCTTATATCCTTATATATCCTTATCCTTATCCTTATGTGTACCTTATATCCACGCCAGTTCTTAGTATAGTGCCTGGCACATAGTAAGCGCTGAACAAATACCAACATCATTATTATTATTATCCAGTGCTTAGTATAGTGCCTGCCTCCTATACTAGGGGCTTAACAAATGCCACAACCAAAAAAACCCCCAAACAAATGATTAAAAAAAAACCACACACACACACAAGGGAGATTTCAGGGAGGGCAACAGTCATCCTGGTATTCCATGCATCCTACTGCCACTGACAGATGCAGAACCCGGAGCCTGATGGACCACTGGTAGCTCTCATCTTCTTATATGCCCATTTTGGCACGGGAGTTTTGAATGAGCTGCACTGGCATCCTTCGTGTGCCCTCCCCCTGTTCACCTCCCTCAGCCTTTAAGGTCCGCTCTGCTGCCAAAGACACAAACAGCTGGCTTTGTTTATTGTAGCATCTCCCATAAAGCCCTCCCTGGCGCACCTCCGAGCCACGGCCCAAGCTGTCCTCTCTGCCTGAACCACTGTTCGTCTCCAAGCTGCCATGCCACTTTCCCTCCCCTCTTCCAATTACACCTCAGGGCCACCTTCTCCAGCGCATTTTCTCCGATTACCTCCACTCATCTTCCAACCCACAACCCGATCCTCTCCCTCAATTCCACTCTTAATTACTTGATGTCGATGGACGCTATTTAAATCAGTGGTATGACTGTCTATCCTGCTTCCCCAGTTATTTAAGGATTGTGAGGAAAGGGTCCCTGTCACCTCAGCACTTTATATATATATATATATCAGGTAATTTATTTTATTGTCTGGCTCCCTTTCTAGACTGTAAGCTCCTTATGGTCAGGGAATGTATCTCCATTTCTGAGCCCCCTTTTTCCTCTCCTCCTCCCCATCCCCCCACCCTACCTCCTTCCCCTCCCCACAGGAACTGTATATATGTTTATACAGATTTATTATTCTATTTATTTTACTTGTCCATATTTACTATTCTATTTATTTTGTTAATGATGTGCATCTAACTTTACTTCTATTTACTCTGATAACTTGACACCTGTCCACATGTTTTGTTTTGTTGTCTGTCTCCCCCCTTCTAGACTGTGAGCCCACTGTTGGGTAGGGACTGTCTCTATATGTTGCCAACTTGTACTTCCCAAGCGCTTAGTACAGTGCTCTGCACACAGTAAGCACTCAATAAATACAATTGAATGAATGAATGAATTGACATGATAGGGATATTGGAAGGACAGAATGAGATAAGTAACGTAGGAGTGCTTTGGGAAAATCTTTAAAAAAAAAGCAATCTACAAATTCAATGTGTTATTTAAGCAATAATAATAAGAATGAGGATGGGACTTATTAAGTGCCTATTACATCCTTTGTGCTGGGTTAGATACAAGATTATGGAATCAGATGCAATCCATGTCCCACATGAAAATCACAATCTCCGTCCACCCCATATTGCAGATGAGGAAACTGAGGTCCTTAGAGGTGAAGCGGCTTGCCCAAGGTAACACAGTAGAATGGAGACAGAACTGGGGCTCTTCCCCAGGTCTCCTGACTCGCGGTCCCAGAGGGTATGAATTTATAAATCTACAGAGATGGGTTGAATAGAGATCTTGTGGTAAATACCAGGACCGTTCACATTGATCACCACGATATCATCATCATCAATCGTATTTATTGAGCGCTTACTATGTGCAGAGCACTGTACTAAGCGCTTCGGAAGTACAAATTGGCAACACACAGAGACAGTCCCTACCCAACAGTGGGCTCACAGTCTAAAAGTGGGCTCACAGTCTAAACGATATGAAATGCTGTCTGTTATAATAATAATAATGATGGCATTTATTAAGCGCTTACTATGTGCAAAGCACTGTTCTAAGCACTGGGGAGTTTACAAGGTGATCAGGTTGTCCCACGGGGGGCTCACAGTCTTAATCCCCATTTTACAGATGAGGGAACTGAGGCCCAGAGAAGTGAAGCGACTTGCCCAAAGCCACCCAGCTGACAAGTGGTGGAGCCGGGATTTGAACCGATGACCTCTGCCTCCAAAGCCCGGGCTCTTTCCACTGAGCCACGCTGTTATCCTTCCTGTGGGGGCCCAAGGATTTCTGGTCTAACTTTTGGGTCGGCGGGGCATGATGTGAGGGAACGTAAGTGGGTGTGGATCAGGGCCGTCAAGGGATGAAAAAATTTGAAAACCACCACTCTAAACAAATCAGTGTTTGAAAGAGAAATAATTAAAAAAAAAAAAAAAACCGGCAAGACAAGATTGCTGTTTCAAGCCTCTCAAATGACTCTGCCCGAAGGGAGAGAGAGAGAACAGATCATCATCATCATCAATCGTATTTACTGAGCGCTTACTATGTGCAGAGCACTGTACTAAGCGCTTGGGAAGTACAAATTGGCAACATATAGAGACAGTCCCTACCCAACAGTGGGCTCACAGTCTAAAAGGGGAAAGATCAGAGCAAAAAGCTCCAAGAAATCCCAACAACCAAATCCTCTTGGCGGAGGGGGAAGTGAGGCAGAAGCCTAATAGTCCACTAAAGGGAAAACACCAATTCGGCATCCCAATTTCGTGCTGTTCACTTCCCAGATGAATTAACACACATTTTGCCCGCTGCCCGGTGACAAATTCCCATTTCTGCCGAGCGTCGGCAATCCTTCTCCCCTTCCTCTGCATGAACGTCCCGTGGTATTCTGTCCCCACCCTCTTCGAAAATTTATCCCCACCTCTCGTATCTGAGGAAGACGTTATTTAAGTCGTCGTTCACGTGCAGCAGCTCTTCAGTGACTTCCTCGTTGGACACCCGGGAGATGAGTTCCACAATTCGCTGCTGCATTGCTCTACAGGTCCGGTTCAGTTCCTAAATGATACAAGGATCACGGATAAAAAACATTTCCAAACCGTGTCGGCCCTGCCTGTCGCTTTCTGGGGCCCACTATAGTTCCTGGGAGATCAGAAGGCTTCCAAATATTTGGCCGGTAATAATAATAATAATGATGGCATTTATTAAGCGCTTACTATACGCAAAGCACTGTTCTAAGTGCTGGGGAGGTTACAAGTCTCTATATCAATCAATCAATCAGTCGTATTTATTGAGTGCTTACTGTGTGCAGAGCACTGTACTAAGTGCTTGGGAAGTACAAGTTGGCAACATGTAGAGACAGTCCCTACCCAACTGTGGGTTCACAGTCTAGAAGGGGGAGACAGAGAACAAAACCAAACATATTAACAAAATAAAATAGATAGAACAGATATGTACAAGTAAAATAAATAAATAGAGTCATAAATATGTACAAACATATATACAGGTGCTGTGGGGAAGGGAAGAATAAGAGGGGGGGATGGAGAGGGGGACCAGGGGGAGAGGAAGGAGGGGGCTCAGTCTGGGAAGTGCTCCTGGAGTCAGAGGTCATGGGTTCAAATCCCGGCTCTGCAAATTGTCAGCTGTGTGACTTTGGGCAAGTCACTTAACTTCTCTGTGCCTCAGTTCCCTCATCTGTAAAATGGGGATTAAGACTGTGAGCCCCCCGTGGGATGTTGCTGACTTGTACTTCCCAAGCTCTTAGTACAGTGCTCAGCACACAGTAAGAGCTCAATAAATGCGATTGAATGAATGAATGAATGTGATTCATTCATTCAATCATATTTATTGAGCGCTTACTGTGTGCAGAGCACTGTACTAATCTTCCTTCTAGTCATCTCATCACCCAAGTGTCTGGCTCAGTGGAAAGAGCCCGGGCTTGGGACTCAGAGGTCATGGGTTCAAATCCCGGCTCCGCCACTTGCCAGCTGTGTGACCCTGGGCAAGTCACTTAACTTCTCTGTGCCTCAGTGACCTCATCTGTAAAACGGGGATGAAGACTGTGAACCCCATGTGGGACAACCTGATTACCTTGTATCTACCCTAGCGCTTAGAACAGTGCCTGGCACATAGTAAGCGCTGATCAATCAATCGTATTTACTGAGCGCTTACTGTGTGCAGAGCACTGTACTAAGCGCTTAGAACAGTGCCTGGCACATAGTAAGCGCTGAACAAATACCAACATCATTATTATTAGTATCCAGTGCTTGGAACAGTGCTTTGCACACAGTAAGCGCTTAATATATGCCATCATTATTATTATTATTATTACCTCACCTGCAGATTCTGTCCCCGTTTATTCACCCCCATTATCACTGAATCAATGGTATTTTTATTGAGCACTCACTACGTGCAGAGCACTGTACTAAACGCTTCAGAGAATCCAACAAAATTAGCAGACACGTTCCTTTCCTTTCTTCTAGACTGTGAGCCCACTGTTGGGTAGGGACCGTCTCTATATGTTGCCAACTTGTACTTCCCATGAAGCAGCGTGGCTCACTGGCAAGAGCCCGGGCTTTGGAGTCAGAGGTCGTGGGTTCAAATCCCGGCTCTGCCAACTGTCAGCTGTGTGACTCTGGGCAAGTCACTTCACTTCTCTAGGCCTCAGTTACGTCATCTGTAAAATGGGGACTAAGACTGTGAGCCCCACGTGGGACAACCTGATCACCTTGTAACCTCCCCAGCGCTTAGAACAGTGCTTTGCGCATAGTAAGCGCTAAATGCCATTATTATTATTATTATTGTAACCTCCCCAGCACTTAGAACAGTGCTTTGCACATAGTAAGCGCTTAATAAATGCCACTATTATTATTATTATTATAACTTCCCCAGTGCTTAGAACAGTGCTTTGCATATAGTAAGTGCTTAATAAATGCCATTATTATTATTATTATTGTACCCTCCCCAGTGCTTAGAACAGTGCTTTGCACATAGTAAGTGCTTAATAAATGCCATTATTAATATTATTATTATTATTGTAACTTCCCCAATCATTCAATCGTATTTATTGAGTGCTTACTGTGTGCAGAGCACTGTATTAAGCGCTTACTTAGAACAGTGCTTTGCATATAGTAAGTGCTTAATAAATGCCATTATTATTATTATTGTAACCTCCCCAGTGCTTCGAACAGTGTTTTGCATATAGTAAGCGCTTAATAAATGACATTATTATTATTATTATTATTGTAACCTCCCCAGTGCTTAGAACAGTGCTTTGCACATAGTAAGTGCTTAATAAATGCCATTATTATTATTGTTATTATTGTAGCTTCCCCAGCACTTAGAACAGTGCTTTGCATATAGTAAGTGCTTAATAAATGCCATTATTATTATTATTGTTGTAACCTCCCTAGCGCTTAGAACAGTGCTTTGCACATAGTAAGCGCTTAATAAATGCCATTATTATTATTATTATTATTGTAACCACCCCAGTGCTTAGAACAGTACTTTGCACATAGTAAGCGCTTAATAAATGCCATTATTATTATTATTGTAACCACCCCAGTGCTTAAACAGTGCTTTGCACATAGTAAGTGCTTAATAAATGCCATTATTATTATTATTGTAACCTCCCCAGTGCTTAGAACAGTGCTTTGCACATAGTAAGAGCTTAATAAATGCCATTATTATTATTACTATTATTATTGTAACCTCCCCAGTGCTTAGAACAGTGCTTTGCACATAGTAAGTGCTTAATAAAAGCCATTGTTATTATTATTGTAACCTCCCCAGCGCTTACAACAGTGCTTTGCACATAGTAAGCGCTTAGTAAATACCATTATTATTATCATTATTATTGTAACCTCCCCAGCACTTAGAACAGTGCTTTGCACATAGTAAGCGCTTAGTAAATACCATTATTATTATTGTAACCTCCCCAGTGCTTAGAACAGTGCTTTACACATAGTAAGTGCTTAATAAATATTATTATTATTATTATTATTATTATCCAGCGGAGCCTATATTTTGGGAAGAAGGACTGAACAAAGCAGGTGCTTAGGAACTTCAGAGACTCATTCATTCAACTGTATTTATTGAGTGCTTACTGTGTGCAGAGCACTGTACTAAGCGCTTAGTACTAAGCGCTCCTACTCCCAGCTTAGAATTTGAGATGGGGGAATTTCTCCAATTTAGGGAAAATACGCTGCGTGGATTGGAAAGACAATCCACCCTGTTGCCCCGGATCTTCAATAACCACGGTCTTGGGCTGAGAAAAAAAATCCAAAGCCCTTCAAGTCTCTAAATTCTCTCGGAAAACGTTCAGGGAGCGCCACCTCCTGAAGCTCTAATGAGAAGCAGCGTGGCTCAGGGGAAAGAGCCCGGGCTTTGGAGTCCGAGGTCCTGGGTTCAAATCCCGCCTCCGCCAATTGTCAGCTGGGTGACTTTGGGCAAGTCACTTCACTTCTCTGGGCCTCAGTTCCCTCCTCTGGAAAATGGGGGTGAAGACTGCGAGCCCCCCGTGGGACAACCTGATCACCTTGTCACCTCCCCAGCGTTTAGAACAGTGCTTGGCACCTAGTAAGTGCTTAATACTGAGAAGCAGCGTGGCTCAGTGGAAAGAGCCCGGGCTCTGGAGTCCGAGGTCCTGGGTTCAAATCCCGCCTCCGCCAATTGTCAGCTGTGTGACTTTGGGCAAGTCACTTCACTTCTCTGGGCCTCAGTTCCCTCCTCTGGAAAATGGGGGTGAAGACCGTGAGCCCCCCATGGGACAACCTGATCACCTTGTAACCTCCCCAGCACTTAGAACAGTGCTTGGCACAGAGTAAGTGCTTAATACTCAGAAGCAGCGTGGCTCAGTGGAAAGAGCCCAGGCTTTGGAGTCAGAGGTTCTGGGTTCAAATCCCGCCCTCACCAATTGTCAGCTGGGTGACTTTGGGCAAGTCACTTCACTTCTCTGGGCCTCAGTTCCCTTCTCTGGAAAATGGGGATGAAGACTGTGAGCCCCCCCGTGGGACAACCTGATCCCCTTGTAACCTCCCCAGCGCTTAGAACAGTGCTTTGCACACAGTAAGTGCTTAATAAATGCCATTAAAAAAAAAAAGCAGCACAGCTCAGAGGAAAGAGCCCAGGCTTTGGAGTCAGAGGACATGGGTTCAAATCCCAGCTCCGCCAATTGTCAGCTGGGTGACTTTGGGCAAGTCACTTCATTTCTCTGGGCCTCAGTTCCCTCATCTGGAAAGTGGGGACAAAGACTGTGAGCCCCCCATGGGACAACCTGATCACCTTGTAACCTCCCCAGTGCTTAGAACACTGCTTTGCACATAGTAAGTGCCTAATAAATGCCATTAAAAAAAAAAGCAGCATAGCTCAGAGGAAAGAGCCCAGGCTTTGGAGTCAGAGGTCATGGGTTCAAATCCTGCCTCCACCAATTGTCAGCTGTGTGACTTTGGGCGCATCACTTCACCAATTGTCAGCTGTGTGACTCTGGGCAAGTCACTTAACTTCTCTGTGCCTCAGTTACCTTATCTGTCAAATGGGGATGAAGACTGTGAGCCCCCCGTGGGACAACCTGATCACCTTGGAACCTCCCCAGCGCTTAGAACAGTGCTTTGCACATAGTAAGCGCTTAATAAATGCCATCATCATTGTTATTATTATTATTCTCTGGGCCTCAGTTTCCTCATCTGTCAAATGGGGATGAAGACTGTGAGCCCCCCGTGGGACAACCTGATCGCCTTGTAACCTCCCCAGCGCTTAGCACAGTGCTTTGCACATAGTAAGTGCTTAATAAATGCCATCATTATTATTATTATTATTATTATTATTCTCTGGGCCTCAGTTCCCTCATCTGTAAAATGGGCATTAAGACAGTGAGCCCTACGTGGGACAATCTGATGACCTTGTATCCCCCCTCCAGCGCTTAGAATGGTGCTTTGCACATAGTAAGTGCTTAACAAATACTATTATTATTATTATTATTATTATTATTATTATTATTATTATTATTATTACCACGTGCAACTGCACCCCATAAAGAGTTCCATAGAGAAGCTCAAATCTGTGCCACTTGGGGAAATCATAATAAGAGAAGCGGCGTGGCTAAGTGGAAAGACCAAGAGCCTGGGAGTCGGAGGAACTCGGTTCTAATCCCAGCTCTGCCAAATGCTTGCTGAGTGAGCCCTCACTTCTCTGTGACTCAGTTTCCTCACCTGTGAAATGGGGATTAAACACTTCTTCCCCCTTCTTCTTAGATTCCGAGGGCCGAGTGGGACAGGGACTGTGTCCAACCAGATTAACCTGTATGAACCTTTGGAACCGTGCTAGCATATGTTGTTGACACGATGATAACAATGACAATACTGAGAAGAGAGAAGCAGCGTGGCGCAGTGGAAAGAGCCCGGGCTTAGGAGTCAGAGGTCATGGGTTCAAATCCCGCCTCAGCCGCTTGCCAGCTGTGTGTCTCTGGGCAAGTCACTTAACTTCTCTGGGCCACAGTGACCTCATCTGTAAAATGGGGATGAAGACTGAGAGCCCCACGTGGGACAACCTGATCTCTCTGTATCCCCCCTCAGTGCTTAGAACAGTGCTCCGCACATAGTAAGCGTCTAACTAATGCCATTATTATTATTATTGATAATAACATTGATAGCATTTGCTAACGCCAACCTATTCACTGTGCCCCAATTTCATTTGTTTTCATTCATTCATTCATTCAATCGTATTTATTGAGCAGTGCAGTGCTCAATAAAGCAGAGCACTGTACTAAGCGCTTGGGAAGTACAAGCTGGCAACATCTAGAGACGGTCCCTACCCAACAGTGGGCTCACAGTCTAGAAGGGGGAGACAGCCGACAAAACAAAACATATTAAAATAAAATCAATTGAATAAACATGTACAAATAAATAAATAAATAAATAAAAAGAATAATAAATACATACAAACATATATACATATTTACAGGTGCTGTGGGGAGGGGAAGGAGGTAAGGCGGGGAGGAGGGGGAGAGGAAGGAGGGGGCTCAGTTTATTTTGCCACCAACCCCTCACCCACAACTTGTCTCTGGCCTGGGACTCCCTCCCACTTCATCCCAGTGCTTAGAACAGGGTTTTGCACATAGTAAGCGCTTAATAAATGCCATCATTATTATTATTATTATTGTAACAGCACTTAGAACAGTGCTTTGCACATAGCACTTAACAAATACCATCGTTATTATTATTATTATTAGACAGACCATCACTCTCCCCACCTTCAGAGCCTTATTCAAATCACCTCCTCAGCTGGGGCCTCATTTCCTCCACTCATTCAGTCGTATTTATTGAGCGCTTACTGTGTGCGGAGCACTGTACTAAGCACTTTCGCATCGCCCTTGCACTTGGATTTGCGCCCCTAATCACTCCACCCTCAGCCCCACAGTGCTTATGGTTTGTACCCATAATCTATTCATTTATATTAATAATGATGGCATGTATTAAGCACTTACTATGTGCAAAGCACTGTTCTAGGCGCTGGGGAGCATACAAGGTGATCAGGCTGCCCCCATGGGGGGCTCACAGTCTTAATCCCCATTTTACAGATGAGGTCACTGAGGCCCAGAGAAGTTAAGTGACTTGCCCAAAGTCACATAGCTGACAGTTGGTGGAGCCGGGATTTGAACCCATGACCTCTGACTCCAAAGCCCGGGCTCTTCACCCCCTCTGAACTGTTATCTCCTTGGGGGCAGAGTCTACCAACTCTGTTATATTGTGCTCTCCCAAGTGGTTAGTACAATGCTCTGCACACAGCAAGCACAGAGAAGCAGCGTGGCTCAGTGGAAAGAGCCCGGGCTTTGGCGTCAGAGGTCATGGATTCGCATCCCGGCCCGGCCAATTGTCAGCTGTGTGACCCTGGGCAAGTCACTTCACTTCTCTGGGCCTCAGTTCCTTCATCTGTACAATGGGGATGAAGTTAGTTAGTTGTTAGTATGTTTGGTTTTGTTCTCTGTCTCCCCCTTTTAGACTGTGAGCCCACTGTTGGGTAGGGACCGTCTCTATATGTTGTCAACTTGGGCTTCCCAAGCGCTTAGTACAGTGCTCTGCACACAGTAAGCGCTCAATAAATACAATTGATGATGATGACTGTGAGCCCCCCGTGGGACAACCTGATCACCTTGTAACCTCCCCAGCGCTTAGAACAGTGCTCCGCACATAGTAAGCGCTTAATAAATGCCATTATTATTATTATTATTATTATTATTATTATTAAATACCACTGACTGACTCATTACTACGCATCAAGCCCCATTCTAAGCACAGGGGTAGCTACAGGAAATAATGCTCCTGTCTTGTGGATTGCGGGGGCGGGGGGAAGACACAGCTTGATGCTCATGTTTTTACGCTGATCTCAGCGCACATTCACAGTCTGCCGGTCCACATTAAAAGCCGTAAACGCTGTGTGAGAATTAAACGATCCTCGGAATACAATTCAAACAAGACACACGGCATCCGCTGTACGTTCATATGACTACTGGTTTTTTTCAGAACCTGCTTTAGTGCCCCCTCAAACAGCTCATTAATCCACTGGATATGGACTGTTCGTCCCGTACATAAGTACAGGTCCTCCCCACAGCACCTGTATATATGCATATATGTTTGTACGTATTTATTACTCTAATTTGTACATATTTATTCTATTTATTTTATTTTGTTAATATGTTTTGTTGTCTGTCTCCCCCTTCTAGACTGTGAGCCTGTATATATGTTTGTACCCATTTATTACTCTATTTAATTTGTACATATTTATTCTATTTATTTTATTTTGTTAATATGTTTTGTCGTCTGTCTCCCCCTTCTAGACTGTGAGCCTGTATATATGTTTGTACGTATTTATCACTCTATTTAATTTGTACATATTTATTCTATTTATTTTATTTTGTTAATACGTTTTGTTGTCTGCCTCCCCCTTCTAGACTGTGAGCCCGCTGTTGGGTAGGGACCGTCTCTAGATGTTGCCGACTTGTACTTCCCAAGCGCTTAGTCCAGTGCTCTGCACACAGTAAGTGCTCAATAAATATGATTGAATGAATGGCTGAATGAAAAGTGATCCGCTAGATAGACACCACATGAAGCATCTTGGCCTAGTGGATGGGCCTGGGAATCAGAGGGTCATGGGTTCTAATCCCGACTCTGCCACTTGGCTGCTGTGTGATTTTGGGCAAGTCACTTCTCTATGCCTCAGTGACTTCATCTGTAAAATGGGGATAGAGACTGTGAGTTCATCATCATCATCAACAATCGTATTTATTGAGCGCTTACTGTGTGCAGAGCACTGTACTAAGCGCTTGGGAAGTACAAGTTGGCAACATATAGAGACAGTCCCTACCCAACAGTGGGCTCACAGTCTAAAAGGGGGAGACAGAGAACACAACCAAACATACTAACAAAATAAAATAAATAGAATAGATATGTACAAGTAAAATAAATAGAGTAATAAATATGTACAGTTCCACGTGAGACAGGGACTGTGTCCAACCGGATTTGTTTGCACCCACCCCAATGCTTAGTAC
This sequence comes from Tachyglossus aculeatus, assembly GCF_015852505.1. Taxonomy (NCBI): domain Eukaryota; kingdom Metazoa; phylum Chordata; class Mammalia; order Monotremata; family Tachyglossidae; genus Tachyglossus; species Tachyglossus aculeatus. The sequence continues at coordinate 54,325,429 of NC_052086.1, read as the reverse complement.
AGTGTCTAGAAAATAGTAAGCGCTTAACAAATGCCATGATTATTGTTATTATTACGCTGTGTTCTACATTAATGCTCCTTTCAAAGTGCCCACCCCTCAATCACTGAGAATACTTTTGGACTCCGGGAGAATTTTCTATCCACCACTAGACTTGGAAGCTCATTATAGGCAGGGAACGTGTCCGCTAATTCTGTTGATGGTACTTTCCCAAGTGCTCAGTATAGTGTTCTTCACATAGTAAGCGCTCAATAAATACCACTGATCGATAGATCTCCTTCACTGCTTCCCTCATTCAGCAGCAAAGTAGGTAACAGCCGAAGCATGACCCTTCTGTTTTCATCTAAGCACTTGAATTTGTGCCTTTTGGGCATTTGCTAGTCACCCCACAACACTTACATAAGTATCTGTAGATTATTTATTTATATTAATGTTTGCCTCCTACTCCGGACTGTAAGCTCGTGCGGGCAGGGAACGTGTCTGCCAACTCTGTTGTACTGTACTCTTCCAGGAGTTAATCAATTTAATCAATAAATACGATTGATTGAGTGAGTTCAGTATAGTGCTCTGCACATAGTAAACCCTCAATAAATGATCCATAATCATCCCATACTGGGATTTGGAGCTGATTTAACTCCGACTAGTCATTTCTAACAGCTGCACCTCATGCGAGAACAAACAGTAATTGTCCTGGCTGTTTAACACAAAGCTTTCTCCTTTGCTCGGGACAGATGATGCATTCTCGGAGAAGCGCCGTGGCTCGGCGGGCTTGGGAGTCAGAGGTCACGGGTTCTAATCCCGGCTCCGCCACTCGTCTGCTGTGTCACCTTGGGCAAGCCACTTAACTTCTCTGGGCCTCAATTACCTCATCTGTAAAACGGAGATTAAGACTGTGAGCCCCACGTGGGACAACCTGATTATCGTGTATCTACCCCAGCGGTTAGAACAGTGCTTGGCACATAGTAAGCGCTTAACAAATACCAAAAAAATTATTATTACTATTATTATTCTCCCTTAGGCCGGTCCTGGAAAACATTTTCCCTCCAAAAGGATGGACCGTCTCTAGATGTTGCCAACTTGGACTTCCCAAGCGCTTAGTACAGTGCTCTGCACACAGTAAGTGCTCAATAAATACGATTGAATGAATGAATGAATGAATTCCTACGGCAGAGTTGAAGCAACTGGAAAACCCACAAAAAATCTTGAATAATTCATGATGGGGCAAGTCACCATCACCAACTGGGTTCTAATACCAGCTCCACCGCTTGTCTACCATGTGATCTTGGGAAAGTCACTTCACTGGGCCTCAGTTATCTGTCATCTGTAAAATGGGGATTACGACTGTGCGCTCCATATGGGACCGGGACTGTGTCCCACCTGATTAGCTTGTATCTACCCCAGCAGTTAAAACAGTGCCTGGCACATAGTAAAGCGCTTAAAAATATCATAAAAAAGCCCATAATAATTACTTCAATAAAACAAATCTTACAAGGTCAGTAAAAAAAGATCAGCAGCATAAAAGTAAAGTAAAAAAAGTAAAAGTTTCTCAATATGCAAAACTGAAAAACCATGACAAAGTTATTAGGTTTACATTACATAGTTACAGCAAAAAATACAGTAGATTTTTGCGGCTGCTTTTTCTGCCCAACTTACATTTTAAATTACAGGACTTGAAAACAAAAGAATCCTACTTTACCGTAAAATGAATTCTACAATTATTCTTTGAAAAAACGACTCAAAAACCCCTCCAAAAACACTCGATTGTTTTTAACCTCGTGTTCCTTTGTGCTATATGAGCCAGGGCAGCAGCTTCCTCTGTCTTCACTGTTAAAATCCTGTTAGAAGCAGCATGGTCTAGTGGATAGAGCATGGGCCTGGGAATCAGAAGGACCTGGGTTCTAATCCTCACCCCACCACTTGTCTGCTGTGTGACCTTGGGCAAGTCACTTTATATCTCCGTGCTTCTGTAAAATGGGGATTGACTGGGAACCCCAAGTGGGACAGGGCCTGTGTCCAATCTGATTAACTTGTATCTACCCTAGCACTTAGTGGAATGCCTGACACATAATAAGCGCATAACGAATACCCTAAAAAAGAACCAAAAGAAAAAAAAAATCCCAAGAGTCACAAGGTTATCGGATTACACATGGGTTGTGCAGCAATGCTAACACATGACTCAAACTGCTCAGATGTAATTCACCCAATATCAGAATCATTAGGTTAGAAAGGAACGTGAGAGGTCATATAATATTAATGACAATAATAATAATAATAGTAGTATTAGCTAAGCATTTATTATGTGCCAAGCACTGCATTAAAAACTAGGCTACAAGATAACCAGATCAGGTACAGATCTTGTCCCACACTCTAAGGGGGAGAGAGAACAGGTATTAATTCCCCATTTTACAGATGAGGAAACTGAGGAACAAAGAAATGGCAGAGCCGAGATTAGAACAGAGGTCCCCTGACTCCTATAATTTATTTATTTATATTAATGTCTGTCTCCCCGGCTAAACTGTCAGCTCCTTGTCGGCAGGGGATGTGTCTGTTTATTGTTGTTTATGTGTCTCCCAAGTGCTTAGTACAGCACTCTGCACAAAGTAAGCACTCAATAAATATGACTGACTGACACTCAGGCCTGAGCTCTTTTTTTTTTTTCCCTAAATGGCATTTTTTAAGGGCTTACTATGTTCCAGGCACTGTAGTATGTGCTGGGGTGGATACAAAGTAATCAGGTTGGACACAGTCCATGTCTTCATGTGGGACCCACTGTCTTAATCCCCAGTTTACAGATGAAGTAACTGAGGCACAGAGAAGTGAAGTGACTGGCCCAAGGTCACACAGCAGACAAGTGGCAGAGCCACAAGACCACACTGCTTATCTAGTGCTGACCTGCCCCTTCAGGCCTGGCAGCACCTGATTTCCCCAGGGAATTGATTCTACTTTATAAGTACTACTTTAAAAGGAGACGACACAGCATCCTTCAGTCAACCATTTCAACGTTTAATCTAGAGTTCAGAGTGTTTAATCTAAAATCCTCAATGCTGTAGGCTCAAGCCCATCTCCTCTTGTTCTTCCCTCAGCAGAGATGGTGAACGCCTGCCCAACTACATAAATCTTCATTTATTTCCATCATTACTAACTGAAGTCTGGACTTTTCTTCTCTACACTAAATAATCCCAACTTCTAAGTGCTGTTCTCCGTCGATGCCGTATTCCAAGCTTTTCACAGTCTCTGGCCTTCCTCTGATCCTCCTCCAAGTTTTAAAAGGGAGCTAAGCACTATTCCTGGAGACCAACTTGAGTTAAAGCGAAGCAAAAAGAGAGAAAAGCTCCTCTCTTGAGGATGGAGAGAATACAGTGCCACAAGGCTAAATCAAATAACCCCAAATATCTCTTCAGAAAATGCTACTGGTGATTTTTAGTTCAACCAAGAAGATTCCCCATCTGAAAAACTGACTGTAGCCAATGATACCAGCATCCTCCGCAACTTTCTGAATGAACTCAGAGCCGGGCGATGATGAAAATCCCCAAAAGTGTTATCACTGGATTGAATAAAAACAGGTTTTAAGACATAAGATGTAAAAAGAATAAATGCCCAGGACTAGCTACTTAAATCTTTCACTGTGAGATTTCTGGCTTTCCTCAGGACACCCACAGCAGAAAAGCTGTGTGACTTTGGGCAAGTCACTTAACTTCTCTGCGCCTCAGTTACCTCATCTGTAAAATGGGGATTAGGACTGTAAGCCCCATGAGGGACAACCTGATCACCTTGTAACCTCCCCAGCGCTTAGAACAGTGCTTTGCACATAGTAAGTGCTTAATAAATGCTATCATCATCAACAAGTAGCAGAATGGGACCAGGGGAAAAAGCATGGGCTTGGGAGTTAGAGGAACTGGATTCTAATCTCCCCTCTACCACGTGTCTGCTGACTGACCTTGGGCAAGTCACTTCATTTCTCTGTGCCTGTTACCTCATTTGTACAATGGGTATTAAGACTGTGAGCCCATGTGGGATATGGACTGTGTCCGACCTTATTACCTTGTATCTAATCCACACTTAGTACAATGGCCAGCTTAAATACCATAAACCATCCCTGCCCTCCCAACAAACAAAAAACCTAAAGAACAAAAAGCCTCCTTTTCAAGGTGCAGTATTATTTTGCATTTTATGCCTGCCTGGCCTGGGCAAAGCCAGCATCCTGATCAGGATCCAGTCAGCCTACTATGATGCTTTTCCCCCTTTCACAGTTAACAAGTACCCGTGCTGCATCTCCCTTCCTCTCCCAGTCTCTCCCATATCCTGGGAGAAGGGAGTGAGAAGTGGGAGGGAGGGAGCTGATTCACACAGTGCGGGATTCACTCATTCAATCAATCAATCAATCAATCAATTGTATTTATTGAGCGCTTACTGTGTGCCAAGCGCTTAGGAAGTCCAAGTTGGCAACATCTAGAGACAGTCCCTGCCCAACAGTGGGCTCACAGTCTAGAAGGGGGACTCGTAATCGTATATTACCTATATACTATTCTATTTATTTTCTTTTGTTAATTTGTTTGGTCGTCTGTCCTCCCCTTCTAGACTGTGAGCCCGCTGTTGGGTAGGGACCGTCAATAAATGTTGCCAACTTGGACTTCCCAAGCGTTTAGTACAGTGCTCTGCACACAGTAAGCGCTCAATAAATACGATTGAATGAATGAATGAAGGAATATCCTCCTGCTCCTTCTCCTCCAGAAATTCACTCCCAAGTCAGGGTGCCTTTTATTGGCAAGGCGCATTTTGGTGGACAGCAAATTTGTTTACTTTTATTGTCCGGACCAACATTTTCAAGCTCGGGAGAAATTCTGTCCCATGCCCTTAAGCTTCTCTAGCAACTTGGGAGAGGAGTTTCAGTCAGATTGTAACATTTTAGCATTGGCAAGGTCTGAAATTCCTCTGATCAGGTCAGATTGGGTTCCCACGGAGGCCTAGACTATTTGTTTATGTTTCCACATAGGAGAGAAGGAAAAGAGAGAAAAAGAGAGAAAAGCTCCTCTCTTGAGGATGGAGAGAACGCAGTTTCACAAAGCTAAATCAAATAACTCCAAATATCTCTTCAGAAAATACTACTGGTGATTTTTAGTTCAACCAAGAAGATTCCCCATCTGAAAAACTGACTGCAGCCAATGAACTGGAATACCACGGAGGCCTAGACTATTTGTTTATGTTTCCACATAGAAGAGAAGGAAGGGAGAGTGTCAAACATGACTGAAGGATGACGACCCCATCCAGACACATAGAAGAGCTGTATTTTTTTCCCGCGGGCATAACAAGTGCCCAGGCTCCAGAAAGACCACCCGGAGTAGACCGTTCTCTGCTTAATTTATACAGTGACAGTCAAGGAGCTAATAATAACTAATAATTATGGTACTTGTTAAGCGCTTAATATGTGCCAAGCACAGTTCTAAGTGCTGGGGTAGATACAAGTTCGTTGTGGGCAGGGAGTGTGTCTGCTTATTGTTATATTATACTCTCTCAATCGCTCAGTACAGTTTTCTGCACACAGTAAGAGCTCAATAAATATGACTGAAATTAATCAGGTTGGACACAGTCCCCGCCCCACACGGGGCTCCCACTCTGAATTCCCATTTGCAGATGAGGTAACTGTGGTCCAGAGATATTATGTGACTTGGCCAAGGTCACGCAGCAGACAAGTGGCAGATCCGCGATTAGAACCCACGACCTCCTGACCCCCCCAGGCCCATGCTCTATCTGCAAGGCCACTCTGCTTTTAAGCTTCCCCTTCTAGACTGTGAGCTCACTGTTGGGTAGGGACCGTCTCTATATGTTGCCAACTTGTACTTCCCAAGCGCTTAGTACAGTGCTCTGCACACAGTAAGCGCTCAATAAATACGATTGATTGATTGATTGACTGCTTTTCTACAGACCAGGAGTTGGAACTCTGAAAAGGGCAGCATCTTGGGAAAATAGCACAGTGGATTCAGCAAACGAGCCTGGGAGTCAAAAGGCCATGGGTTCTAATCCCGACTCCACCACTTATCTGCTGTGTGACCTTGGGCAAGTCGCTTCATTTCTCTGTGCCTCATCGGTAAAATGGGGATTGAGACTGTGAGTCCCACATGGGACAGAGACTGTGGCCAACTTGGTTTGCTTGTAGCCACCCCAGAGCTTAGTACAGTGCCTGACATATAGTGAGTGCTTAAAAAATACCATCACAAGAACATACTGTACATATGGATTGGCCTGGGAGCTTGGGTTCTTGTTTGTTTGAACTCAAATGTTTCCAGGGCACAGGTCGTTTCCCGGAAGCTGCTTTGGCTTTGTTTGTTCCCACCCTAGATGGGTTGTATCTACAGTGGGACAACCTGTTGAGAGAAGATCCTTTGAACTTGACCTTTAATTCCAAGGGATCACAGAAAGCCTCGAAAACCCCCTTCCTGCTACCTGGGAGTAACAGCCAGCAACTTAAACCAAGTTTCTATTTACTGAATCGATCAGTCAATGGTATTTATTGAGCGCTTACTGTGTGCAGAGCGCTGTACTAAGTGCTTGGGAGAGCACGGTATAACAGAATTGGTGGACAAGTTATCTGAAGGGGGGAACTGAGGGCAGCAGCTAAACTGTAGATGGGCAGGGAAGAATCAGACTCTTTGACCTGCAGCCAAACATGTCTGGATCCTGATGCCTGAAAGGGAAACTACAGGGAATGGGACAAGAGTTTGGCAGCTACTTTGAAGCTTGGAGCTCCAGTCCCGGTTCATCTCCGAACCTGGAATTTCATGAGCTGCAGGAAGGATTGCCACCCATTTCACCCCCATCTACCTATTTAGCATCTTTTGGATGCCCCATTCCCGGTCTGGAGCCAACCTCACCACTGTCTTTAAGGCGCTCTATCTCAGCTCTCCCCTTCCTCCCTAGGCACTCTCTTCTCCCACTGCACGCCAGCTCAAACTCTTCACTCCTCTCAGGCTAACCCCTAACCACCATGCCCCCTTTCTTTTCTTGCCCTCCACCAACCTTTTATCCACGTCCTTCCCCACCCTCCGGCCTGGAAATCCCTCGCCCTTCAAATCAGTCAGACCACAACAGCTCTCTCCACCTTCAAAGCTCTCCTGAAACCATGTGCCCTCCCTCAAGTAATCTCTACTTTCCCCAGGTTCTCGCTCCACACTGCCACTTCCACACCATCTGATTACTTCTGTACTCTCAGCCACCTGTAGCACTTGGGTACAAAGCTTAGTTATCCTACTACTTAAGTGTTAACTTTTTTTATGATATCTGTTAAGCACTTACCATGTGCCAGGCACTGTACCACCCCACAATCCAATACAATCAGCTTGGATACAGTCCATGTCCCACATGGGGCTCATGGTCTTAATTCCCGTTTTACAAACGACGTCACTGAGGTGCAGAGAAGTGAAGTAACTTGCCCAAGGTTACAAAGCGGCTAAGTGGTAGAGTTGGGATTAGAACCCACGTCCTCTGACTCCCGGGGCCGGGCTCTGTCCACTAGGGAATGCTGCTTCCTCAACTCACACGCACATCCCATTTTCCTCCTTCCACATATCCGTAAATTATTATAATGTATCTCCCCTGTTAAACTGTAAGATTCCCGAAGGCAAAGACCAGGTCTATAACTCTTTCAAACTCTCTCAAGCGCTTTGTAGAGTGCTACTCACTCAGTAGCCGCTCGATAAATACTACTGACTGATTGACAATGAATACTCCCTTTCTTTGATTAAAGCAAGAAAACATGAGCCTGGATGGATAAATTAAATCTACTTCAGCTCAACCCACAGCCTCTTCTCATATCTCCACAACAGAGCAACGATTCTCTGGACTGAAGCACTAGGGAGAGTACAATATAAAAGAGTTGGTAAACAGGTTACCTACCCACAAGAGCTTATTGTCTAGAGGGGGGAGACAGGCATTAAAATAAATTATGAACACATATATATATATGACTATGTACATGTATGAATTCATACACTCGTAAGTCTGTGAGGTTGAGGCAGGGAGTGTGAATCCAAATGCAAGGGTGATGCAGAAGGAAGAGGGAGTAGGCGAAATGAGGGCTTAGTCAGGGAAGGCCTCTCGGAGGAGATGTGATTTTAATAAGGATTTGAAGGTGGGGAGAATTATGGTCTATCAGATATGAAGCGGGAGGGAGTTCCAGGAAAACATTTGATCTCCTTTCAGAGGACCCTTTGGAAGGCTACAATCTAGCAAAACGCCCAGTCCCAAACCGGGAGAGAGTTGACGTAAGGCTCCCTTACCTGCAGCAACTCAAGGTCGGACGAATCTTCTTGTCCGGGAACCATTTCTGTTAGCATTTCGGACATGACTTTGGTGTTTCCACGGACGACATCCAATTCACTCCGCAGTCTGGCGATCTGTTTGGAGTCCAAGGTGGAGACACGAGGGAGGAAGACATGAAGGAAGATTCAGTAATCTATTATGCAAAGCATCCAAAGCGATATGCTCTGCAAACCAGTAGGCTAGGGGCCAAAGGAGGGAGAGGAAACTTTACAAGCCAGGGAGCCGGTCCCCATTCTGGGGAACTGAGGCATTTATCTGGTAGGCGTGGGTGCAAGAGATGGGCCGGGAATCAAAAAGGAGCCAATAGGCAATGGGCCTGGAAGCCAGACGACCTGGGTTCTAATTCTGACTCCATCATTTGCTTGCTATGTGACCTTAACTTCTCCGTGCCTCAGTTTTCTCAACTGCAAAACAGAGGTGCAGTACCTGTTCTCTTTCCAACTTTGACTGAAGTCCTATGTGGGACAGAAACTGTATCTGGCCTAATTAACTTAAGTCTATTCCAGCGCTTGACAGATAGAACATTTTAAAATACCATTTAAAAAAAATAACAAGACATGGGGCCCCCACAGAATCCCCTCCTCTCCTCTCTCGAGCCTGGCTCTCTGCAAATTACTCCCACCTCTGAAAGAGACACTGGTAAAACAGTAAATAAAAAGGCTAAGCTCTACCCCCAGACTAATGACCCAAGTAAGAGTTTCCTTAAGCACTTAGTACAGTACCAAGAAATGCCACTCCTACTCTCTCTTCTCTCAGGAACAGCAACTCCCCATTCAAAAGGTTTTACTGACAGAGAAGGAAAGTTAAGGTCCCTGGCCTGCCATGAGCCACTTAGAGAATAATAATTATGGCTCGTGTTAAGCACTTTTTCTGTGTCCAAGTCTTGTGGGGGATATCAAGTGAGTCCCGCATGGGACAGGAACTGTGTCCAACCCGATTTACCTGTATCCACTCCAGTGCTTAGTGAAGTGCTTGGCACCTAGCAAATACTGCAATTAAGTTGGACAGAGTCCCTGTCCCATATGGAGTTTACAGTTTAAATAGGGAGGGAGTAGGAGTTAATCGCTATTTTACTGATGAGAGAAGTTAAGTGACTTTTCCAAGGCCACATAATGGTGGAGCAGGATTAGATCCCAGGTCCTTGCTCTTTCCACCAGGACAAGCTGCTTCCCGAAACAGGATAACCCCAGAAGGGCAACTGATTTAACAATGTCAGTGTGCGGCAGATCTGGGCCACGCCTGGAGGCACACCAGGAAAAGGAGCCCGCTCTCCTCCCATCTCAGAGGTTCTTCATCGACCATTCAAGGCACATCAGATTCAGGTTCTAAATCCCTTGTCCTTCAAAAACACTTCGTCTGTAACTTGCTGGGTGGAACCTTGTCTGTTACCGTCCCCCCCTTTGCCTTGTGGAATGGATTTGGGGGGCTTCTGCAGTGTCTTTCTACTAGATCGCCTGGATAACTTGGACAGTAACCTATGCCGTTCCAGATAGTTGCCAGAGCCTGCAAAGTTTGAAAATGGCATCTGACCCGGCTCTCCATGAGTGGTTGATAAATTTCAAGAGCTTTCAGTTTCCTCTCATAGCCAGCCAGCTAAATACAAAGGCTGAAAGCCATAATAATAATAATTGCAGTATTTGTTAAGTGCTTACTCTGTGCCAGGCACTAAACTGAGCGCAGGGGTGGATACAAGCAAATCAGGTTGGACACAGTCCCTGTCCCACTTGGAACTCACAGTCTCAATCCCCATTTTACAGATGAGGTAACTGAGGCCCAGAAAAGTGAAGTGACTTGCCCAAGGTAACACAACAGATAAGTGGTGGAGCCGGAATTAGAACACATGACCTGAAGGAGTCAGAACTCCTTCCCAGACTGAGCCCCTTCCTTCCTCTCCATCCCCCCATCTGACCTCCTTCCCTTCCCCACAGCACCTGTATAAATGTATATATGTTTGTACATATTTATTACTCTATTTATTTATTTATTTTACTTGTACATATCTATTCTATTTTATTTTGTTAGTATGTTTGGTTTGTTCTCTGTCTCCCCCTTTTAGACTGTGAGCCCACTGTTGGGGAGGGACTGTCTCTATATGTTGCCAACTTGTACTTCCCAAGCGCTTAGTACAGTGCTCTGCACACAGTAAGCGCTCAATAAATGCGATTGATTGATTGACTGATTGACTCTCAGGCCCGTGCTCTAACCACTAAGCCATGCTCAGTCGACAGCGAGAGAAGTTCAGCGTGAACCTAGATGACTTTGGTACAGCTAACCCGGTGCAGCAAAGTATCGATTATCCACAGTATCGGGAGATGATGCAACATGGGGGAATTTAAATCCACAGATGATCTGAACACCTCATCTCGACCCTCTCCCCTCCAATTTTAGAAGAGCAGTCTACAACTGGGACAGCTCAGAGGAGGAGAAGGAAACACGCTTCCGGAGAGGAAACTGAATCGATCCGCTCAGGGGCCGGGCTGACGGAGATGCCAAAGTACCTGTTCCGAATTGGCGGTGATGGGTCCGGTCACGTTCAAAGATGGGGCTTGAGGAGCTGTGTAGGATGTAGGAGAAGGGGCGGAATAGGGCCCGGTGCTCATCCTCTGCTGAGATTGGGATCGGTGCATGTTTGCCGCTGGGTCCACTTCGGGAACACTCTGTCATGTAAGCAAACCGAAAAAATAAAAAAAATGAAAAAGGTGCTTTTTGAAAATAACTGCGGCACTTGTAAAGTGTTTAACTATACGCCAGGCACTGTACTAAGTGCTTGGGTTGGAGGTGGGGGAGGGAGGGTAAGGAAAATACAAGCAAATAAGACGGGACACAGTCCCTGTCCCACATTGGGCTCACAGTCTTACTCCCCATTTTACAGATGAGGTAGCTGAGACACAGAAAATAATAATGACATTTATTAAGCACTTACTATGTGCACAGCACTGTTCTAAGTGCTGGGGAGGTTACAAGGTGATCAGGTTGTCCCACAGGGGGCTCACAGTCTTCATCCCCATTTTACAGATGAGGGAACTGAGGCCCAGAGAAGTGAAGTGACTTGCCCAAAGTCACACAGCAGACAAGTGGTGGAGCCGGGATTAGAATCTATTATCTTCTGACTCCCAGACTCTACCCACTAAGCCATGCTGCTTTTATTAAATGCACTCACACGGTCATGGATGACACCCTGGAGTTCCTAGACAACGACCTCAAACAAAAGTGCCTGGAGAGAGCCAGGGAAACCTGATGGAGAAAGGACTAATAATCACGATGGTATCTGTTAAGCACTCACTATGTGTCAAGCACTGTTCTAAGTGCCGGGGCAGATACAAGGTAATCAGGTTGTTCCACGCGGGGCTCACAGGCTTAATTCCCATTTTACAGATGAGGTAACTGACACCCAGAGAAGTGCAGTGACATGTCCAAGGTCATACAGACCTTGGAGAAGCAGCATGGCTCAGTGGAAAGAGCCCTGGGTTTGGAGTCAGAGACCGTGGGTTCAAATCCCGGCTCTGCCACTTGTCAGCTGTGTGACTTTGGGCAAGTCACTTCACTATTCTGGGCCTCAGTTCCCTCATCTGTAAAATGGGGATGAAGCCTGTGAGCCCCTCGTGGGATAACCTGATTACCTTGTATCTACCCCAGCGCTTAGAACAGTGCTTTGCACATAGTAAGCGCTTAACAAATACCAACATTATTATTATTATTATTAAGTGGCACAGCCGGGATTAGAACCCAGGTCCTTCTGACTCCCAGGTCTACCCATTAGACCACACTGCTTCCCTGGAAGTTGCAAAGCAGACTCTGCTGGGGCCCGCGTGACTTCACTTTTCCCGGTTCCGTTTTTTCCATCTGTCAACTGGGGAGTATTAGCAGCTTCCCTTGTGTACCTCAGAGGTATGTGTTATAAGGACAAATGACAAAAATAAATGTGAAAGCCCACTGAGCTCTTTAGAAGAAAAGTAATGGAATTCCACGGTGGTACTATTGCTTTGTCGGGGGAACTGCAGGATCTTTCTAGAGCTGCTGTAAAATACTGTCAATTATGCATTTGTCTGAAGTCGGTAGAGTACCAAAACCATACTCGAGCCTTTAAAAGAAGACAACTAATCGTAATTATGGAATTTATGGAATTCTTTTTAGGTTCAAAAGAACAGAAACACTGCGGCTGAGATCACTCACCAAGAGCGTGGGTGACTGTACACCCACGGAATTTGACTGTCACAGACTTTGGCTTCAGGAACATGCACCTGTGCCCCCAAATTCTGGGGACCCTGCCATTGTGGATTTCATCACGCAAGTCCAAGTATGCTCGGGGGAAGTCAAGTTGGTGGTGCTCAGAATAACGACAAGGAACCTATCCCCCAGGGCTACCTTGGAGGTCAGCAAACATGCATAGTGACATAAATGATGACATCACTGTGCCCCCAAATAATTCATTCATTCATTCATTCAATCGTATTTATTGAGCGCTTACTGTGTGCAGAGCACTGTACTAGGCACTTGGGAAGTACAATTTGGCAACATATAGAGCCGGTCCCTACCCAACAGCGGGCTCACAGTCTAGAAGGGGGAGACGGAGAACAAAACATATTAACAGAATAAAATATATAGAATAAATGTGCACAAGTAAAATAAATAAGAGTAACAAATATGTACAAACGTATATACATATTCATTCAATTGTATTTACTGAGCGCTTACTGTGTGCAGAGCACTGTACTAAGCACTTGGGAAGTACAAGTTAGCAACATATAGAGGCGGTCCCTACCCAACAGCGGGCTCACAGTCTAGAAGGGGGAGACAGACACCAAGACAAAACATATTAACAGAATGAAATAAATAGAATAAATATGTACAAGTAAAATAAATAAATAAGTCGTCAGAATAAATAGAGGTAAAGGGGTTATAGTGGAGATATTGCCGGGCTGGGGAAGAGCTGGGTCTCGCCCCACTCTGGCCCTTTCTGGGTCTCTATTTTGCTTACGTCTCCATCATGCTGTGACGGCATAAGGATGGATAAGCTAGAGAGTGGAAAAGCAGCGAGGCCTCATCTGTAAAACGGGGATTAAAGCCGTGAGCCCCATGTGGGACATGGACTGTGTCCAACCTGATGACCTTGTATCTACCCCAGTCCGTAGTACAGTGACTGACACATAGTAAATGCTTAAGAGATACTATTTTAAAAAAAGATTTCTAAGCACTTTGACACAAGTCAGGTGGTAGGACAAGCTAGAAAATCCAGTTATAATTTTCACGTGATCCAAAATTCATTGGATAACAAACTTAAATTTCCCCAATTTTGTATTTTCCAATCATCTTATCCCACATGCCTCTGGAATGCACTTGTTGGCAGGAGCCACCTGGAATTCTCTTGGTCAACAAAAAATGCACTTCATTTGACCTACGCTGCCACAGAAAAAGGAAACTCTGGCCATTTGCAAAATGCTTAGTAAAAATCAACCCTCATGTACCATCCCAGACCCTGGAGAGAGAGAGCTGACTCTTTACAACCGATTCGAGTCGGGTTTCTCCCTGGTAAGTTGTAACGAAACTCACATAATGTTTTTGCAGAGCTGCCATGTTCCCTGGAACATGAAGTTTAAAAAGATTCCCCCAAGCTATCACCTTGGGCTTGGTCCTGGAACCGGTGGGAGACACTCGACATTTAATCACCAGTCGAACAGCTGCTTCATTTTCTTCGCTGCCTTTCATTATTAAAAATAAATGCCCCAGAGCTTAGAGAAAGTGTGGCCCAGGGTTGAATAATTCAAGAGGCACAGATAGAAGGGGGGTGAAGAGTTATCTATTTCTGAGCTAGTTCCACCCAGACAATATCACGCTGCAGCTTACCCGCTGTGGTGTGTGTATTGGCGAGAGGGCATCTAAGTCTGCCATGGGAAACTCGATCCCTTTTCTTTTCAGCTCCTCATAAATATGCACCACGCCAGTGAGGTCGGGGCTACTTCGAAAAGCATCAGCCCAAGCCTGGAAAAAAAAGCAACAACAAATCGGACGACTGTCAAGAAATTTTGTTTATGGTGTGAGTTAGAAAGCCTCCAGACTCACTCTTATTAGGCAGTGAGCATCGGGGAAATTTGTCTGCCCAGCTCCTAGAGCAAAACCAAAGACCAGTCATTCATTCACTCACTGATTCAATAATTTATTGAGCACTTAATGTGTGGTGAGCTGTATGCTAAATGCTTGGGAGAGTACAATACAACAGTAAACAGACATATTCTCTGCCCACGATGAGCATACAGTATAGAGGACCAGGCTATCTTGGTTTTCCAGTGAGCTGTGAGAGCTCAAGCCTGGCATAAAACTCCATTCGGCATCGATCAACGGTATTTACCGTGTGCAGAATGCTGTACTAAACACTTGGGAGAGTACACTACAGCAGAGTTGGTAGACATGATGCCTGCCCTGGAGGAACTTAAGACTCTAGTGGAGTGATCTCTTTTGGCGCAGAGATGTAAGAATGACCCATAAGTTCAGGAGTGCATCCTAAAACTCTGATAGGTTCCTAACTGCAATGAAATGAATTCATTTGCTTTTCGGGTGGGTTTGAAAAAAAAAAAACCAACATCTTGCTATCACTAGATCTGAGAGAAATCGTTGCTTTAACAAACATCGCATATTCTTTGATCTCACATATTTTTATACTCCCCTCACTCAGTCAGTTTTGTTCAATCAGAAGCAGTAAGAAAATACAGCAGAACAGAAACAGGTTCGGAACAGGTTCCGAAAGGAGGAACAGGTTAGCAGCAAGCAGCCTGCAAAATGCAGCCGGTTTTTCCATAACGCAAGATTTCTCTACGTGTCCTGGACAGAACTCGACTGCAGGTTTAGGGTACATTTTTCTGACAACTATTGTGGCTACCGTGACTGGCTATTGAGCGCTCGTGCGTGAAACCAGACCCAGAGTGAGTATTAAAACGCAAGTTTTTCTTAGCGCGGGGTTCTGCGACAACATAATCCTCAGACTGCAGGAAAACCGACCGCATTGGAACTAGGTTTCCAAAATGAAGCCTGTCCTTCGTTTCAGAACACAGCCTGCTATTTCAGGTGAGCGCTCTTAATGAGTAGGGTGCACAAAGAGCGCTAAATATAGTTTCCTAAAGGAAATAGTAGGAAAGCCTCTATATTTTTAAAGTGACAACACAGTTCCATTACCAAGTAGCAAGGCAATACGTTCCAATGATAGAAATGTTCAAATGAGATTTAATGTTCACATGGAAACTCAGAACTTAATTTTCAAAGGGTTACCTTTCTCACCCTATTCAGCAAACAGGCACCTTGGGCTAACAGATCTCCCATTATCTAATATTAAAACAAAATGGTCTTGGATCACTCTGTCCAGTCAGTCAAAATACTTCAAAGGGAAAGGAAAGGAAATGCTTAAATCGAGGCAAACACAGGAGGTTAATCTCCAAGGGAGAGCCCGGCACCAAAATTCAATAGCCCGATCATTCAAGGGCTCCTAAGGAGAGCAATATTATCTGGATGGTTGCACATGGCAAATTATCATGCATTTCTTATTAAGTGAGGAAAAACACACAAAGAGAAAAGCACAACCGTAAACTTCATTAACCAGAAGTAATGACAGAAGAGTGGCAAAAATGTTAGGAAAGGGTTTTCCACACACACACGCGCTTATATTTCCCGTAATATTTTTTCTCATCCTGGGAAAGAAACCAAACAAACCTTGCTTCGAGCTCTGCCATACAAACAGCTATCCAGAGTAGGCGGGTCGCGGAGTCAGGCTCCACCACCTACTCTGTTGTGAGAGTAATGTAACTACTTCAAGGTTCAAGCCCCTGGTTTGAAAAATCCTTGTTCAACCCCGCCAATCCCGAACTGCAGAAACTTTATCTCCTCCGCCGGCAGAGTCGCTGGGATTAACCGGTCGGTTTCCGAAAAGCTTCCTTAACTCCAACCGAAACACCTTGCTTAGAAGTCCGAATCGGCTTATATTTTCTTCATTGA
This sequence comes from Tachyglossus aculeatus, assembly GCF_015852505.1. NCBI lineage: Eukaryota > Metazoa > Chordata > Mammalia > Monotremata > Tachyglossidae > Tachyglossus > Tachyglossus aculeatus. Next base: position 54,309,136 of record NC_052086.1, on the reverse strand, counting down.
TTTAATTTCTATACTCCGCCGTTTTGAGGCTTCTCATCCCGGCAAAGACTTGACTTAGGGAAGCCGCGTGGCCTAGAGGATAGAGCCTGAGCTTGGGAGTCAGAAGGGCCTGAGTTCTAATCCCGGTTCTGCCACCTGCCTGCGGTGTGACCTTGGGCAAGTCACTTCACTTCTCTGGGCCCCTGCTGCCTCATCTGAAAAGTGGGGTTTCAATGCCAGTTCTCCTCCCCACTCTTCGACTGTTAAAGAAGCAGCACGGCCTAGTGTCAAGAACACGGGCTTGGGGGTCAGATGACCTGGGTATGTATATATGTTTGTACATATTTTTTTCACTCTATTTATTTATTTATTTAATTTATTTGTACATATCTATTCTATTTATTTTATTTTGTTAGTATGTTTGGTCTCTGTCTCCCCCTTTTAGACTGTGAGCCCACTGTTGGGTAGGGACTGTCTCTATATGTTGCCAATTTGTACTTCCCAAGCGCTTAGTACAGTGCTCTGCACATAGTAAGCGCTCACTAAATATGATTGATGATGATGATGATGATACACAGAGCCCTCTGACTTTTAGACTGTGAGCCCACTGTTGGGTAGGGACTGTCTCTATATGTTGCCAACTTGTACTTCCCAAGCGCTTAGTACAGTGCTCTGCACACAGTAAGCGCTCAATAAATACGACTGATTGATTGATTGATTTGACAAATGAGAACGAGAGTGACAGGTTTTCCAAAAGCGTACTTCTGCTGAAGGGAGCCCTGTGCATTTAATAATCATGGCAATGGTCTTTATTAAGTGCTTGTGATGTGCCATGCCCTGTGCGATGCTATAAGATAATCAGTTCGGACTCAGTCTCGCGTCCTACGCAGGCATCACAGCCTAAGAGGGAGGAGAATAGGTACTTTATCCCCATTTTACAGATGAGGAGACTGTGGTACAGAAGTAAAGTGACTTGCCCAAGGTCACAGAGCAGCTATGTCTCACATGGGGCTCACAGTCTTAATCCACGTTTTACAGATGAGGGAACTGAGGCCCAGAGAAGTGAAGCGACCTGCCCAAGGTCACACAGCAGGGAAGTGGCAGAGCCGGGATTGGAACCCAGGTCCTCGGACTTGCGAGCCCCTGCTTTTTCCACCGGATCAAGTACTGTTTACCGCCAGGTGTAAATGCACAATGCCCTTTGACGAAGTGAAGGAGAGTGACTCAAGTTTTCTAAAAGTGCATTCCTGCTGAAGGGAGCCCTGTGCAGCCCTGCGCATTTAATAATCATGACGGTGGTATTTACTAAGTGCTTGCGATGTGCCAAGCCTTGTGCGATGCTCTAAGATAATCAGTTCGGGCACAGTCTCGGGTCCCAAACGAGGGTCACAGCTTAAGAGGGAGAGAGAATAGGTACTTTATCTCCATTCTGCAGATGAGAAAACTGTGGTATGGAGAAGTTACGTGGTGATTTGGACAAGGTTACCCGGCAGGAAAGTGGCTTAGGTGGGACAAGAACCCAGGTCCCCTAAGTCTGGGGCTCCTGCTCTTTCCACTAGGCCAAACTGCCGGGCAGAGACCCCCAATTCAGGGAGAACTGAGTAGCATCGGCAGCGTTAGGGTGGGAGGTCTAGGCCGAACAATTGGGGGTCAGCGGGAAGATAAGCAATCAGTGGCATTTATTGAATGCTTACTGTGTGCAAAGCACTGTACTAAGCACTTGGGAGAGTACAATGTAACAATTAACACGCCCATTCCCTGCCCACAACGAGCACACGGTCCAGACTGGGAGACAGACATTAATATATCTACGTAAGTAAATAAATACATTAAAGATATATATGTGAGTGTCGTGGGGCTGCGAAGGGGGAGATGAATGAAGGGAGCAAGTCAGGGTGACGTAGAAAGGAGTGGGAGGAGGGGGGGGGATCAGTCAACATGTTTACTAAATCTGCTGTATTGTACTCTCCCAAGTGCTTAGTACAGTCCTCTGCACACAGTAAGCGCTCAATAAATACCACCGATTGGCTGATCGATGCCCACATTTTGATCTTCTTTGTGCTTCAGTTACTCTGAGCTGCATCACGGTCAAGATAGCGTATGTGCCCCTCCTGTCTCCTTCACCTGGAGCTCCCCCCATCAGAGGACCAGGGGTGGGAAAAACTCGCTCTCAGCCCGATAAGCCCTTTTCCCACTCCAAACCCCGGCCACCGCCAAAATCTGGCTCCGACTCAGCTCGGCCCGTAAACGGCTGCTTCGCACCGAGTTTTCCAAACCCCTAAAGTCTGGTCACATCTTCTCTGTAGCTGTTAAACATTGCCAATGGCTCCTCCCACGACTCCACTCGCTTTTCCTTAGTCACAAAATAAAAACTTTTGGCATTCAGATGTTGCCAGGAGCAGTGGAGAATGCTGCAGCACTGCATGGTGACATCATCCTACTGCAGGGACAGGTCAGGTGAAATATCCTCAGTGGGCTTCACAGACTTACCACGCATTAATGCTGAGGTCTGGGCCGCCTGTCAAGCGCTTAACGTGTGTGGAGCACCGTACTAACAGCTGGGTTGGATACAAGCTAAACAGATCGGACATAGTGTTTTGTCCCAGGTGGGGCTCGCAGTTTTAAGAAGGGGAGGAGAACAGTCAGAGGTCATGGGTTCAAATCCCGGCTCTGCCAGTTGTCAGCTGTGTGACTTTGGGCAAGTCACTTAACTTCTCTGGGCCTCAGTTCCCTCCTCTGTCAAATGGGGATGAAGACTGTGAGCCCCTCGTGGGACAACCTGATCACCTTGTAATCCCCAGCGCTCAGAACAGTGCTTTGCACTTAGTAAGCGCTTAATAAATGCCATCATCATCAACAGGCATTGAATTTCCATTTTACAGACGAGAAAACCGAGGCCCAGAAAAGGGAGGCTACCCTCCCAAGGTCACGCAGCAGGGGCAGAGCCGGGCTGTGATCCCAGCTCCCCTGAATCCCAAGCCCAGGTGCTTTCCACGAGGCCAAACTGTCTGTGGATGGCCGAAGCCAGCCCAGAGCTGCTGAGGAATGAGAGGTCTCCGGGGGCTCCATCCGGCGACCACCCGTTTTCTCTATGACAACTGCCAGAAAGCCACCTAAACTGGGAAATGCACTACGGAATTTGTTGGTTCAGATGTTCCGGAAATTGGCGGGTTAGAGAGCAAAGGGTTTGGGCTTGTAACCAGAGAACACAATGGGTCAAGAGACTGAAAGGACAAACACTTAAAGAAAGGGTTCTCAAACCTCAGCAGGTAACAGTGTCCGCCATCACCCTCTGACAGTTTTTTGGCCTCTTCTTTCTACCTCCTCCTTAGAAATCCTTTTCTACACCCTCACCGGACCGGGCTGTCAGTTAGACAAAACCCTGTTCAAGGCAACGGGGGCCCGCGAGACCTGTCTGTCTCCCCCTTCTAGACGGTGAGCCCGTTGTTGGGTAGGGACCATCTCTATCTGTTGCCGACTTGTACTTCCCAAGCGCTTAGTACAGTGCTCTGCACACACTAAGCGCTCAATAAATACGACAATGAATGAATGAAAGCTGAAAATTCCATCCTAATATTAATAGGATGGAATTAATATTGATATTAATATAATAATATTATTAATATTAATATATCCTAATATATCCTAATAATAATAGTAATAATAAGCCCACTGTTGGGTAGGGACCGTCTCCATATGTTGCCAATTTGTACTTCCCAAGCGCTTAATACAGTGCTCTGCACACAGCAAGCGCTCAATAAATACGATTGATTGATTGACCTATTATAATAATGTATTGATATTAATGTAATTTATTTGTGGATGTATACTGATATCATCTCCCCCCCTAGACTGTGAGCTCGTTGCGGGCAGGGAAGGTGTCTGTTATACTGTACTCTCCCAAGTGCTTAGTGCAGTGCTTTGCACACGGTAAGCACTCAATAAACACAACTGAATAACACTGATTATTGACAATGATAATGATAAGCAGTGTGGTCTAGTGGATAGAGATCACTCTGGGGAGTCAGAAATACCTGGGTTCTCTTCACCACTTGTCTGCTGTGTAACCTTGGGCAAGTCATAGCTCTTTTCTGGGCCTCAGTTACCTCACCTGTAACATGGGGATCAAGACTGGGAGCCCCATGTGGGACAGGGACTGTGTCATACCCGAGTTGCTTGTATCCACCTCAATGCTTCATTCATTCAATCGTATATATTGAGCGCTTCCTGTGTGCAGAGCACTGTACTAAGCAGTTGGAAAGCACAGTTAGTAGAGTGCCTGCTATATAGGTAGGCACTTAAATACCACAATTATCATCATCGGTATTATTATTATAAATTGCAGTTTTGACACCTGTTTACATGTTTTGTTTGGTTGTCTGTCTCCCCCTTCTAGACTGTGAGCCCGTTGCTGGGTAAGGACCGTCTCTATATGTTGCCGACTTGCACTTCCCAAGCGCTTAGTACAGTGCTCTGCACTCAGTAAGTGCTCAATACAATTGAATTAATGAATGAATGGAATTTGTTAAGCACTTACCATGCGCCAAACACTATGCTAAGCCTTGGGGTACGTACCATACAATCTGATTGGACATAATCCCTGTCCCATAGGGAGCGCAGGGAAACACAGGGCAGAAGCAGGAGGAAGCTAGCTCCTCTCCAGGCTGTTTGGATTAGCCTTTCAAGTGCTTCACGATTACTTGAAAAGAAAGATTTGCGCCCTTACTCTGGCTACTTCTCATCTGGCAGAACCTTCCGGGTTCTTTCTGCACTCCCCTAATGGAGCTCAGCAGATTTCATCGCTCTCTCGAGCAGCACGGACACCAGAGCAGAGGCCAAGTCTGCCCAAGTCAGTCAGTTCCAGGAACGGGGAGTTAACTGGTGATGCAATGCCAGGAGTGGGAGTCCATTAAACACTTTGGTTTTATTGGGTAATATTAAACTCGAACTGGTTTTGAAATCATCTCTGCCTTAGCGTGATTAGAAAGAGCAAGGCTCCCAGTCCGTTTCCCGGACCGCCACACCACAGGCATGGAAGCAAACAATTCCTCCCACAGTTCCTGCGTCTGTCAGGGGGATAATCAGGTGGGGAGAGGGGAATAGTCCTAATTCTGGGGACACAATATAGCATCATTTGTGGTGCAGGGGAAAGGGTGGGAAGAGACACACAAACTGGAAAAAAAAAACCAAACAGCCCGAGACGCACCTGAATCAAAGCTAGAACTTTATCCTGGACAATGGTAGGAGGGTTAGTCTTGGGGGAGATGATTTTCACGAGGACGCCGTCTATGAAATCTCGATTTGCCACAAGGACGTGAAAGCGATGGCCACAGTTCTTCACGCAGGTCTCCAACACCTGATGTGGGGAATAAAAAGAAAGTCACCATGGGAGCCAACATCGGGCCTGAATGCGTGAATGGCGTTGTACTTTGAGGAAGGAGTCACTGGATATGGCTCTCTGCTGCCTTTCTGGATTCCGTGACACTCCCATTTCGTCTTCACTAGATCGCCTCCATTCTCTTCCTCATTTGTTCATTCAATCGTATTTACTGAGCGCTTACTGTGGGCAAATTACTGTACTAGGCACTTGGGAGAGTACAATATAACCATAAACATACACATTCCCTGCTCACAACAAGCTTTCTCCTCCAGAACCAAATCGAGCAGTTCAGTGCCTTCCCATAACCCGCACTTCAGTGGTCTGTCACCTCAAGGCTCTGCCACCTAAAACAAAAGCAGCATGGCCTAATCAATCAATCAATCAATCAATCGTATTTATTGAGAGCTTACTATGTGCAGAGCACTGTACTAATGTACTAATGGATAGAACATGAACCTGTGGGAATCAGAGGACGTGGGTTCTAATCCCAGCCCTGCTGCTTTCACTCACTCATTCAACAGTATTTACTGAGCGCTTACTGTGTGCACAACGCTGTACTAAGCACTTGGGAAAGGACAAGTCAACAATGCACAGTGACATTCCCTGCCAACAACAAGCTCACAGTCTACAAGTGGGGGAGACAGACATCAATACAAATAAATAAAATTATAGCTATGTACATAAGTGCTTTGGGGTTGGGAGGGGGGAAGAGCAAAGGGATAAATAAAATTATAGATATGTACATAAGTGCTTTGGGGTGGGAAGGGGGGAAGAGCAAAGTGAGCAAGTCAAGGCAACCCAGAAGGGAGTGGGAGATGAGCAAAAATAGGGCTTGGTCTGGGAAGGCCTCTTGGAGGAGATGTGCCGTCAATAAGAGATTTCTAGTATTTGTATTTGTTTGTATAAGCATGGATTTGTTACATGCTTACTATAGGTCAAACACCGTTCTAAGTACTGGGGTAGGTGCGGGTCGGTTTGGTTGGACACAGTCCCTGTCCCGCATGGGGGTCGCAGTTTAAATAGGAGGAAAAACAGGTACTGAATCCCACTGTATGTTGTATGTTTTATGTTTGTACAGTCTTCTAGACTGAGAGCCCACTGTTGGGTAGGGACCCTCTCTATATGTTGCCAACTTGTACTTCCCAAGCGCTTAGTACAGTGCTCTGCACACAGTAAGCACTCAATAAATACGATTGATTGATTGTATGTTGCATGTTTTATGTTTGTACAGTCTTCTAGACTGTGAGCCCACTGTTGGGTTGGGACCCTCTCTATATGTTGCCAACTTGTACTTCCCAAGCGCTTAGCACAGTGCTCTGCACACAGTAAGCGCTCAATAAATACGACTGAATGAATGAATAAGGCTTTGTCTGCCGTGTGACCCTGGGAAAGTAACATCACTTCTCTGTGCCTCATTTTCCTCATCTGGAAAATGGGGATTAAGACTGTGAGCCTCTTGTGGGACATGGACCGCATCCAACCTGATTAGCTTGTCTCTACTCCAGCGCTTAGTACAGTGCCTGGCAACATAGTAAGCGTTTAACACGTGGCTCAGCGGGAAGAGCCAGGGCTTCGGAGTCAGAGGTTCTTATCCCGCCTCCGCCACTTGTCTGCTGTGTGACCTCAGGCAAGTCACATCACTTCTCTGGGCCTCAGTTCCCTCATCTGTAAAATGGGGATTAAGACTGTGAGCCCCACGTGGGACAACCTGATTACCCTGTATCCACCCCAGCGCTTAGAACAGTGCTTGGTACATAGTAAGCGCTTAACAAATACCATTATTATTATTATTATTAACACATGCCATAAAAAAACCACCAAGACACAAGCAACTGGTTTGTAATTTAAATTCTAGGTTTGCGTGAAAGGGATAGCTGGTGTTTTAATGAAAGCAAGACAAACCAGCACATGTTGCATTGCCATTTTAACTTCTCACTTTGGGCCTTTGGGTTTGAAATGTCCAACGATGAGATACTGTCTCTAATACAAGCGGAAGCATATGCATTAACCAGTGAGTTACTGACTCTTCTACGTGCGAGTGCTTTCATAGGCATAATTGCCTCAGTAGCAAAAAACGGGCAACTGCACAGTATTTCCCTTTGACAAACTGCATATTCTTGGGACAGAGTTAAATGCCAATGTTAATGTGGCTTTCACTTCCCTCGCTCTCCGGTCCTCTTTTGCTCAGTGAATGAGAAATCAGGATTCACGAGAGAAGGGGACTGGGGGTAGGGGGAAGGACAGAGAGAAAGAGAGAGACACAGGATCTCTAACGAAGAAGGCTGCAATGAACACCAGAGAGGACGATAAGCTGGGCCTCAGCACAGGAGCTGACACGTTCTCTGAATTCAGGGTGAAAAATTAAGATTTCTCCATTTCCCAAACTAGGAAACACTCATCATATCCCCACAGTCTTAGGGAAAGTTTTATTTTTTTTTTTGAAAACTAATCAGCCTTCAAGAACTTTTAACAGCTGGCCAAACTTTAACTGGCCCTCCCTGAATGCCTTAGTAATAATGAATCGGCTGGCAGCGAACAGGAGAAACTTGAAAAAAAACCCAAAAAACCAATGCCATTGTTGTGGGGCCTAGTTTCCATCTTTATTCTTTCTTGTTCAAACTCAAACTTATTTGGAGCTTTGCCCTGACCTAGTTACCTTCCGGCCTGGACTGTTTAGGCTCATGCTAATCTGTATAGGTGTGATACAGGATAGCGAGGATTTGTCTATATATGAGAAAACCCCCCAAAACAACCCCACAACAAAAAGAGATTCTAAGAAATCACGAAGTGGCTCTAAATTGGAGCACTTATCCTTGCCTTCCTCAAACTGGAGTGGTTTGGCACTCCCACTTCTACATTCTGAAGTGTGCAGTTTCTCAAAAATTTCGCAGTTTTCAAAATGGTTTTCCACAGCCTCTGACCCTGTTTTCCTCAGCCACGCTACCGGGTTAAATGACTCTAATCTATTCCACCTTTAAGGTGTGACCACTTCCTTTAGGGTTTGCCCCACTGGCACTCAGGTACTCTCCCCACCTGGGGAGCCAATACTAGATTTCTAGTATTTGTATTTGTTTGTATAAGCATGTATTTGTTACATGCTTACTATATGTCAAACACTGTTCTAAGTACTGGGGTAGGTGCGGGTCGGTTTGGTTGGACACAGTCCCTGTCCCGCATGGGGGTCGCAGTTTAAATAGGAGGAAAAACAGGTATTGAATCCCACTGTATGTTGTATGTTTTATGTTTGTACATAAACACGCACACAAGGGTGTGGTGATGGGAAGGAGTGTGGGAACCAGCCCTCTGAGCTAGTACGACCGTCCTGCCTTCACAGTAAGAAGTCTTTTCTTCTTGGTTTGGATCGCAATGTCCTGACGGTAAGCCTAGATCCCAGAAACCACAGTTCACAAGTAGCCTGATGAACAGCAGTATGGTACAGTGGACAGGACAAGGCCCTGGGAGTCGAAGGTCATGGGTTCTAATCCCGGCTCTGCCACTTGTCGGCCGTGTGACTTTGGACAAGTCACTTCACTTCTCTGTGCCTCAGTTCCCTCATCCGTAAAGTGGGAATTGAGACCGCGAGCCCCATGTGGGACGGGGACTGTGTCCAACCTGATTCAACTGCCCATCACTTAGAACAGTGCTTGGCACATGGGAAGCACTTAATAAGTACAGGAATTATTATTATTTTTCCAACAGTGCATGTCCTCTAGATTGCAAGTCTGTTATGGGCAGGTAATGTGTCTGCTGTTGTATTGTACTCTCAGTACAGTCCTCTGCAAACAGTAAGCTCTCAATAAATATGACTGAATGAATGAATGCGGGCAGGTTATGCTGGACTCTAGAGCAGCGCCTTATTCACTGTGCCCCAATCTCATCTATCTCTCTGCTGATCCCGTTCCCCCGTCCTCCACCTGGCCTGGAATTCCCTCCCCCTCCATATATGCCAGACCACCGCTGTCTCCACCTTCAAAGCATTATTAAGGTCACGTCTCCTCCAAAAGGCCTTCCCCGATTAAGCACTCTGTTCCACCCTCCCTCTCACATCTACGTCGCCCATGTGACCTTTGATGGGACCTGTGACCTTTGGGCATTTGATATTCACCCCACAACCAACCCTGTAGGACTTTAAATCTTTGTATCTTTAAATTATATACTATAAATCACTTATTCATTCATATTACTACCCTTCTCCCCATCTAAACTCATTATGGACAGTGAATGGACCTACTAATTCTGTTGCAGTGCTTAGTGCTCTGCACACAGTAAGCACTCAATAAATACGATTGAATGAATCGTAGGCACTTAATAAATGCCAACGATTGCTTGACCCCCGGCCCACATCCTCCCCCTGGCCTGGAATGCCCTCCCTCCACACAACCGCCAAGCTAGCTCTCTTCCTCCCAATTGATCCCCCTTTTTCCTCTCCTCCTCCCCATCCCCCCCGCCCTACCTCCTTCCCCTCCCCACAGCACCTGTATATATGTTTGTACAGATTTATTATTCTATTTTACTTGTTCATATTTACTATTCTATTTATTTTGTTAATGATGTGCATCTAGCTTTATTTTTATTTATTCTGATGACTTGACACCTGTCCCCATGCTCTGTTTTGTTGTCCATCTCCCCCTTCTAGACTGTGAGCCTGCTGTTGGGTAGGAACTGTCTCTATATGTTGCCAACTTGTACTTCCCAAGTGCTTAGTACAGTGCTCTGCACACAGTAAGTGCTCAATAAATATGATTGAATTGAATGAATGAGTGGCTCTAAGTGCTATAGGGACCATCTCTATATGTTGCCAACTTGTACTTCCCAGGCGCTTAGTACAGTGCTCTGCACACATTAAGTGCTCAATAAATACAACTGAATGAACGAATGAATGCTATGGACACCTATACAGAGCACAGACTTGTGGACGTTAGGACAGATGAGTGAAACCGTCTATTAGGCCTTTCACAACTGAACTGCAAAAGTGGTGGGCTGAAAGGGTCCCTTTGGAGGGTTTCTAAATAATGCACTAACTAAAAGCAACCTGAGAGATGTAAGTGCCATCCTGATTTAACTTAATTTCTCACACGCTGGGTCAGAATTTGAGGGAGAGCCATTATGCTCCCTATTTCTTGTCAGAAGGTGATATGCCAACGCCATCTGTGACATTAAAACCCGCATCCACCAAAAAAAGGGAAGAGAAAATACCAAGTGAAATCTTTTTTTTCCTGTCTCAGGGCACTCAGAAATGCTCTTCTGTTCACAAAGGAAATGTTGCACATTTTCAGCCCTACATGGAAGACAATAAGCCTCACGCTTCAGTAACTCCCACCGATTCGCTGTGCCTCAGGACCTAGGCCGATCCGTGGTTTCTCTTGTTCTATTATCTAGGCAGTTCTTAGATTATGGATAGGTGAAGTGTGATCTGCACTTTTCCAAAAGGCCCGGACTTCTACGAGGGAGGCTTGGGTGAAGAATGGGAAGGGACGACATCCAATTATCAATCAATCAATCAATTTTATTTATTGAGCGCTTACTGTGTGCAGAGCACTGTACTAAGCGCTTGGGAAGTCCAAGTTGGCAACATATAGGGACAGTCCCTACCCAACAGTGGGCTCACAGTCTAGAAGGGGGAGACAGAGAACAAAACGAAACATACTAACAAAATAAAATAAATAGAATAGATATGTACAAGTAAAATAAATAATATATATGTATATATGTTTGTACTTATTTATTACTCTATTTATTTATTTATTTTACTTGTACATATCTATTCTATTTATTTTATTTTGTTAGTATGTTTGGTTTTGTTCTCTGTCACCCCCTTTTAGACTGTGAGCCCACTGTTGGGTAGGGACTGTCTCTGTATGTTGCCGATTTGTACTTCCCAAGCGCTTAGTACAGTGCTCTGCACATAGTAAGCGCTCAATAAATACGATTGATGATGATGATGATGATAAATAAATAGAGTAATAAATATGTATTCACACACTTCCCTGGCGGGCCAGTGGGCAGCTTGAATTTTTTTTTTTTCGGAGGTGGGGGAAGAGAAAAGAGTCACAGCCAATTGGGTAGGGACCGTCTCTATATGTGGCCAACCTGGACTTCCCGAGTGCTTAGTACAGTGCTCTGAACACAGTAAGCGCTCAATAAATACGATTGAATGAATGAATGGAGCTCCGTCTTGATTCAGATCCGGCCCTAGCCCACCTCAAGCGATACTACCAACTCCCGGGTGTCCTGTCCTGAATACTCTATCCAGTTGTCTGGCACTTTGGAAAACTGCCTGACCATCTGGGCGGCAGCTTGATCCTAGTGTTGACAGCACAGGCCCGGGAGCAGGAAGACTCGGGTCCTAATCCCGGCTCTGCCACTTGTCTGTGGTGTGACCTTGGGCAAGTCACCTCACTGCTCTGGCCCTCGGTTACCTCATCTGTGAAACAGGTGGGACAGGGACAGTGTCCAACCTGATTAGCTTGTTTCTAGTCCCATGTCTGGCACCTAGTAAGCCCTTAAATACCATAAGAAAAAAAAGCAATGATAAAATGACCTGTCAAGAGACACTTCCTTGACTAATAAATATCAACCCCATCTTTCTGAGCAGGAAACCAACAATGCAAAGGAATTTGAGGCTATTTCTCCATCGCAGAGCAAACTGGAAGGGGGGTCAAGCTAAGACCCACGAATTGGGACCTCACTGACCATTAGGGTATTGTTAGTTTTGTTTTTGTGGTATTTGTTAAACGCTTACTCTGTGCCAGGCACTGTCCTAAGCACTGGGGAAGATACAATCAGGTTGGACATAGTCCAGGTCCCACATGGGGCTCACTGTCTTTACCCCCATTTTACTGATGAGGCAAATGAGTCTCAGAGAAGTTAAGTGACTTCCCCAAGGTTACACACACCAGTAAGACCAATCCGCTGGCCAACCACTGACATCAAGTGGCATCAAGTAGGAGAAGCAGTGTGGCTCAGTGGAAAGAGCCCGGGCTTCGGAGTCAGAGGTCATCGGTTCAAATCCCAGCTCCGCCAATTGTCAGCTGTGTGACTCTGGGCAAGTCCCTTAACTTCTCTGGGCCTCAGTTCCCTCATCTGTAAAATGGGGATGAAGACTGTGAGCCCCCCGTGGGACAACCTGATCACCTTGTAACCCCCCAGCGCTTAGAACAGTGCTTTGCACATAGTAGGAACTTAATAAATGCCATTATTATTATTATTATTATCAAGTGGAAAACTATCCAAACCACCAGAGAGAAGGTTGACATTCCCCTGGAGCAACGGAAAAGCCTAATTAGGTATTCCTTTCCAAGGAACTTTCTTGTCTCTGTGGAGAGCGACACTCACCGTTAATGCCAGCATCACTTCCCTGTAGTTTTTGTTTCCATTGAGCCTTTTCTTCAGGGCCCGAATAGCATCCTTAGGACTGAAGGAAAACATATTTAAAACAAACACCAACAAAGCCTAAAAAATATTCTAAGAAATCGTACCCCCTTCCCGCCCAGAACCATACACACAATCACACAACACACACCATTTTCTCTTTTTCCTTAAGGGAGAGGAATCAGAGGGCAAAATGACATACTTAGAGGTTCATTTAGAACCTGTCTCGACTACCTCAACCTGGTTTGCTGTTTCTTTTTACTATTTGCCACTGGGAAACGTCGCAGGGCTGTGGAGAGAGCAATGGCCTGGGAGTAAGAGGACCTGGGTTCTCATCACAGTTCGAGACCTCGGGCAAGTCACTTCACTTCTCTGCCTCAGATTCCTCATCTGTAAAATGGGTAATAAATCCTACTCCTTCCCACTTGGTGAGTCCTCCACAGGGCAGGGACTGGGTCCAATCTGATTATCTTCTACCTACCCCAGCACTTAGCATTCATTCAACCGTATTTATTGAGCGCTTACTGTGTGCAGAGCACTGTACTAAGCGCTTGGGAAGTACAAGTTGGCTACATACAGAGACGGTCCCTACCCAACAACGGGCTCACACTTAGCATAATGCTTGGCACAGACTAGGAGAAGCAGTGTGGCTTAGTAAAAATATCACAGGCCTGGGAATCAGAGGACCCTGAGTTCTAATCCTGGCGCCGCCACGTGCCTGCTGTGTGACCTTGGGCAGGTCATCATCATCATCAATCGTATTTATTGAGCGCTTACTATGTGCAGAGCACTGTACTAAGCGCTTGGGAAGTACAAATTGGCAACATATAGAGACAGTCCCTACCCAACAGTGGGCTCACAGTCTAAAAGGGGGAGACAGAGAACAAAACCAAACATACTAACAAAATAAAATAAATAGAACAGATAAGTACAAGTAAAATAAATAAATAAATAGAGTAATAAATACGTACAAACATATATACATACATACAGGTGCTGTGGGGAAGGGAAGGAGGTAAGATGGGGGGGATAGAGAGGGGGATGAGGGGGAGAGGAAGGAAGGGGCTCAGTCTGGGAAGGCCTCCTGGAGGAGGTGAGCTCTCAGTAGGGCCTCAGTAGGTCATTTCACTTCTCTGTGCCTTAGTTCCCTCATCTGTACAATGGGGATTCAATACCTGTTCTCCCTCCTACTTTGACTGGGAGGCCTGGTTGGGACGGGGACTATGTCTGACCTGGCTGACTTGCACCTACCCCACCATTTAGAATAGTGCTTGACACAGAGTGAGCGCTTAATGAATGCCACAATTATTATTATTACATAATAAGCGCTTAATAAGTACCATAACACTTAGTTGTTATTTCTTGAGTTTTTCAAGGTTGGGCATGTACAAATCACGCCCGAAACACAGAACCTGCACTCCTCTACAGGAGCTTATATCGACAGGCAGCAAGATATTCATTTATTCATTCGATCATATTTATCGAGCGCTTACTGTGTGCAAAGCACTGTACCAAGTGCTCTCTCACACACTCAGTACAGATACGGTATCTCCTAGAAATAAAGCACAAATACAGATCCCTTAACTCTCTCTATTTTCAGAAAAATTAACTTCGTCTTCAGCTTTTCATTTCGGTTTGTGGTTTGACTGGCAAAATTGAATAGATCTGAGGGGATACCAAGGGGGAAAAAACGTCTTCTAGACAAAAAGTCAGATTTTCTTACAGGTTTAGGCACTTTTGCAGAGCTTTAGAATTTTTCAAATGGCAAAGGGTGTACAAGTATGACAACAGTAGGGTGAAATCCCCAATCAGAAAATAGCTCTGTGGTTTCAGGCTCCATAAGGTAATCACTTCGCCAGTGTCGGGGGGAGAAGCCGGGTTAGCAGGAGAGCTGGAGGAAGGGGCAGTGGAAAAACTTCCAGGAAACGTATCATTGCCGGAGAACGACACCCAGATTAAACAATCAATCAATCAATCGCATTTATTGAGCACTTACTGTGTGCAGAGCACTGTACTAAGTGCTTGGGAAGTACAAGTTGGCAACATATAGAGACAGTCCCTACCCAACAGTGGGCTCACAGTCTAAAAGGGGGAGACAGAGAACAAAACCAAACATACTAACAAAATAAAATAAATAGAATAGATATGTACAAGTAAAATAAATAGAGTAATAAATATGTACAAATATATATACACATATAAACAGAAGGGTGTGCAACAGATGTGATGAAGAGGCTAGACAGATTCCAAATTACTTTTGTTGCAGAGAGAGGTCACAGTGGCTGAATCAGATCGTGGCAACCCCCTTCTAGACTGTGAGCCCCTTTGCTGGGTAGGGACCGTCTCTATATGTTGCCAACTTGTACTTCCCAAGCGCTTAGTACAGTGCTCTGCACACAGTAAGCGCTCAATAAATATGATTGAATGAATGAATGAATGACTGCAGTTTATCGATAGATTGTCGGGACCTGGTGGAATCCATCTAACACTTCTCGAGAAGCTACGAGGGTGAGTTGCAAAAGTTCTGGGGAGGGTGTGTCGTCCTGACAAACAGCCTTCATATTCAAAGGTTGTTGGACGGTCGGTGTGACTCCCACTGTAATATTATTAATGGGATTTATTAAGTGCTGCTAAGTGCTGAGGTGGAGACCAGATAAATCAGATGAGGCCCAGTCCTGTCTCTCACAATCTAAGAGGGCGGAAGGGTAAGCATCTTATCCCCATACTACAGATGAGGAAACTGAGGCTCAGAAAGGCTGAGTGACTTGACCAAGGTAACCCAGCAGGCTGGTGGCAGAGCTGGGATCTGAACCCAGGTTCCTGACTTCCAGACTTATGTTGTTTCCACTAGGCTACACTGCCTTTCTATAAGAAGGGTTCCACAGAGGAAACTGGAGGCTATATAATAATAATGGCATTTATTAAGCGCTTACTATGTGCAAAGCACTGTTCTAAGCGCTGGGGAGGTTACAAGGTGATCAGATTGTCCCACGGGGGGCTCACAGTCTTCATCCCATTTTACAGATGAGGGACCTGAGGCCCAGAGAAGTGAAGCGACTTGCCCAAAGTCACACAGCTGACAATTGGCAGAGCTGGGATTTGAACCCATGACCTCTGACTCCAAAGCCCCTGCTCTTGCCACTGAGCCACGCTGCTTCTCCAACTATATGTTGGTCATTTGTTCATTCAATCGTATTTATTGAGCGCTTACGGAGTGCAAAGCACCGTACTAAGAGTACAATATAACAATAAACAGACACATTCCCTGATCACAACGATGGTCGATTTCAGTTTCCTCTCTGACAAATTAGTAGAATAATTAAGTTTACGATCTGTGAGCGCTAAGAAAAACACAATCTGTTGACAAAAAACAACATGATTTTTGGAAAGGGGAATTATGGCTCACTAGTCTGTAAGTTCTACAGGAATGTGGACAGAGAATAATAATAATTATGGTACTTGCTCAGGGCTTACTATGTGCCAAGCACTATTCTAAGTGCTGGGGTAAATAAAAGTTAATCAAGTTGGATACAGTCCCTGTCCCACATGGGGCTCACACTCTTAATCCCCATTTTACAGATGAGGGAACTGAGGCTAAAAGATGTGACAATAATAATAATAATAATGGTATTTGTTAAGCGCTCACTATGTGCAAAGCACTGTTCTAAGTGCTGGGGGGATACAAGGTGATCAGGTTGTCCCACGGGGGGCTCACAATCTTAATCCCCATTTTCCAGATGAGGGAACTGAGGCCCAGAGAAGTGAAGTGACTTACCCAAGATCACACAGCAGACATGTGGTGGAGCCAACACTAAAACCCACGACCTCTGACTTCTAAGCCCGTGCTCTTTCCACTAAGCCATGCTGCTTCTAAAATGGGGATGGAGACTGTAAGCCCCATGTGGGTCAATCAATCAATCAATCAATCAATCGGATTTATTGAGCGCTTACTGTGTGCAGAGCACTGTACTAAGCCCTTGGGAAGTACAAGTTGGCAACATATAGAGACGGTTCCTACCCAACAGAGGGCTCAGGGACTGTGTCCAACCTGAGTTACTTGTATCTACCCCAGCGCTTATTACAGTGCTTGGCACATAGTAAGCACTCAACAAATACCACAATTGTTACTACTACTGTCACTAAATCACTGACTACCATCCGGATTGGCTTCCTCACCCTCACACCTCCACCAAAGCTCCCTGCTTTCTGGCTTCACCTACCACCTCACCCCATTATTTCAGTTTCGACCCATTCTTTATTGTTATGCGGCTCGCGGAACAGGAAAACATGAACATCAAAGAGGGAAGCCAAATATCCGGTGGCCGCTTTCGGAGGGAAAAACACCCAAAACCAAAAACACAGGTCAAACAGACCTATAATAACTGTGGTACTTGCTAAGAGCTCACTATGGACCGGACTATAGACTAAGTGCTGGGGTGGAGGCAATTAGAACAGAGACAATCCCTGTCCCACGTGGCGTCCAGTCTACGGGTAAGTCAGCAGGTATTTATTTCCCATTTTACACACGAGGAAGCAGACACAGAGACGACAGGTGACTCGCTCAATGTCTGACCGGTCTACCGGTCTAACCCACATAATGACAGTTCTTACGTTATTATCTAACAGTGTAATGATTCCATGGTTTTGAAAAGGCTGGCCTACTTAGAGCTGAACCAGAGGCAGACAAAAACAACGCAGGCTCTGAGAAAAACAAATATATTCACAAGGCACTTCTCACCCCCTCTGGTTTACAATTCATCCTCAGGTTTATTGGTTATCTTGCTCCAGGAGAATTTTTTCCTGGGTATGATTATAATGAAAAATATTCATGAAAACAGATACGGGAGGAGATGGATCCTTCCCCACTGCTTTCAAGCATGTTTACATATCCCCATCTAAAAAAAAAAAAACCAAAAACAATCCTTCCCTGGCCCCGGCTCCCCCCACCATGCCTCTCCAGACCCTGTGAGCGAGTTATCTACACCCACCTCTCCTTCAGTTTTTTCTTTGATCCTCCCATATGGCTTCACCTCCTTTCATTCCAAGGAAACTGCCCCTTCTAAGGTCACTAATGACCTCCTTCTTGCCAAATCCAACAGCCTCTACTCCATCCTAATCCTCCTCGACACCGTGGACCACCCCATTTCCCTCTGAAACATTATCTCCTTGGCTGACATTGTCCTCTCCTGCTTCTCCTCCTAAATTGCTGGCCGCTCCTTCTCAACCTCTTGTTTGGACTCCTCCTCTGCCTCTCACCCTCTAACTGTAGGAGTCCCTCGAGCCTCAGTCCTGGGTCTCCTCCTATTCTCTATCTACACCCACTCCCTTGGAGAACTCATTCACTCCCATGTCTTCATCTAACACATCTACATAGATGCTTCCCAAATCTATCCCTCCAGCCCTGACTGTTCTCCTTCTCTGCAGTCCCCCATTTCCTCCGGCCCTCAGAGTATCTCTACTTAGATGTCCCGCTGAAACCTCAAACATGTCCAAAACGGACCTCTTTATCTTCCTACCCAAATCCAGTCTTCCACACCAATTAATCAATCAATCAATCGTATTTATTGAGCGCTTACTGTGTGCAGAGCATTGTACTAAGCACTTGGGAAGTAGAAGTTGGCAACATATAGACAGTCCCTACCCAAGTGGGCTCACAGTCTAAAAGGGGGAGACAGAGAACAAAACCAAACATACTAACAAAATAAATAGAATAGATATGTACAAGTAAAATAAATAAATAAATAAATAAATATAGTAATAAATATGTACAAACATATATACATATATACAGGTGCTGTGGGGAAGGGAAGAAGGTAAGATGAGGGGGATGAAGAGGGGGACGAGGGGGAGAGGAAGGAAGGGGACTATCCTCCCTGTCTCACAAGCCCCTAATCTTGGCATTATCCTCGATTCATCCCTCTCATTCAACGCACATAGTCAAACTTTCACCAGTAAATTCTACCTTCACAATATCACTAAAATCTGCCCTTCCCTCTCCACCCAAACTGCTACTGTGCAGATCCAAGCACTTGTATCAGGAGAAGCAGCGTGGCTCAGTGGAAAGAGCCCGGGCTTTGGAGTCAGAGGTCATGGGCTCAAATTCCAGCTCTGCCAACTGTCAGCTGTGTGACTTTGGGCAAGTCACTTCACTTCTCTGTGCCTCAGTTACCTCATCTGTAAAATGGGGATTAAAACTGGGAGCCCCCCGTGGGACAACCTGATCACCTTGTAACCTCCCTAGTGCTTAGAACAGTGCTTTGCACATAGTAAGTGCTTAACAAATATTATTATTATTGTATCCTGCCTTGACTACTGCATTAGCCTCCTACCTCTCCCCACTGTGGTCCTTACTTCACTCTGCTACCCACATCATATTTCTAAAAAAGCATTCGGTTCATATCTTCCAACCTTGCAAAAACCTCCGGTAGTTGCCCATCTACTTCTGGTTTGGAGACCCCTTACCATCGGCTTTAAAGCATTCAATCAGCTCAACCCCTCCTTCCTTACACCAGTACTTTCTCACACACTCACTCTTATAACACCAACCTCCTCATTGCATCCTGATCTCATCTATCTCGCCACTAACCCCTCGCCCCCATCCTGTCTCTGGTGTGGAATTTTTCCCTGTTCATATACAAAAGACCATCGTCCTCCCCACTTTTATTCCCTGATTAAAGTCTCCTCCAAGAAGCCTTCCCCGACTAGCCCCTCATTTCCCCTCCTCCCTCTTCCTTGCATGACCTATGCATGTGGATCTGAACCCCTTAGGCACTTGATATTCACCCTGCCCTCTCCACTTAGGTACAGATCTATCATTTATTTTAATGTTTATCTGCACCTCTAGACTGTAAGCTCCTTGTGGGCAGGGAACATGTCTCCCAACTCTCTGTAAAATGGGGATTAAGACTGTGAGCCCCATGTGGGACAGGGACTCTGTCCAACCTTATTAGCTTGTATCTACCTGAGCTCTTAGAACAGTGCTTGACACATAATAAGTGCTTAACAAATACCATCATCATCATCACTTGCCCATGTGTTTAGTACAGTGCTCTGCACACAGTTAGCATTCAGTGTCCATCAGTGACTGATAACCTAGAACTTGGAACAGAATAAACAACAATGGAAATTCAAAAAGCAAGCCCCTAAAGCGATTGGAAAACAATCCACAAATTTTATATTGTAAAATATTTACATTAATGTCTGTCTCCCCTCTAGACCATAAGCTCATAGTTGGCAGGGAACGTGACTACCAGCTCTGTTGTACTGTATTCTCCGAAGCGCTTAGTACTGTGCTTTGCACACAGAAAACGCTCAATAAATACCACTGATGATGACGAAAGACAAATATCACATTATGAATACGAAAAAAGAGGACACTTGGCAGGAGAGTGGGGGAGAGGAAGGGGGAGAGAAGCAGCATGGTATAGTGGATACAGCACGGGCTTGAGAGCCAGAAGGTCATGGGTTCTAATCCCAGCTCCACCACTTGCCTGCAGATGAAGGGAAAAGAGAGAGGACGGAGGAAAGGAAGAAAAGGGGAGGAAGAGAAAGAAGGAAAAGTGACTTTGGGCAAGTTACTTCACTTCTCTGGGCTTCAGTTCCCTCATCTGTAAAATGGGTATTAAGACTGTGAGCCCCACGTGAGATATGGGCTGTGCCCAACCTGATCAGCTTGTACCTTCCCTGAGGCTTAGTACCGTGTCTGGCACATAGTAAGCACCTAAATACCATTTTTAAAAAAAAGGGAGAAGAGTACATACCCTTCCTCTGTCTCGTTGATAATGTCACAGATTTCCATATTAAGTGTCCAGTCTTCACTCTGCAGGGAGCCATCGGTAGCTTTTTCTGTGAATAGAAAAGAAACTTTCAGATCCCCCCTTAAATAAATGTTCCAGAGATGTCCAATTGTCCAAGGGAAGTGAAGCAAGTGGTTTTGCCCCCAGCAGGGCAACAAACAGTCAGGACTGAAGGTCTTTCCTTGTTTCAAAGTTGCCAAGGAATTTAGTGTCACTATGTACTGCATTAAGAAGGGTACGGAGATTCTCAGGCTTTGGCCTCAAAGGGAAGATGTCCTACGGCATGGACAAAGATCGGAGAATACAATCCCCATTCACTCTCCCGACCCAGATTCAGAAGATGAAGGCATGAAGGGAGATGTCAGAAGTCAACTTCAATCATTTGAAGGGCTTATTTTGAATGACGGAATGAAGATCCAACTTTATATTTTGTCCTCCCTTTGTACCGGGCAAAGGTAGAATTCAGCTCCTTTATTGGTACATTCGAAATTGCTTGAAATAGCATCATTTCCTTTTCTGCACCTCACCCCTCTGCTTTGCCGCTTTCCCTTGTGGTCAGGGAAGGAGCATGGCCTAGTGGGTGGAGCATGAGCCTGGGAATGAGAAGGACCGGGGTTCTAATTCCGGATCTGCCGCTTATCTGCTGTGTGACCTTGGGCAAGTCACTTCATGGCCCTATGGCTCAGTTACCTCTTCTGCAAAATGGAGCTCTTGTGGGATTCCACCATCTTAATCTCCATTTTGCAGATGAGGTAACTGAGGCACAGAGACATGAACTGAGGTAACAGACGTGAAACGTGTCCAATCTGATTAGCTTCTATCTACCCCAATGATTAACGCGGCGTTGGCACATACTGAGTGCTTAACAAATACCATAAAAAAGGAAGATGTCGGAACAAGCGAGTGCTGCCAAGCACGGAGCTACGTGTCGGGTTTAATACAGGGTACTCAAGTCTCACAGAACAAGTAGGAAAAACACGTACTGAATCCCCACTTTGCAGTTGAGGGAACCGAGGCACAGAGAAGTGAAGGGCTTGCCCAAGTGGCAGGGGCAGGATTAGAACCCAGGTCTTCTGACTCTCAGGGCCATGCTCTTTCCACCAGACCACACTGTTTCCCAACGTGAGCAATATAAAGAACAGGACGGTGTTTGACTGGTGGGAGAGATTAGTCCTTGGGTTCCTCATGGCCCCAGCCATGGCCGTCTCTTGGACAAAACCATCACAACCTCCCGAGGTACTAACTGTTGGAAGTAAGCGTTGTTACAGGGCCCGTACGGCCTACTTGGGAAGAGCTTGGGCCTGGGTTCTAATCCCCGGCTCTGCCGCTAGCTTGCTGTGTGAGTCTGGGCAAGAAACTGAACTTGCCCGTGTCTTGGTTTCCTCATCTGCAAAATGGGGGTGCAATATCCGTCGTCCTTCCCACTTCGACTGTGAGCCCCATGTGGGACAGGGACTCCGTCCAACCTGGGACGTTTAGCACAGTGCTTGGCCCATAGTTACGTGCTTAACCAATACCACTATTATTACTATCATCTGCACAGTCCACATTTGTGCAGGGAGCGACAGCTTTATTATCTCACAGAAGGGCAAAGGGTAACCACATTTGCATCCGGATTTGGGGGGCCCGGAGGGTCTCAGTGGGGTCCCTTCAAGTCCCCATTCTCTGCTGAGCTCCCCGAGAGCAGTCACCATAGTTACCGCTTAGATTCGGCACTGACTCTGGGCTAAGCATTGGGCTGAGCGCCTGGGTTGAAGCCAGCAAGACTCAATGGCCAAGAGGGAGGGAGAGAGGCGGGGATCTTTCCCCCGACTTGACAGATGAGGGCAATGAGGCCCAGAGCGGTGAGGTAAAGTGACAGGCCCAATGTCACACAGGCCTAGGAGTCAGGAGGATCTGGGTTCTAATCCTGGATCCACCACTCGTCTGCTGTGTGACCTCGGGCGAGTTACTTCACTTCCCCGGGCCTCAGTTCCCTCATCTGCAAAAATTAAGATTGTGGGTCCCCTGTGGGACATGGATTATGTCCAATCTGATTAGCTTGTATCTACCCAGCACTTAGTATAGTGCCTGGCACAAAGTGCTTAACAAATACCATCTGAAAATGTCAGGATGGGGAGCTATTTCACAACATATAATATTAATAATAATGGCATTAGTTAAGATGGGGAGCCTGAAGTCCCCATCTGGGAACTGGATGATATTACACCAGTCCATCTTTTTACAAGGATGTGTATGAACAAAGCCCCAATTCCCGAGCTGAAGGCTTCAGTATTCCAGCCCAACGGAAGGCCCAACTTTTAAATTAGATATATTCCCCCTCCTTGGATTGGCAGCAGACACATAATGAGATTTAGCAATTGGCCACAGTGGTTAATTCATATAGGTGAACAATGCTGGGGATACGGGCCTCTCGCAGAGGCAGATGGCAACAGAAAAAGATGACTATTCCTGTCCCACTCTATAATTATTTCAATAACCTATTTGAGTAACAAAATAGAAAGTTGTCTGTCTTTGTAGACGGTGCCCTTGGTAATCAAAGAGGGTGGCATAGGTAGGGTTATTTTTAGAGCAGGTACTGATCCCGTCTCCCCCTTTTAGACTGTGTCTCCCCCTTTTAGACTGTGAGCCCACTGTTGGGTAGGGACTGTCTCTATGTGTTGCCAACTTGTACTTCCCAAGCGCTTAGTACAGTGCTCTGCACACAGTAGGCGCTCAATAAATACGATTGATGATGATGATGATGAACCCGTAAGCTGCAACTGTATGGATGTGGCTGGCTGGTTATCCCTCTGATTTTCTTACCCACCTCCTCCCGCCCAAAGGTCCACAGAGAGGGCACCGTAGTCTGGGCCCTGAGAAGCAGCATGGACTAGTGGAAAGAACACAGACCTGACAGTCGAGGACCTGGGTTCCAATTCCAGCCCTGCCACTTGCTTGCTGTGTGACCTTGGGCAAGCCACTTCACTTCTCTGTGCCTCAGCTGTCTTAATAATAACAATAATAATAATAATCATCATCAATCGTATTTATTGAGCGCTTACTATGTGCAGAGCACTTTACCAAGCGCTTGGGAAGTCCAAGTTGGCAACATATAGAGACAGCCCCTACCCAACAGTGGGCTCACAGTCTAAAAGGGGGAGACAGAGAACAAAACCAAACATACTAACAAAATAAAATAAGTAGAATAGATATGTACAAATAAAATAAATAAATAAATAGAGTAATAAATATGTACAAACATATATACATATATACAGGTGCTGTGGGGAAGGGAAGGAGGTAAGATGGGGGGATGGAGAGGGGGACGAGGGGGAGAGGAAGGAAGGGGCTCAGTCTGGGAAGGCCTCCTGGAGGAGGTGAGCTCTCAGCAGGGCCTTGAAGGGAGGAAAAGAGCTAGTTATTGTATTTGTTAAGCACTATGTGCCAGGCACTGGACTAAGCACTGGGGTGGAGATGAGCTAATTGGGTTGGACGCACTCCCCGTCCCACTTGGGGCTCCCATTTTCAATCCCCATTTTACAGATGAGGTAACTGAGGCACATGTTCCTCCTCCTACTTAGAGCGTGAGCCCCATGAGGGACAGAGGCTGTGTCCAACCTAACTTGTACGTACCCCAGTACTTAGGACTGTGCTTGACCCCAGTACTTAGGACTGTGCTTGACACACAGTAAGTGCTTTCTATTCTATTTATTTTATTTTGTTAATATGTTTTGTCTTGTTGTCTGTCTCCCCCTTCTATCATCATCATCATCAATCGTATTTATTGAGCGCTTACTATGTGCAGAGCATTGTACTAAGCGCTTGGGAAGTACAAATTGGCAACATATAGAGACAGTCCCTACCCAACAGTGGGCTCACAGTCTAGAAGGGGGAGACAGAGAACAAAACCAAACATACTAACAAAATAAAATAAATAGAATAGATATGTACAAATAAAATAAATAGAGTAAAAAAAATGTACAAACATATATACATATATACAGGTGCTGTGGGGAAGGGAAGGAGGTAAGATGGGGGGGATGGAGAGGGGGACGAGGGGGAGAGGAAGGAAGGGGCTCAGCCTGGGAAGGCCTCCTGGAGGAGGTGAGCTCTCAGCCGGGCCTTGAAGGGAGGAAGAGAGCTAGCTTGGCGGACGGGCAGAGGGAGGGCATTCCAGGCCCGGGGGATGACGTGGGCCGGGGGTCGATGGCGGGACAGGCAAGAACGAGGTACGGTGAGGAGATCAGCGGTGGAGGAGCGGAGGGTGCGGGCTGGGATGATTGTTCGCTGCATGGTGAAGGCTGATGGGATGGGGGCCTTGACACAATCTCAGGCAACAGGTGAGTCCGGGGAAGGGGCTTCTAGACTGTAAGCCCACTGTTGGGTAGGGACCATCGCTATATGTTGCCAACTTGTACTTCCCAAGTGCTTAGTACAGTGCTCTGCACACAGTAAGCGCTCAATAAATACGACTGAATGAATGAATGAACAAATACCACTAAAACATCAAAAAAGGAGAGGGTAATCAGGGGACTGAGCGGCTGCTCCGACTGAGCCCATCTCCAAATCCCGCCTGCCCCGTCTCGGCCCAAGGGTCTTCGGGGTCGGCCACCGGCCCCGGACGGGCGAGTGAACTGGGAGCGGGAGGACAATGAGACCGCTGTCCTTCGGCTGTGGAAAATTCCACTTGATTGGCACTGACCCCTGCAAGTGAATACGAACAAACGAGCTGAGGGCAGCAGGGGTGGATTCTGCGGATCTGCCGGAGGGAACTGGGAGCGAAGGAGAAGAGATTTTGGTTTGGTTCTTGGAAGCAGGAAGGCCTAGTGGAAAGAGCACGGGCCTGAGAAGCAGAGGACCTCGGTTCTAATCCTGGCTCTGACTCTTGTCTGCAAATCACTCAATAATACCAGTAACAACAATTGGGGTATGTGTCCATTCACTCAGTCGTACCTGAGCGCTTACAGTATGCAAAGCACTGTACTAAGCACTTGGGAGAGTACAATATAACGATAAAAAGACACGTTCCCCCTTTTAGACTGTGAGCCCACTGTTGGGTAGGGACTGTCTCTATATGTTGCCAACTTGTACTTCCCAAGCAGTTAGTACAGTGCTCTGCACACAGTAAGCGCTCAATAAATACGACTGATGATATGATGATGATGTTCCCTGCCCACAACGAGTGCTTACTATGTGCCAGGCACTGTACTAAGCACTAGGGTGGATACAAGCAAATTAAGTCGGACACTTTCCCTGTCCCAGATCTTAATCCTCTTTTTACAGATGAGGTAACTGAGGTACAGAGAAGTGAAGTGACTTGTCCAAGTTCCCACTGCTGACAAGTGGCAGAGCCAGAATTAGAACCCAGGTCCTTATGACTTCGAGGCCCATGCCCTATCCACACTGCTTCTCTGTGCCTCAGTTCTCCCTCCTATTTAGACTGTGAGCCCCATGGGGGACACGGACTGTGTCCAACCTCATTAATTTGTATATAAGCCAGTGCTTAGAACAGTGGTTGACACATAGAACGTGCTTTAAAAATACATTTACTCATTCAGTCGTATTTATTGAGCGCTTACTGTGTGCAAAGCACTGTACTAAGCACTTGGGAATAAATGGGCCCAAGATGAGCTCACAGTTTAGAGGGGAAGACAGACAGTCTAGAGGGGGAGTCAGATGGGGAGACAGACATTAATATGAATAAACAAATTATAAATGTTGCCAATTTGTACTTCCCAAGCACTTAGTACAGTGCTCTGCACACAGTAAGCGCTCAATACATACGATTGAATGAATGAAATATGTACATAAGTGCTGTGGGGCTGGGAGTTAATGCCCCCCATTAAAAAGGGCTGGGGGGGGGGTGGCGGAAACGGACATTAATGGCAGGGTCCACCAAAAAAATTGGAGGTGGCCCTGAAGCAGATAAGCAGCACAGTGTAGTGGACAGAGCAAGGTCTGCGAGTCCGAAGGTCATGGGTTCTAATCCCAACTCCACCAACTTGTCTGCTGTGTGACCTTGAGCAAGTCACTTCACTCTTCTGTGCCTCAGTTAACTCATCTGTAAAATGGGGACTGTGAGCCCCACATGGGACCGGGACTGCATCTTTCCCGATTTGCTTGTATCCACCCCAGCACTTAGTACAGTGCCTGGCACATAGTGAGCGCTGAACAAATACCATACTTATTATTATTACAGTAAGCGCTCGATAAATGCAATTGACTGTTTGACACAGAAAGCGCTTAACAAGTACCATTAGAAAGGGGGGAAGGGCTTCAATTACAGAGTCCAGCAAAAAGACTGCACGTGGCTCTGAAGAAATGGGCTAATTCAGCCCCGTCTTGTTTCGCACCATGTTTCTCTTCGCTAATGACTCTTCAGGCAAGGGCCTAGCAGACTTGCAGGGGTTTCCCTCAACCATCTCATCCAGCTCTCCAAACCCCGGGGGGCTGAACCGCCCACCCCGGGGGAGAACAACACGAGGATCGTCTGCACCCTAAAAGGGTCAGGGGAGACCTTATCTAGAGAGGGTTAATAGAGGACATATTCAATCGATGAAACCTCATTACCAACTTCAGTTTAGCAGCAGAACTCATTAACCTTAAATTCACCCTCCTGCTCCTCTCACAATCCAGGAGTTTCTCACTCCGCCACAATAATCGGCAGGGTCGGGTGGTTCTATTCAATTATTGGCAGTCTTCGTGTTTTTCTCGGTAAATTTTTTAAAAAAAATCTCACTAGGTTTTTTTAAGGCTCGACAAATTCCTCCGCTCTTGGCTCAACTGCCCAAGCCTGCATTTTACCCTGTTTAAACAGAGGAGAAACAAGGTTGATAGAGAGACCAGATCGGCTTCTCTCTCTCCTTCAAAAGATTTCCAGGCTAATAAGAATAAATTAGGATCCAATTGCTTCTAGTATGAAGGTCACGCTCAACTGGTGCTTTCACAGTGACAATCCCAATCTGGCCCTCAAAGCAAAGCTGAGATTCGCCTATTTTTGTCGTATCAACGACCCATCCCTAAAAAAAAATTAAATCAATCCAGGTACAGCAGCAGAAATCTGGTACTTTCTAAAGGATAAAATGGACGTCTTCTTCCACAAGCCAGTTCATGGGCGAGATAAAAATGATAATTATGGGAATTTTTAAGCATTTACTATGTGTCAGGCACTGAACTAAGCGCTGGGGTTGATACAAGCAAATCGGGTTGGACACGTGAGGCTCACAGTCTCCATCCCCATTTTACAAATGAGGGAACTGAGGCCCAGAGAAGGGACTTGCCCAAGGTCACACAGCAGACAAGTGGCAGAGCCGGGATTAGAACCCATTACCTTCTGTCTCGCAGGCCCCTGCTCTATCCAGTATGCCACACTGCTTCTCAGGACTCT
This sequence comes from Tachyglossus aculeatus, assembly GCF_015852505.1. Classification (NCBI taxonomy): domain Eukaryota; kingdom Metazoa; phylum Chordata; class Mammalia; order Monotremata; family Tachyglossidae; genus Tachyglossus; species Tachyglossus aculeatus. The sequence goes on along the minus strand of NC_052086.1, from coordinate 54,281,241 downwards.
GGTGGCCTTACTGCAATGGGTAATCTCAGATCATTCATAAAATGTGTCTGCTTACTGTTATATTGCACTCTCCAGAGCGCTTAGTACAGTGCTTTGCACGTTGGCAGCATTAATATGTTTGGTTTTGTTGTCTGTCTCCCCCTTCTAGACTGTGAGCCCGCTGTTGGGTAGGGACCATCCCTAGATGTTGCCAACTTGTACTTCCCAAGCGCTTAGTACAGCTCTCTGTACTAATACGATTGAGTGAATGAATGAATATGTTTGTACATATTTATTACTCTATTTTACTTGTACATATTTATTCTATTTTATTTTGTTAATATGTTTTGTTTTGTTGTCTGTTTTGTTGTCTGTGAGTGAATGAATGAATACGTTTGTACATATTTATTACTCTATTTTACTTGTACATATTTATTCTATTTATTTTCTCTTGTTAATATGTTTTGTTGTCTGTCTCCCCCTTCTAGACTGTGAGCCCACTGTTGGGTAGGGACCGTCTCTATATGTTGCCCACTAGTACTTCCCAAGCGCTTAGTACAGTGCTCTGCACACAGGAAGCGCTCAATAAATACAACTGAATGAATGAATGAATCATTCAACTGAATAGCAGTGGAGAAAAGGCAACACAATTTCAGTGCATCCCCCATTTTGATCCCACGGGTGGGCCCCCTTAGCCAAAAAATTCTCTTCCTTAAACTGTAAGCCTTATGTAGGACAAGGACTGTGTCCGTGCTGATATGTTTTGTTCTGTTGTCTGTCTCCCCCTTCTAGACTGTGAGCCCGCTGTTGGGTAGGGACCGGCTCTAGATGTTGCCAACTTGTACTTCCCAAGCGCTTAGTATAGTGCTCTGCACACAGTAAGCGCTTAATAATAATAATAATAATAATGGCATTTATTAAGCGCTTACTATGTGCCAAGCACTGTTCTAAGCGCTGGGGAGGTTACAAGGTGATCAGGTTGTCCCACGGGGGGCTCACATTAATCCCCATTTTACAGATGAGGAAACCGAGGCGCAGAGAAGTGAAGTGACTTGCCCCAAGTCACACAGCTGATGATTGGTGGAGCCGGCATTTGAACCCACGACCTCTGACTCCAAAGCCCGGTCTCTTTCCGCTGAGCCACGCTGCTTCTCTAAATACGATTGAATGAATGAATGAATGATCTTGTATCCACCCCAGTATTTAGAACAATGCTTGGCCCATAATGAGCCCCTAACAAATCAATCAATCAATCGTATTTATTGAGCGCTTACTGTGTGCAGAGCACTGGACTAAGCACTTGGGAAGTACAAGTCAGCAACACATAGAGACAGTCCCTACCCAAAAGCGGGCTCACAGTCTAGAAGGGGGAGACAGAGAACAAAACCAAACATACTAACAAAATAAAATAAATTGAATAGATATGTACAAGATAAATAAACAGAGTAATAAATATGTACAAACATATATACATATATACAGGTGCTGTGTAGTACAGAGCCTCAGTCACCTCATCTGTAAAATGGGGATGATGACTACCACAATCATAATTGTTATCATTAACCTTGATTGGGAAACCAGTCCAAAAGCTGCCTGGTGAGTCAGCAGGGTTTATCTTCTCTCTCTCTCCCCCAACTTTCCCTTTTCCCTATCTCTCCCTCCCTCCCTACCCTTCTCTCTCTCCCTGCCAGGTACTGTATGAAGTGCCGGGGGTAGATATGAGCTAATCAGATTGGACACAGTCCCTATCCCACATGGGGCTCGCAGCTTTAATCTCCATTTTACGGATAACAGGCCCAGGGATGAGAAGTGACTTGCCCAAAGTGTCCCCGCAGACATGGGGCAGAGCCGGAATTAGACCCCAAGCGCTCTGATTCCCAGGCCTGTGCTCTTTCTCGCTGCTTCTCGTTTGAAAAGACCCCTTTTACCTATCTGTTTTGTTGGCAACAACATCTGGGACGACGGTACGCGGATACCTGGGAGAAAATGACAGATGTGGAAATCAGCCTGATTTGGGGAAGCAAGTTTCCTTCTGGATACCAAGTGGCCCACATTTTTTTGGTGGAATTATCCTCATGGAAATCTGATGGGGAAGCACAGTAGAAGAAGCGTGGCATAATCAATTAATCATATTTATTGAGCGCTTACTGTGTGCAGAGCACTGTACTAAGCGCTTGGGAAGTACAAGTTGGCAAGAAAGAGTGCAGCCCTGGGAGTTAAAGGACCTGGGTTCTCATCACTGCTCCGCCACTTACCTGCTATGTGACCCCAGCAAGTCACTTGACTTCTCTGTGCCTCCGTTTCCTCAACTATAAAATGGGGATTTCATACCCGTTCTACCTCCTGCTTAGATTGTGAGCCCCATGGGGGTCCAACCTGGTTCGCTCGCATCTACCCCAGCGCTTAGTACAGTGCTTGACATATAGTAAGCACTTAACAAATATCATGATAAATAAAAAACAAAACAGCTGCTGCTACCCAAATGCAGATGTCATCAAGAATTGCGTCCAAAAGTCGCAGGTACTAGGAGGCTCAGGAATTGCTGATTATGGAGGGAAGGAGGTGAAGGGAGGAAAGTCTAGTCTCTAGAGCCGGGCGAACAAGGCTGATAAACCTAGAGACAGAGGCCACATCCAATTTTCGCTTCCGTACTCATTCCTAGTGCCCAGTATAGTGCTCTGCGCATTCATTCATTCAATCGTATTTATTGAGCACTTACTGTGTGCACAGCACTGTACTACGCGCTTGGGAGGTACAAGTCGGCAACAAGACGGTCCCTACCCAACAGTGGGCTCACAGTCTACAAGGGGGAGACAGACAACAAAACAAAACATGGAGACAGGTGTCAAAATCAGAACAAATGAAATTAAAGCTCTAAGCAAATCATTAACAAAATAAATAATAAATATGTACAAGTAAAATAGAGTAATAAATCTGTACAAATATATGCAGGTGCTGAGGGGAGGGGAAGGAGGTAGGGCAGATGGGGGGGATGGGGAGGAGGAGAGGAAAAAGGGGGCTCTGTCTGGGAAGGCCTCCTGGAGGAGGTGAGCTCCATCAAATGTTCAAAGGTCATTGATTTAAGTGTGTAGGTGGTGCAGAAGGGAGAGCTAGCTGGGGAAAAAGAGGGTTTAATCGGGGAAGGCCTCTTGCGGATGATGCGATGTAGGATTTTGGGGTGGGGACGGGAAGTGCTGACTGGGCAGAGAAACGTCATGGGATAATTCAATCCTGCAGGTTTCCCCATGGCACAAAGAATACATCTTCAACCCCTGCTGCCAAGTTCTGCTTCAAGGTGTCGGGAGGAAAAGGCCAACTGTGACAGTATTTTGCACATTGAGCCAGGCTACGGAGACTGTAAGTGGAGTGCTTGGCACATCCTCGAAGCAGAGTTAGCGGCTCCCGGGGCTGCGTTGAGACGGAGAATACAGAAAGGGGAGGGCAGAAAACACCTCACGCAAAGCAGCTGGGAGGGAAATCTGCCGCTCAACTGGAAGCTGTGATGGAGAGGCCCATGGTACGAGGGAGCCCCACTGCCATCATGGAGCCAGAGTTCAAGTTTGCAGGTCTCTGCGCGCAGTAGGCGCTCAATGAATACACTTGATGGGTTGACGGATGATTTCCCCACTCCCTTCCCGGTGGCCTGATTGTGTTGCCAGTCCTCTAGGCTTTTAGCTTGTTGCGGGCCGGGAATGTGTCTGTTTACTCTCCCAAGTGCTTAATATAGTGCTCCGCACACAGTAAGCGCTCAATAAATATGACTGACTGACTTCCGTGAGCAGCCCTCTGCCCCGGGTCACGAGCCAGACACTGGTATGGACCAACCTGCCGTGCTCTCCTTGCAGAATCCTACCTCAGTGAACACATTTAGAGCGTCTTCTCCTGTCCGACAGTTTGGGATCAGAAGGTAGCACCAAGCAGACATCCTTCCTCCTTTTTTTTTTCTTTTTTTAAAAAAATGGTTACTATGTGCCGAGCGCTGTTCTAAGTGGTGGGGTAGATACACACTGATCAGGTTGGACACAGTCCCTGTCCCACATGTAACTCACAGTCGTCATCCCCATTTTAATAATAATAACGATGGTATTTGTTAAGCGCTTTCTATGTGCAAAGCACTGTTCCAAGCGCTGGGGGGGATACAAGGTGATCAGGTTGTCCCACGGGGGGCTCACAGTCTTCATCCCCATTTTACAGATGAGGGAACTGAGGCCCAGAGAAGTGAAGTGACTTGCCCAAAGTCACACAGCTGACAATTGGCGGGGCCGGGATTTGAACCCCTGACCTCTGACTCCAAAGCCCAGGCTCTTTCCAGGCTCTTCTAGACTGTGAGCCCACTGCTGGGTAGGGACCGTCTCTATATGTTGCCAACTTGTACTTCCCAAGCGCTTAGTACAGTGCTCTGCACACAGTAAGCGCTCAATAAATACGATGGATTTCCACTGGGCCACGCTGCTTCTCGAGGTAAGTGAAGCGACTTGTCCCAGGTCACATGGGCGACAAGCGGCGGCACCGGGATTAGAACCCAGGTCCCAACTCCACGGCCCGTGCTCTTTCCACTACGCCACGATGATTCCCAATGCCGGTAGCAAGAGTTGTGCCCCGGTGGACTGAAACACCTGTGCTCTAGACAGGAACGTCAGTAGGCCAATCCTGCTCTCCTCCAAATCTGCAGGCAAGAATGAGGGATGTAGGGAGATGGCTGGCAATGGGCACCGAAACTGGATGGTGTAGAGGACGGGAGCTGCTGTCATCATCATCATATATCTATAGATATTACATACCTATTCTGTTTGTTACATATCTATTCTGTTTGTTTTATTTTGTTAGTATGTTTGGTTTTGTTCTCTGTCTCCCCCTTTTAGACTGTGAGCCCACTGTTGGGTAGGGACTGTCTCTAAGTGTTGCCAATCTGTACTTCCCAAGTGCTTAGTACAGTGCTCTGCACATAGTAAGCACTCAATAAATATGATTGATGATGATGATGATCATCAATCGTATTTATTGAGCGCTTACTATGTGCAGAGCACTGTACTAAGCGCTTGGGAAGTACAAATTGGCGACATAGTTGGCTGTCCCAACCCACACGCTGAAGGATGACTCACTGAGCCGCCCTGCCAGCCTACCAACCCCACCCTGCCGTTGGCTGTCACCACCCTCAAACGGCCGAAGATCTCTTCATGTCCCCTGCCACCTCTTCAGGCTTTCTGACGCTCTTCCCACGTAAGGGGCTCCCGAAGTGCTAAACTGTAGCCACCAGCCTGGCACTGCTCCCCTTAACACCCAAACCCAGCTCATATTCCTGCCTGGCACACACACCACTCTCTAGCTTGGCCCACCGTGTAAAAACGTTGCCAACCCCTAGCGGGGCTCTGAGCCCAGAATCAGAAGGACACGAAGGCAGCTACCTCGGCTCTACCACAGGCCTTACTGGACGACTCTGGGGGAAGCTGCTAAACTTGGGCGTCACTGGCCCTCCTCATCCACGCCGGGGAGGTTGTCGGGAATGCCGCGGCATGAGATCCTCGCCAGATGCCGAGGCAGGAGGTGAACTATTTCAAGCCGAAGAGGTGACAAACTTGATTTTCCACTCCGTACCACGCCCAGGGAGGCAGAGAGGATGGGGAGGGTGGAGAGGAGGTGCAGGGAGCAGGATTTCAGGTTCTCTTCCCGGACGCTTGCAGGGTGGCTTTTGGCAAGCGGCCAGGTCTCCGAGCCTTCCCTCCCCACTCCACAAGCGGAGCGGATTGCCAGCCTGGACCGGGAGAGAGGTGGTTCAATTCCACTGGATATTTTCCAGATGACTAGAAGCCCTTGGATGAAATGCCCAGGGAAGAGACAACTAGGACCTCCTTATTTTCTGGGCACGGTCCCTGCTTACGGCCCAGTTTCCTGACTCACACCATCCCCGGAGCCGAACCAAGGAACGCCAGCCTCTTGCCTCAGTTGACGTTTAGGAGAAAGGAGAGGGAGGAAATGAGCTGGGTCTTCTTTTTTATACAGACACTCGGCAAGACCCACCTATAGCCACCACCAACGCTGCCTCCTAGAAAGAGGAAAGAGAAACAGACCTATTCTTCAACTCTCCCACACCTCCCTCTCATTTTATTATAGTGGAGCACTGAAGGGGCCCCAACCAACTCACACAGAGACAGAGACAAACTACACTGACTCACCCTCACTATCAACCAATGGCATTTACTGAGTACTTGCAGTGTGCACAGCACTTGGGAGAGTACAATAAAACAGAGTTGGGAGACCCATAGGGTAGGGAAGCAGCATGGCCTAGTGGATAGACCACAGGCCTGGGAGACAGAAGGACCTGGGTTCTAATTCCGACTCCACCACTCGTCCGCTGGGTGATCCTGGATAAGTCATTTCACTTCTCTGGGCCTCAGTTACCTCATGTGTAAAAATGGGGATTAAGACGTGGGACAGGGACTGTGGCCAACCTCATTAACTTGTACCTACCCCAGTGACTGGAACAGTGCTTGGCACATAGTAAGTGCTTAATACCATCATTATTATTATTAGCTTGTATCAACCCAGCGCTTAGTTCAGTGCCTGGCATATAGTAATTGCTTAACAAATACCGTAACGACAAACACAAACAAGCTCTACGGTACGTGCTATGGTAGATATATGACAATCAGGTGGGACGGAGGAGTCCTTAGCCAAGCTCACAGCCTAAGCAGGGGGAATAGCAGGTATTTAATCACCATTTTACAGATAAGGAAACAGACAGAGAAGTGAGGTGACTAGCCCAAGTTCACTCGGAAGGCGAGGGGCAGAGTCCAGATTAAGAACCCAGGTTCTCTGATCCCCAGGCCTGCGTTCTTTCCCCTAGGCCACACCACTTTGCCAGCTGCACTCTCCATTTTCCCTTCTATCACAGAAGAGCCGGGCTAGTGTTTGTCTTCCTCCCAGTTACTGGCCCTGCAGTTATCTCAGTCAGGCCAGTGAGTGGGACTGGGAAGGGGCCTGCCAAGAACAGGACAATGAACAGTGGCCCAGCAGAGGAGGAGCATGACAGTTCAAGCCAAATCCAGAGCCCTCTTTGTAATTTATTAATTTCTTTAACCATGGAGAACCTCCTACGGTGGCCCAACTGATCCCCATTAATCCACAGACCGAGACGTGGTCCAAAGGGAGGCTGTGTGGGAGACACAGTTCCAAGCCTGGGCCTATTAGGGTACCACAGCCGCCTCAACCCAAAATAAAGAAATATTTCAGCCCGGCCCAACAACGGAGAAAACAGAATTTCGTGAGACACACGAGGTTACAGCTTCTGGTGCAAGTTTTTTTCGAACAGGAATTCCCTGGAAGGGGATCCATAGCTTTAAAATGCAGTCACTGAATTTACTGAAATATTTTACACACATAAGCAGGCACACAGAGAAGCAGCGTGGCTCAGGGGAAAGAGCCTGGGCTTGGGGGTCAGAGGTCATGGGTTCAAATCCCGGCTCTGCCACTTGTCAGCTGTGTGACTTTGGGCAAGTCATTTCACTTCTCTGGGCCTCAGTTACCTCATCTGTAAAATGGGGATTGATTGTGAGCTCCCCGTGGGACAACCTGATCACCTTGTATCCTCCCCAGTGCTTAGAACAGTGCTTTGCACATAGTGAGCACTTAACAAATACCAAAATTATTACACACACACAGAAAGGGAGGGAGGGAGGGAGAGAGAGGGGAGAGAAAGAGGGAGGGAGAAAAATGAGGAAAGCCAAAGAGTTAAGAAAGTCAAAAGAAGGAACAAGAAGAATGAAAGAGCAAGTTAAGGGAAAGGGGATAAAAAGGTGAGAGATGAAAGAGAAAGTGAGGAAAGGAGGTCAGAGCAAGAGAGAATGGGGAAAAGAAGGGAAAGATGAAGGACAACGTGACCAAGGATGAAAGATGTAAGAGTTTGGCTAAGATGTTTGCAAGGGGCATGAAGACTAGGGGTTCTGAAATGAGAATTTGGCTTGTGATGGTCACAAAACTGGACATGTGCATCAATCCATCAATGTTATTTAAGCTCTTACTGTGTGCTTAGTGTGGAAGCAGTGTGGCCTCATGGATAGAGCACGGGCCTGGAGTCAGAAGGACCTGAATTCTAATCTCGGCTCCACCACTCGTCTGCTGTGCGACTCATCTGTGCCTCAGTGACCTCACGGGAAAATGCGGATGACGACTGTGAGCTCCATGTGGGACAGGTACTTTGTCCAACCTGATTGACTTAGTACAGGGCCTGCCACGTAATAAGCCGCCTAACAAATGCCATTAAAAACAAAAACAAACCAACAAAAATTAAGTGCATGTATAGACCACCCACTTCCCTAGTCACATTCCTGCGGCCACAACTCTGCTATCTCCAAGCTCATTTCTGCAAGCTTATACAATAAGACTGCAACGGTCCTCTCGATAATGTCCCGAAAATGGAAACACCCAAATAGCGCAAACCTGGAGGATGAGGAGATGTTGCGACCGTTCACTCAGTGTCTTAGATGACAGTGAGAGACAGCAGCAGGCCCCACGGCGTAGAAAATGGCCAAAAGACAGAACCATCTTCCTCTTTCAACTTCAAAGTGCTACTTCGTAACCGGGTGGTTCAATCAATGGTACTTACTGAGTGCTTATTATGTGCCGAGCACTATACTGAACACTTGGGAGAGTTCCCTCTCATTCAATCATATTTATTGAGCGCTCCCTGTGTGCAGCACATTGTACTAAGCGCTTGTGAGAGTACAATATAACAACAGACACATTCCCTGCCCATCATGAGCTTACCCACAATTAGCAGACACGTTCCCTGTCCGTAACGAGCTTACAGTTTAGAGGAGACAGACGGTAATATGAATAAGTAATTTACAATATATAGACATATACCTAAGGGTTGTGGCCGAGGCGAATATCAGATTTCCAAAGGTCACAGATCAAAGTGCACAGATGACAGGTGATCAGTCATAATTCCCCAAGCATACAGGAAGAGTTTCCTCTGGCTCACGCCTAGCACGCCCATTAAAGCTAATGCACTCTGACCGCCACCAGAAATAGCCGCCCTTCAGATCGAGGTCAAATGAAAAAGTCTCCTCACCACATCGCACCATCTACAACATTAAAAATATATCTGCCTCCAGAAATCGAAAGAGTCCACTGAAGCAAGACTATTAAACTACCTCTCTCTTTCCAGAGACCTGATTTGAGGGAGTTGAAAAAGTAATAATAGTGCATTTCTGACTTGGCTGGGTGGTAAGAAGAGGAAGAATCAGACCATGGTGCCAAGACCTCTCAGATCGGTATTACGGGGGCATTACAGAGAAGCATTCGTTCTTTCAATCGTATTTACTGAGCGCTTACTGTGTGCTGAGCTCCGTACTAAGTGCTTGAGAGCATACAACAATAAACAGTCACATTCCCTGTCCACAACTGGCTTACAGTCTAGAGTGTGGGAGACAGACATCAATACAAATAAATAAAATTGCAGGTATGTACAGTGTGGCCTAGTACAGACAGCATGGTCTCGGGAGTCAGAGGGTCTGGGTTCTAATTCCAACTCTGTCACCTGCCTGCTGACTGACCTTGGACAAGTCACTTCACTTCTCTGTGCCTCAGTTCTCTCATCTGTAAAACGGGGATTGAGACTCTGAGCCCCACGTGGGACAGGAACTGTGTCCAGCCCAATTTGCTTGTATCTACCCCAGTGCTTAGTACAGCGCCTGGCACATAGTAAATGCTTAACAAATACCATTATCATTATTATTATTATTAAAGGATCCAGGCTGTGAAATTAGGGGAGCTACCTATCCTCCCCAAGTTGTAGTCCTTTTCTTTTTTTTTTTAAATGGCATTTGTCAACCATATTTACTGAGTGCTTACTTTGTGCAGAGCACTGTACTAACTGCCTGGGAGAGTACAACAACAGACACATTCCCTGCCCACGTGGAACTTACAGTCTAGAGGGGGAGACGGACATTAATATAAATAAATAAATGACTGATATGGACATAAGTGCTGTGGGGCTGGGAGGGGGGGACGAATAAAGGGACCAAACCAGGGCATTGCAGAAGGGAGAAAGAGAAGAGGAAAGTAGGGTTTAGTCATTCATTCATTCATTCATTCAATCAAATTTATTGAGTGCTTACTGTGTGCAGAGCACTGTACTAAGTGCTTGGGAAGTACAAGTTGGCAACATATAGAGACGGTCCCTACCCAACAACGGACTCACAGTCTAGAAGGGGGAGACAGACAACAAAACAAAACATATTAACAAAATAAAATAAATAGAATAGTAAATGGCTTCTCGGAGAAGTGCCTTCAATAAGGCTTTGATCTGTTGGATATGCCTTATTCATTTATTCATTCATTCATTAAATCATATTTATTGAGCACTTACTGTCGGCAGAGCACTGTACTAAGCGCTTGGGAAGTACAAGTTGGCAACATATAGACACGGTCCCTACCCAACAACGGACTCACAGTCTAGAAGGGGGAGACAGACAACAAGACAAAACATGTGGGCAGGTGTCAACAGAATAAATAGAAATAAAGCTAGGGGCACATCATTAACACAATAAATAGAATAGTAAATATGTACAAGTAAAACAGAGTAATAAATCTGTACAAACATGTATACAGGTGCTGTGGGGAGGGAAAGGAGGTAGGGCTGGGGGGATGGGGAGGAGGAGAGGAAAAAGGGGGTTCAGTCTGGGAGGGTCTCCTGGAGGAGGTGAGCTCTCAGTAGGGCTTTGAAAGGAGGAAGAGAGCTAGCTTGGTGGATGTGTTGGAGGGAGGGCATTCCAGGCCAGGGGAGGGACGTGGGCCGGGGGTCGACGGCGGGACAGGCGAGAACAAGGCCCAGTGAGGAGGTTAGCGGCAGAGGAGCAGAGAGTGCGGGCTTAATCCCCATTTTACAGATGAGGGAACTGAGGCCCAGAGAAGTTAACTGACTTGCCCAAATAATAATAATAATATTAATAGTGGTATTTGTTAAGCGCTTACTATGTGCAAAGCACTGTTCTAAGTGCTGGGGGGGATAGAAGGTGATCAGGTTGTCCCCTGTGGGGCTCACAGTCTTAATCCCCATTTTACAGATGAGGGAACTGAGGCCCAGAGAAGTGAAGCGACTTGCCCAAAGTCACACAGCTGACAAGTGGCGGAGCCGGGATTTGAACCCATGACCTCTGATTCCAAAGCCCGTGCTCTTTCCACTGAGCCACGCTGCTTCTCTTATTATCATTAATAATAATAATAATAATAATAATAATAATAATAAGTGGATCTCCCCAACCCCACACTGCACAAGTATCTAAGATAGCTTTGAAATATATCCACGGATTTCAGGATCACATTTATATACACCCTTTGTTGTTGTTTTTTTTAAAGAAGTCAGCCACTGATCTACAGGCTCACAACAACCTCGCCTGAGAAGCAGCATGGCCTAGTGGAAAGTACATCGGCCTGAGAGTCAAAAGACCTGGGTTCTAATCCTAATTCTGCCAGTTGAACAAGTCACAACTTCTCTATGCCCCAGTTGTCCCGTCTCCTTCTTACTGAGACTGTGAGCTCCATGCGGGACAGGGACTGTGTCCAACCTAACTTGTATCTATACCAGTGCTTAGAACAGTGTTTGACACAGAGTAAGAGCTTAACAGATACAACAAAAAACCTCCCTGCAGAAAACAGGCTAGCACGGGCAAACATTCCACTATAATGGGAAAAGCAATATCAAATGCTCAGAATTTCTATGTTAAAAATTCAGTTTTTGTGCTTGTTATGAAGAAAAGGTCAAGTCGGCAAAGGGTACGTTTTTGCCTGGGATTGAAAAGTTCACTCCAAATCCTGCACTTTCTTTTGTGCTTTGGGAAGAGTCACAAAATAAATCCAAATGTAGTCCACGCCTACTGTCTCTGGAACTCCCCCAAAATTTAACTATGGTACCAATTATTATATGTTGCCAATTTGCCAACATATATTATATGCTGCCAGTTTGTACTTCCCAAGCACTTAGTACAGTGCTCTGCACATAGTAAGCGCTCAATAAATACGATTGATGATGATTGATGATGATTATTAATTTAATGGGGGTATTTATAATTTCTTACCATAGACTCAGCATCCGGCCAAATTCATTCACTCAGTCGTATTTATTGAGCGCTTACTGTGTGCAGGGCACTGTACTAAGCGCTTGGGAAGTCCAAGTCGGCAACATCTAGAGACGGTCCCTACCCAACAGTGGGCTCACAGTCTAGAAGGGGGAGACAGAGAACAAAACCAAACATATTAACAAAATAAAATAAATAGAATAAACACGTACAAATAAAATAAATAAATAAATAAGGTGTTCACATTTACAAAACGTGCCATTTATTTGGCTTTGTGAAAAACGCGAGCAGCCTTGTAACTTTGAATCCCTGGGCCAAATACAATTGGTTCCTTCTGAGGGCAGGGACCACGTCTAAATTCCCATGCATGGCCTAGTTGACAGAGCACAGGCCTGAGAGTCGGAGGACCTGGGTTCTAATCCCAGCTCCGTCACTTGTCTGCTGGGTGACCTTGGGCAAGTCGCTTCACTTCTCTGTGCTTCAAATTCCTCAACTGCAAAATGGGGATTCAATACCTGTTCTCCCTGCTACTTGGATTATGGTGTATTTACCCCCGATCTTAGTACAGTGCTTGGCACACAGAAAGGACTTTAATAACATCATCATCACTTGAATACTCTTTCCCAGCGCTGAGTACGGTTGCTTTGCACCCAACAGTTTAATAAATTCCACTTCTATTGGTGAAGAGCGCAGCCCCGCTTAGGGCTTTTAATCCTAGAGGGAGGTCTTTGTTCTGAAGTCTGTACCAATCTTACCACTTCTATCCAGAGACAAATGTCTGAATCTATTCCCTAAGAAGGCTCTGACAAACAAGACCTCCTTTTTTCTCCTTCCATTTCTAAAGGAAAACTGAGTGAGTGCTTACATGCCCCATTACCACACTTTTGGACACAGAATAAAATAAAAAACCAGTCAAAGGTCATAAATTCCAATGTCATTCCATCAGATTTTTCGGTGTTGGGTGAGGCCAACCCTTTCTTCCTGTGGGCTGTGCAAGGATTCTTTAAAAAAAAACAACAAAAAACCAGAAACGAAAACCAAAACCCAAACTTCTGAGGGTTTCAGACCCAAATGCAAGTTGCCACATCACCCCATAAACCATTTCTAAAAGTACTTGCAACCCCCACCCTAATTTTTCGGCCCCTTCTGCTTCAGACATCTTCCAACTCAGTACTCAGCTTCATGCATGAAACTTATCAGGAGTTTGATGCTAATATTTAAGAATCTTGAGAACAACAAAAAGAAAATCACAGGAAGTATGATCTCAGGATTCTTGGAGGAAAAAATATTCAGTCTTTTGCAGCAGAGGCTAAGAATACATCAGTAAAATGCACAGGAAAAATGAATTTTCTGAACATTGGCAAGCAATGTCACGTCTCCAGATGGGAACTGGCATTTCAGAGACACTTCTAGGAAGGCTTCCTATGCCCAGCTCTGTAGCATCAGGCAAGGAATGCAATACTCATTTGAATTTGAGAAGGCAGGAAATTTATGACCAAATTAGATAGCCTTTAATGAGCTTTCTTGAGAGCTTAAAATGGAAGCTCCAATCAATCAGTGGTATCTCTTGAGCACTGACTATATGCAGAACAACTGTACTAAGCACTTGGGAGAATATAATCCAACAGAATTACTGGTCGTGTTCCCTGCCCCTAACGAGTTTATAGCCTAGAGTAAGTCCTAAATCAATCAGTGGTATTTATTCATCATCATCAGCAGCAGCAGCAGAAGGCTTACTGTACTTGGGAGAGCGTAATACAGCAGAGTCAGTCACCACGTAACCTACCTACTAGAAGCTTACAGCCTAGAGGGGAAGACAAATATTAATATAAATAATCTTACCGGACTATAAACCTTATCAAACTAGTAGCAAAATGAGCCCCTTTCTACTGCACTGTAGTTTAAGTGCTCAGGAGAGTGGTCGGCCTTCCTAGAAGCAATTTCTTTCAGCATCCCTTTGCTTTTTGCTAAAAACTCATCTAGCTCCCAAACCATCCAGTCATAAATCACTGCTTTCTTCGTGTTTCCTAATAACAAAAATGATTTCAAGAGCCTGCAAAGGAACAGAGTTTCCAAACTTAAATTCGCTAAATGCGGCAACACCTCCAATGAAAAAGGCAGGCACTGGCAAAGAGAAGTCCTCGCTATTTAAGGATCTGCCAGGTGTCTGTACGTCTCCCTTTGGTTTTTGCACACGAAGAGCTTGCGAGATATTGACAATTTCTTTCTTTGTAACAATCAGTTTTTTGTTTTTTTCAACCTGCCATTTCCACAGTACCTCCTTACCACAGTCAGTCTTGAAGGCTCCTTAGCATACATCTTGGGGAAGGGCCAATTTGTGTTTTACACTTATAAATATATATTTTTTAGCCAGATTTCCTTGCTTCGGAAGGGTTGCCATGATGTCATCACAGAACACCCTACAGGCATCTTAATTCGCCAAGATTTCGCCCCTCATCCCCCTCTCCATCCCCCCCGTCTTACCTCCTTCCCTTCCCCACAGCACCTGTATATATGTATATATGTTTGTACATATTTATTACTCTATTTATTTTACTTGTACACATCTATTCTATTTATTTTATTTTGTTAATATGTTTGGTTTTGTTCTCTGTCTCCCCCTTCTAGACTGTGAGCCCACTGTTGGGTAGGGACCGTCTCTATATGTTGCCAACTTGTACTTCCCAAGCGCTTAGTACAGTGCTCTGCACACAGTACGCGCTCAATAAATACGATTGATTGATTGACTGATGGTCTGGGTATCGCTTTTTGATTGTACCGGTGGTACTGCAAGCTGAAGTCCGAAACAGATGAGATGATGGTCGGTCCACCTCAGTCACTCAATCCCATTTACTGAGTGCCTGCTATGTGCGAAGCACTGTACTAAGCGCTTGGGAGAGTACAATGTGATAATATAACAGACATTTTCTCTGCCCACAATGAACACATCTCAGGGCTTTTCCTGGCTAGGATAACCTGTAGCATTTTCCAGTCCGGTTGTTGGTGTTATCTGGAGAACAAAGAATTCAGATTGCCCTCTAGTTTTATGTTTGCTTTTAAATGTGTGCGCCCGTGTGTTTGCGCGCATGTGCGTGCTTGTGTGCACACTTGTGTGTGCTCATGCACGCATGCTTGCGTGCACGTACGCACACATGTGGGTACACGTGCGCATGCTGTCACCTTTTTCAGGGCTCCCTGTCAAGTCAGCTGTGTTTGTGATAACTACAGTCCTAAACCAAGAACACAGTGTACCTGCCTTCCAAAAGTTATCATCCGCCCTTTTGGAAAAGTGTGGTATTTATTACCGGGCTGGTTTGTTTATTTGATAACCAGAGGCTTCCTGAGGAAGTGCACAGACAGGAGCGGGGACATAAGTAGGCCCAAATGAAACACGTTCTATTAATAGCCGGCGGTTTGCTTCGGTGCCAGATCATTTTCAGCCGGTTCCTCCCCACCCAAACAGTGGGGTTTTGTGTGCGTTCCATATTGTTTCTCCGTCCCACTTCTGATCGCTCTGGGCAGTGTGGGGCTTGCATCATTCTGTCTGAATTCCCTGCTTGAGTAACGAGACTGCCCTTTCGTTCTGCTGCATCTCCGTATAGGCTTTGTTTTTGGTTCTGCGGCAAAACGCCTCCCAAATGAGAGTTAATTAAAATGCTGACCCTCACAAGGGATTGGGTTTTCCTTTGACCTAATTTCCTCCTTTTTCGGTCACTTAGTATTTCTAGCCAAGCCCATTTTCTATGAGAAAATTCTTCATTCGAATGTATTTATAGTGCTTAATGTGTACATATCTATTCTATTTTGTACATATCTATTCTATTTTGTACATATCTGTTCTATTTATTTTATTTTGTTAGTATGTTTGGTTTTGTCTCCCCCTTTTAGACTGTGAGCCCACTGTTGGGTAGGGACTGTCTCTATATGTTGCCAACTTGTACTTCCCAAGCGCTTAGTACAGTGCTCTGCACACAGTAAGCGCTCAATAAATACGATTGATGATGATGCAAAGCACTGTACTAAGCGTTTGGGGGTGTACAATACAACAACAGGCGCATTCCCTGACCACAGTGAAAATATCAGAGAGGTGGATATTTCTAGGGTAGACTTTCTAGACTTTCTGTAGACTTTCTAGGGTTAAGTCATTTCTGAATTATTAGAACACCTCACCCAAGAAAGGTAATTATGGCCATTCATTCATTCACTCAATCGTATTTTTTGACGTTATATGAGTGCTGAAGACATACAGCTTGTAAAGGCTGGGGGGGAAATCTCAGGTGAGTTATTAGAACACACAATTCTCATGTTATCCCAAATAACCCATCAAGGGCTGATGAATTTTAAGTATAGTTCACGGAGCCATTGGTCTGTTGGTAAACATTCACAATAATTAAACACATACACATGCCAGTGCGTAGTGTGATGGCATACTGGGATAGGATCGCCAACGCTTTAATAATAGGATTTGCATGAATGTTTCAGGGAGTGAGTGGTAAGAGGTCTCGGACTGGATAAAGAGTGGATTCCTTATGAGCTCCTTATGAGCAGGGAACCTGTCTGTTGTACTCTCCCAGTGCTAAGTACAGTCCTCGGCAATCAATCAATCCATCGTATGCATTATTATTATTACTACTACTAATAATAACAGTAATGGCAGTTGTTAAGAGCTTACTATGTGCCAACTTGCATACACCAAGTTAATCAGCTTGGACACAGCCCCTGTCCCACATGGGGCTCACACTCTTAATCCCCGTTTTACAGATGAGGTAACTGAGCCCCAGAGAAGTTGAGTAGCTTGTCCAAGGTCACACAGCAGATATGTAACGGAACCAGGATTAGAATCAATCAATCAATCGTATTTATTATTATATTATTTATGTATATATGTTTGTACATATTTATTACTCTATTTATTTATTTTATTTGTACATATCTATTCTATTTATTTTATTTTGTTAGTACGTTCGGTTTTGTTCTCTGTCTCCCCCTTTTAGACTGTGAGCCCACTGTTGGGTAGGGACTGTCTCTACATGTTGCCAACTTGTACTTCCCAAGCGCTTAGTACAGTGCTCTGCACATAGTAAGCGCTCAATAAATACGATTGATGATGATGATGATTTATATTATTATAGAATCCAGATCCTTCTGACTTCAAAGCCCATGCTCCATCCACTAGGCCACACCTGAGCGCTTACTGTGTGCAGAGCACTGTACTAAGCACTTTGAAGAGTACTATATACCAATAAAACGGGTGCATTCCCTGCTCTCAACAAGCTTATAGTCACAATGGGGAGACAGTCATTAATAGAAATAAATGAATAAATTACAAATATATACATAAGTGCTGCCCCTCTCAGGATTGCATCTGGAGACTTTCTAGTACTCTACCAGTCTTGGCTACGGGAGGGAGAGTCAAGCAGAGGCAAACCCATTTCATTCCTAGCTTGGGCAGTGGCCAGGGAATGAAAGGCAACCTGCTACAAGTCAACACTCACCTGTGCTGGGCAGCGGCGGCACAGGAGGGATTCGAGGGCAGAGACTCAAGTTTGCTGCGTGGAAGAAGGCAATGGTAAACCACTTCTGAATTTTTACTCAGAAAACTCTACGGATTCACTACCAGAACAACTGTAGATGGAGGTTCTGGGAGAGATGTGTCCACGGAGTCACTATGGGTCAAAGACAACCCGGCAGTATAAGACATAAGTGCTGTGGGGCTGCGAGGGAGAGAGATGAATAAAGGGAATAAATACCATTGATCGACTGATTGATTCCTTATCTTAGGGAATAAGCGGATTTCAGGCTCAGGAGCTTGGCCTAGTGGATAGAGCACGGATCTGGCTATCATTATGATCTGGGTATTGAGCCTGGCTCCGCCACTGGTTGACTGTATGACCTTGGGCTAGTCACCTCACTTCTCTAGGCCTCGGTTCCCTCATCTGTAAAACACGTATTAAGACTGTGAGTGGCATGTGGGATATGAACTGTGTCCAACCTGATTCGCTTGTATCTACTCCAGGACTTGGAACAGCGTCTGACACACAGTAAGCGCCTAACAAATACTATCGTCGTCATTACAGCACATTCTAAACAGATGATTTCACCTTGATTTCCCACGTCATCCGATCATTTGAGGAGGTCTGAAAACAAGCTCCACTACAGTCAGAGTACACAGAAAAGTCCCTCCCACCCACTTAACACAACCCACTTTAGCCTCTGGCTCCAATGACCTGGGTTTTAACCAAAAAACAGAATGAGTCACTCACACCCTCAGCCAACCAATGCCAGGAAAGTAGCAACGAATGCTGGTGAAATTCATTTATAACTCCTTGATCTGCTCCTCCGTGGTCAGTGGGAGATGTTTTGCATTTATTTGCAAAAATGAGTTAAACACCCTCAAAGACATTTTCAAATCTTTCAAAACTTATTAAGAACCCAAAAAATGTCGTGTCTGGATCTCATCCACCCAGTCGGCGTTCTGTCGCCCACCGTAGTAACGAGGTGCATGGAGGGAAAATGTAGTGTTAGCCCTCCTTAACATACATTCTGCAGGTTAAGGATAGCCCAGCTGACACCCCTAATGTCCCTTAAAATAATAATAATGGAATTTGTTAAGCACTTACAATGTACTATGCACTGAAGTGAACAGAAGATAATCAGGTTGGACACAGGCCCTGTCCCACATGGAGGTCACAGTCTAACGTGGGGAAGAGGAACAGGAATTAAATCTGACTTTCTCATCACTGTAGACAGCACCACCCCCCTCCCTGCCTCACAAGCCTGTAACCATGGCATTATCCTCAACTCATCTCCCTCATTCAACCCCCTTATTCAATCTGTCACCAGATCCTGTCGGTTCAACCTTCACATCACTGCCCTTCTTCATTCAAACTGCTGCTACGTTAACACAAGCTCTTCTCTTATCCTGCCTTGATTACTGCATCAGCCTTCTCGCGGACCTCCCTGCCTCCTGTCCCTCTCCATTTCAGTCCATACTTCACTCTGCTGCCCCGGTCATTTTTCTACAAAACCATCCAGTCCAGGTCTCCCCACTCAAGAAGCTCCAGTGTTTGCCCGTCCGCCTCAGACAGAGTCTCCTTACCATCGACTTTAAACACTTAATCACGTTCTCCCCTCCTACCCTATCTGCTTTCCTATAACTTAGCCCCCACCCACCGTGCTCCTCTACTGCCAAACTATACTCACTGCACCTCAATCTATCTCATCATCATCATCAATCGTATTTATTGAGCGCTTACTGTGTGCAGAGCACTGTACTAAGCGCTTGGGAAGTACACCTCCGACCCCTCACCCATATCCTGCTTCTGGCCTGGAACGCCCTCCTCCTTCATATCCGACAGACGATCACTCTTCCTCCCTTCAAAGCCTTATTAAAATCACATATTCCCAACTAAGCCCTGATTTCCTCTTCTCCCACTCCCTTCTGCGTCACCCTTGCACTTGGATTTGCACCTTTTATTCACCCCACCTTCAGCCCCAGAGCACTTATGTACATATCCAGAATGCATTTCTATTAACATCTGTCTCCCCACTCTAGACCGTAAACTCCTTAAGGGCGAGGAATGGATCTATCAACTCTGTCATAGTGTACTCTTCCAAGTGCTTAGTACAGTGCTCTGCACTCAGTAAGCACTCAATAAATATAGCTGTTGGATTAAATCCCTGTTGTACAAATGAGGCAACAGGCCCAGATAGTTATTTGCCAAAGGCCACATAGGCAAATGAGGGAGCTGGAATTAGAACTCAGGTCCTCTGACCCCCAAATCAGGGTTCTTTCCACCAGGCCACACTGCTTCTAATTTAGCCAAACTCCTCTTTCACGTACTGATCTTATGGACCTTCGCACCTTCCTAAAATTACAAATCCCATGCGTGTACTGCAACGATCTGAAAAGTATTTCCATTTGTTTGTCTTGACCTCTACCTCCAAATTCAAATAATGCCTCCTAATCTTATTGTTGCAGGACTGGTGAACAACAATGCATGTTCACCCACCCTATCACCCTAACCACAACCTAATGATTCTTTATGATCCACTCATGTCTTTCCTCAACCTTCATCTTTCCAGACTGAATCCAAGCCCTTTCATTTCTATCTTCAAACGGAAGTTTCTCCCTCTTCCTTGATGATTTTGGTTAGCAAGTGTGGTCACTTTTCTAGGTCCCCCAAAAATGGTATGACAAAACATCAATGTTACCATTCTGGGTCAGACTAAAGATGATCCACAGGTATGTCTGAGTTCCTTGCTTGAATCAAACCTCACATTAAGGGTGCGTATTGTAGCATTTCTAACTTTCCCCTCTAATAACCATTACGCGGTGAGGTCATAGCCGAAAGCAGGGTGCTTTAAAAAACCTTTCCAACAGACCTGGCTGAAAGGCTTTGTGAGAAAATTGCAGGGTAGGAAAGGACCAGAACTTAAAAACCAACGATTCCAAGGGGCTGGTTTCACCTCCAAATCCCTGAAGCTACTGAGGATTTGGGGGAGGAGTTTGGCGTGGCTGTTGGTAATATAACAGCTCCATCCCTTTCTGCGCAGGGCAGAGTTTTCTTCAAAGGGAATTTTTGGGGAAAAAAATGCCTCAGTTTAATCTGGGTGCTGTTCTGTTCCTTGACTGATGCTCACCAGAAGCTCACAATTGGAGAGGTATTGCTCTCTGCTTAAACCTTACTTGGGGAGAAAAAGAAGCAGGGGTGAGCTAATCTGTGGTCATTTTGTTGTAAGATGATTGATGATGATGATGATGGTATTTGTTAAGCACTTACTATGTGTCACGTACGTTCAGAGCACCGGGGTAACTATATGCTAATCAGTTTAGACACAGTCCCTGTTCCTGTGGGACTCACAGTCTTAATCCCCATTTTACAGATGAGGGAACTGAGGCCCAGAGAAGCAAAACGATATGCCCCAAATCACACAGCAGACAAGAGGCGGAGCTGAGATTAGAATCTAGGTCCTTCTGATTCCCAGGCCCACGCTCTAACCACTAGGCCATGCAGCTTGTCCATTCAATGTGACACGGATGAGCAATTTTTGGTACGGAGACAAACAAATCAATCAGTGATATTTATTGAGCGTTGTGTGGAGAGCACCGTTGTGTGGAGAGCACTGTACTAAGTGCTTGGGAGAGTACAACACAACATGTTGGAAGACATGTTCCCTGCCCACGACGAGCTTCCCTCTGCATCTGCGGCTTTAATATCATTCTGTAAACCTGTCTTTGTAGCTCATTCATTCACTCAACCACATTTATTGAGCGCTTACTGCAAGCAAAGCACTATTCTAAGCTCCTGATTTCTTTCCGATGGGTAATACCGACTTAATCCTCGAGACTGCAAGCTCATCCTCTGGACTGCAGGCTCGTTGCGGGCAGGGAACGTGTCAGTTTATTGTTATAGCGTACTCTTCCAAGCGCTTAGTAGAGTGCTTTGCACTCAGCCGTTTGCTAAGCACTCAGTAAGTAGAACTGAATGAATGAATCTGAACTTTGGCCATTATTCTGTTTGGGAATCTGGCTCAGACATAATTACTCAGGCCTCTAGTCAAGCTATCCACAGGATCCTTGCTGGAGTTTTTAAATCCAGTATTTCCCCCAACTGCTCTGAATGCTGAATGGTCATCTTTAGTCCTTATTTGGTGTTGTACGGCCGACTCCAGCTCTTGGAACAGTTCTTGGTACATAATAAGCACTTAACAAGTACCGTAATTATTCATTATTATTAACAGCCCAAACCTCCGTCTTGTGAAACTCCTGCTGCCGAGACTAATGATAACCCCCACCACCGAGTTCTCATCACGACTTTATCCAAATGCTTCCTGAACCAAGGGATGTTTTCTACAGGCACAACTTTCTGTGGTAACAAGTTCCAGTTGCTTGCAACCTGCTGGGTGAAAAGGTTTTTTTCCTCCGGCTTGTTTCGAACCCCTCGGATTCAAGCTCTAACATGGGCCTGGCAGCTCTGGTGATGAAGCACAGGTTCAAAATTACCTCCGGTCCACTCCCTTCACGGCTTTATCAACTTTAATCATATTTCTCAGCCTTCATCATTCCAGACCGAATAGTCCTGATCTTCCAACTGCTTCCCAGCCGAAAGGCTTTGCTCTTGCCAACTCCTGCCTCTTGGGCTGAACCTTCCTCCCTCCTCAAACCAGAATAAATAGAATTATAGCTATATGCATATAGCTATACATGCTATATACGTGTATATAGAGATATAAGCTTAGCAGAAGGAGAGAATCAAGGAAGCCACTGTCTCACAAAGGCAGAGACCATAAGCTTCTCATAATAATAATAATAATGATGATGGCATTTATTAAGCGCTTACTATGTGCAAAGCACTGTTCTAAGCACCAGGAAGGTTACAAGGAGATCAGGTTGTCCCACGGGGGGCTCACAGTCAATCCCCATTTTACAGATGAGGGAACTGAGGCACAGAGAAGTGAAGTGACTTGCCCAAAGTCACACAGCTGACAACTGGCAGAGCCTGATCACTCTCCCCACCTTCAAACGCTTTATAAAAACACATCTCCTCCAAGAGGCCTTCCCCAACTACGCCCTGATTTCCTCTTCTCCCACTTCCTTCTGTATCACCTTGTATTTGGATTTGCACCCTTTTTTCACCCCTCTCTCAGCCTCAGAGCACTTATGCACGTATCAGTAATTTAATTTATTTATATTAATGTCTGTCTCCTCCTCTCAACTGTAAGCGCATTGTGGGCAGTATCTACCAACTCTGTTATATTGTACTCTCCCGAGTGCTTAGTAGAGCGCTCTGCACACAATAAGCATTTAATACCATTTAGAAGCAGCGTGGCTCAGTGGAAAGAGCCCGGGCTTTGGAGTCAGAGGTCAGGGGTTCAAATCCCGGCTCTGCCAATTGTCAGCTGTGTGACTTTGGTCAAGTCACTTCACTTCTCCGGGCCTCAGTTACCTCATCTGTAAAATGGGGATTAAGACTGTGAGCCCCCTGTGAGACAACCTGATCACCTTGTAACCTCCCCAGTGCTTAGAACAGTGCTTTGCACATAGTAAGCGCTTTATAAATGTCATAATTATTATTATTACCATTGATTGTTTGATTGATCTTTTCCATGGATACCTGATCATCCTGGACCTACCCCAACGTTTAATACAGTGTTTGGCACATAGTAAGTGCTCAAGAACCCTAAAAATCAGGCCATTAATCAATGGTGTTTATTGAGAGCTTACTGTGTGCAGAGCACTGTACTAAGCACTTGGGAGAGTATAGTACAACAGAGTTCGTAGTAGACATGTGCCCTTCCCATGAGGGCAGCAGAAGCAGCGTGGCTTGGTGGAAAGAGCCCAGGCTTTGGAGTCAGAGGTCATGGGTTCAAATCCTGCTCCGCCACTTGTCAGCTGTGTGACTTTGGGCAAGTCACTTAACTTCTCTGTGCCTCAGTTACCTCATCTGCAAAATGGGGATTAAGACTGTGAGCCCCCTATGGGACCACCTGATCACCCTGTAACCTCCCCCATGCTTAGAACAGTGCTTTACACATAGTAAGCGCTTAATAAATGCCATCATCATTATTATTATGATGATGATGAGCTTATGGTCTCTGCCTTTGTGAGACAGTGACTTCCTTGATTCTCTCCTTCTGCTAAGTATGTATCTCTATATACATGCATATAGTATGTATAGCTATATGCATATATTTATAATTCTATTTATTCTGACAGTTTTGACACCTGTCTACATGTTTTGTTTTGTTGTCTGTCTCCCCCTTCTAGACTGTGAGCCCGGTGCTGGGAAGGGACCGTCTCTATGTGTTGCCGACTTGTCCTTCCCAAGCGCTTAGTACAGTGCTCTGCACACCGTAAGCGCTCAATAAATACGACTGAATGAATGAATCTCTTAGCATTTGAATTCGCAGCTTTCGGATTCCTGGGTTCCTCGTGGAACCTTTTTAAAAGGAGGGAGCTATACTGCCAATTTCTAGCAATCAGTTACACACCTCTGCCAGCAGTTCCACAATTTTTCCAGATTCCTTCAGCACCTTTAGGTTTTGCAGCGGGCAGTTTTAACGGTCTTTGTAAAGCACTTACTATGTGCCAGGCACTGTTCTGAGCACTGAGGTAGATACGAGGTCATCAGGTTGGACACAGTCCATGTCAATCAATCAATTGTATTGCACACAGTAAGCGCTCAATAAATACGATTGATTGATTGATTGATTGATTACTAAGCGCTTATTAAGCGCTTACTATGTGCCGAGGAGCTGCACTAAAGGAGGAGATAGACACAAGCTAATCAGGTGGGACACGGACCATGTCCCACATGGGCTCACAGTACAGTGCTCTGCACACAGTAAGCGCTCAATAAATATGATTGATGATGATGATGATGCAGAGCTCTGTCTCCCCCTTTTAGACTGTGAGCCCACTGCTGGGTAGGGACTGTCTCTATATGTTGCCAACTTGTACTTCCCAAGCACTTAGTACAGTGCTCTGCACACAGTAAGCGCTCAATAAATACGATTGATTGATTGATTGAGTGCTTACTGTGTGCAGAGCACTGGACTAAGCGCTTGGGAAGTACAAGTTGGCAACATATAGAGACAGTCCCTACCCAACAGTGGGCTCCCAGTCTAAAAGGGGGAGAGCCCATATTGGGCTCACAGTCTTTATCCCCATTTTACAGATTAGGTAGGTGAGACCCAGAGAAGTGCAGTGATTGCCCATGGTCACACAGCAGACCAGCGGCAGATCTGGGATTAGAACCTACGTCCTTCTGACTCCCAAGCTTCTTTTGGGTCCTGGAGCTTTGTTTTTCATCTAGTTTATCCGTTTGGTCTAAAACAATCTGACGCTTTGCCACAACTTGATCCGATTTCTTTGACCTGTCTGCTCCAAAAAATACCCTGAGTGTCTGAACTACTCTTAGCGTCTTAGGAAATAATTCATTAACCTTCTTGGCTATCTCCTTTTCATCTATCACTTCACCTTTTACCTCAGGATCAAAGTGTCGCCTGCTTTTGACACTCAAGTTATTCGCATAATTGCCCCATCTTGCACAGATTTTGTCCTCCCCCCAGAACAGAGGTGAGCTGATCAGGAGGGAATTAAATCTATCAAAAAGGGGAATAAGAGAAAAAAAAAATAGAGAGAGGAAAAAACAGAAAAAACATGGGAAGCAGCAGGGCCTAGTGGATAGAGAAGGAGCCTGGAAGTCAGAAGGACCTGGGTTCCAATCCCGGCTCCGCCACTTGTCTGCTGTGAGACCTTGTGCAGGTCACTTCACTTCTCTGTGCCTCAGTTACCTCATCTGTAAACTGGGGATTAAGATTGTGAGCCCCCCGTGGGCCAACCTGATCACCTTGTAACCTCCCCAGCGCATAGAACAGTGCTTTGCACATAGTAGGCGCTTAATAAATGCCATCATTTATTTTTTTATTTTTATTTTACAATACGAGCAAGTTGGTAGGCACGTTCCCTGCCTGAAATTTTATTTATTACGTTAATGTCCGGCTCCTCTTCTAGACTGTAAGGTCACTGTGGGCAGGGAATGTGTCTGGTTTTTGCTATACTGTACCCTCCCAAGTGCTTAGTGTAGTGCGCTGCATAGAGTAAGTGCTTAATAAATACGATTAACTAGCTGCCCACAGCAAGTTTACAGTCTAGAGGATGAGTTTACTCTCGTGCAAGAACTCAGTCTCTAGGCTATCAAGAGGAGCCAAATCAAAAATCAGGCCATCAATCGATGGTGTTTATTGAGAGGTTATTGTGTGCAGAGCACTGTACTAGGCACTTGGGAGAGTATAGTACAACAGAGTTCATAGTAGACTCGTGCCCTTCCCATGAGGAGGGCAGCAGAAGCAGCGTGGCTCAGTGGAAAGAGCACGAGCTTGGGAGTCAGAGGTCGGGGATTCTAATCCCGGCTCTGGCACTTGTCAGCTGTGTGACTTTGGGCAAGTCACTTAACTTCTCTGTGCCTCAGTTACCTCATCTGTAAAATGGGGATTAAGACTGTGAGCCTCTTGTGGGACAACCTGATTAACTCTTATCTACCCCAGTGCTTAGAACAGTGCTTGGCACATAGCACTTAAATACCACCATTATTATTATTATTATTATATGGCAGATGTTTCTACATTTGATTGTTTTCATGGTTTCCTCTGGATGATCCCAAGCCCTCTCGGCAACGGGAACCATTTTACCAATCCAACAGACCAAACGGGCTCTCCTTCTGCTCTTCCATAATCCCTTTGGGAGTTTTCTGACACTCAATCAATCAATCAATCACATTTATTGAGCGCTTACTGTGTGCAGAGCCCTGTACTAAGCGCTTGGGAAGTACAAGTTGACAACATATAGGGACAGTCCCTACCCAACAGTGGGCTCACAGTCTAGAAGGGGGAGACAGAGAACAAAACCAAACATACTAACAAAATAAAATAAATAGAATAGATTTGTACAAGTAAAATAAATAAATAGAGTAATAAATATATACAAACATATATACATATATACAGGTGCTGTGGGGAAGGGAGGGAGGTAAGATGGGGGATGGAGTACAGTGCTCTGCACACAGTAAGTGCTCAATAAATACGATTGATTGATATACTATATATATATATATATATACTATAAATATATATACAATATATATACACTCATGAGATGTTCATCTCAGCCTGCCAAAGACCATACGTCATAAACCTTTTAGCATCGCTAGTTAGTAATCTCCAAATGTTCTCTGGGGGCAGGAAATGTACCTACCAAAATTGTCGTACTGTACTCTCCCAAACGCTTTGTAAAGTGTTCTGCACAAGATAAGGGCTCAATAAATGCCACTGATGATGATGATGACAATTTAAAAGACCCAAAGAAGCAAAGTTTCCAACAGACCCAACACTGTGGTAGACTTCTATCCAGACAGACACGCTGTAGGAAGAGCACTCTCTCTAACAGTGTTCAATCTAAAATGTGTGGTAAAGATGCAGATTTATCAACGAATTAGGTGATTCTGAGGTCATTGGTACAGATCTCTCGATTCTGACAATCTGTACATTGACGATAATCAATCAATCGTACTTATTGAGTGCTTACTGTGTGCACAGCACTGTACTAAGCACTTGGGAAGTACAAGTTGGCAACATATAGAGACAGTCCTGACCCAACAGTGGGCTTACAAGCAGCCTCTGCTTTATTTTAAGTTTTCCAGAGGTTGGAGGAACAAGGAGTACAAAGATAAATAGCACTATGCACTGACAGGGTGCTTTATTTTTTTAAAAAAATAAGGCTGGCTAAAATAGCACATCCTGGAAAAGCGTCTAGTAATACAGTGGGTGCTAACTCCTAGCTCCTGGAAGCATATCTATTATACACCAGAGTCCATTTTATCCCCTTCAAACCATTTGGGCTTCTGACTCATACCTTAAAAAGTCCAAACTGTTGGATAAAATAATCACATTCAGAAGCAGCACGGTGTAGGGAGTGGAAAGAGCACGAACCTGAGAGTCAGAAGGTCATGGGTTCTAATCCCAGCTCCACCGCTTGTCTGCTGTGGGACTTTGGGCAAGTCACTTAACTTCTCTGTGCCTCAGCTACCTCATCTATAAAATGGGGATTGAGAGTCCCACGAGGGACATGGACTGTGTCCAACTCAATTTGCTTGTATCCTCCCCAGTGCTTAGCACAGCACCTGGGACACAGTAAACACTTAACAAATACCACCATCATCATTCAGAAAAATCCCATTTGTAATCATTATTGGAACCAATTACTGTGTTCCGTTGGGGAATCTGGAGGTAGATACAATTCCTTGGGCTTAAGCCCCTCTGGCCCCACATATTTAATAATAATTGATAATGATATTTGTTAAGTGCTTACTATGTGTCAAACACTGTTCTAAACTCTGGGGTAGATACAAGCTAATCAGGTTGGACACAGACCCCGTCCTACATAGGGCTCACAGTCTTAATCCCCGTTTTGCAGATGAGGGAACTGAGGCACAGATAAGTAAAGTGACTTGCCCAAGGCCTAGCCTTTCCACTGCAGCCCCACTCCCACTGATCTCCAATTTCCTGTCACCAAAGGCACCAACTCGAGATTTTATGATCATTACTAATGACAGTAAATCAATCAATCGTATTTATTGAGCGCTTACTGTGTGCAGAGCACTGTACTAAGCGCTTGATGTGATTGATTGATGGATTACCAGATTCTGTACCCCCAGAGAGTCCTGTATTCCACTGTAATGCAGTCCTTATATACCTATACCCTTATACTTGTTTTTTCCTCTGCTGTAATTCATTTTGATGCCTGTCATTCCCAATACACTCTAAGCTCCTTGAGGGCAGGAATCGTATCTACTTACTCTATTGTACTCTCCCAAGGCTCTGAGCCCAGTAAACACTCAATAATATCAAGAATTAATTGATGAATGTTATCTGGCCTTGTGCAGGTTCTATAAGCTGTCCCTGTGCTGGATAATCACTAACTTCTTTCTCACTCCTGTGAAACAAACTTAAAGAGTATCTACGATCATTTAGACTGTGAGCCCACTGTTGGGTAGGGACAGTCTCTATATATTGCCAACTTGTACTTCCCAAGCGCTTAGTACAGTGCTCTGCACACATTAAGCGCTCAATAAATACAACTGATTGATTGATTGATTGGTCTTAGACATTTGGAGGCCATAAAAGCACGGAAAGGTCAGGAAATGAATTGAATCAGACCAGCAGTTGCTCTTGGGTGGTTGAGCGAAAGGGGTTGAAGGACTCAGGGTTGCTCTACCTAGTGAAAACACACCGGGCTTCTCATGCTAAAAATTACACACACACATATCCACACACACCCCACCCAGTTTTCAATTGCCCAAGTGACTTTGGGCAAGTCACTTAACTTCTCTGTGCCTCAGTTACCTCATCTGTAAAATGGGGATTAAGACTGTGAGCCCCCCGTGGGACAACCTGATCACCTTGTAACCTCCCCAGTGCTTAGAACAGTGCTTGGCACGGAGTAAGTACTTAACAAATGCCAAAAAAAAAAAATTCATTTAGGGTTAGGGTTGCCTAATGGAAAGAGCACAGGCCTAAGAGTCAGAAGGACCCGGGTTCTAATCCCAGCTCTGCCAATTGCTTGCTGTGTGACCTTGGGCAAGTCATAATAATAATAATAATAATGGCATTTATTAAGCGCTTACTATGTGCAAAGCACTGTTCTAAGCGCTGGGGAGGTCATAAGGTGATGAGGTTGTCCCACGGGGGGCTCACACTCTTCATCCCCATTTTTACAGATGAGGGAACTGAGGCACAGAGAAGTCAAGTGACTTGCCCAGTCACACAGCTGACAAGTGGCAGAGCCGGGATTTGAACCTATGACCTCTGACTCCAAAGCCCGGGCTCTTTTCCACTGATACACGCTGCTTCTCCAAGTCATTTAACTTCTCTGTGCCTCTCCACTGTAAAATGGGGATGAAATACCTGTTCTCCCTCTGACAGACTGGAGGCCCATGGGGGACGGGGACTGTGTGCGACATAATTAACTTGTACCCACCCCAGCTCTTAGAACAGTGTTCTAAACACTTAAATACCATTAAACCCCCCCACATAAAATAAAGCAAATGTCCATCCCTGTAACGGTGGGAAAAACCTGCACGGAAACGTGTGGGCTAACAGGGAACGAAGGACGCCTTCTGACAGAATAAAGGGAAGCCGAGCCGACCCAGCAGGGAGACCTCGGGGGAAACAACCTCTCTCTCTTTCCCCATGTTAAATTCCTGGTGACGAGCCCTAATGCACTGGGAAGAAATGCTCCCTGAAACGTCTGCGGGGTTGCACAGTGGAAAACTGGGTCGCTGGGCTGCTGGTAGAGGATCCTTCGTGGGCGATTCCCAAAGCCGTAAGTCAGCCAGGAAAAAGTCGCCACCACCACCAACGGTAAAGCCCTGCCTCGTCTGGGGCCAAAAGAAATCTCCGGTTGTCCGTGAATAAAGACACAACGACCAAAATAACTCTTTGTGACCTTGTCCAATACCAAAGGGTCGATTTCACACAGAACGTGCCTAGAAGATCATTTCTGTGTTAAAAGAGAGAACCATCCCCAGAAACCAATTATCCAGAGGACCAGTAGGGATAAAACTTGATTAGAAACAGATTCAAATGAACTAAGGCATCGATTAAAGTTAAAAACACCACATTACTCGTCCCTTAATTATTTAGTACCCATTTTTAAAAAATACACGGCTTAGCAATCTGCAGAGTCAATGCACGGGCAGCGGAATCAAAATGGGTACGGGCTGTTCTCTGAGAGTATTTTTAAATATCAAAACAGTGTTGCAGTCTCCCTCACTGTCTCTGCCCTACAATAAGGCACAGTGATTTTATTTCCATAAATCAAAATTTACTATCGCCTAAGTTTCTAAGGCTGGAAGGCCATTAAAGTATGTTCCGCTTCATGCCTTACATATGTACTTTTCTCTCCCAGCCTTTAGGTCTGTGAGTTTTAGACAAGCACTGAAATTTTTCGAATCAAAGGCAGCACATTTCGTGGGAGCTCTATCCCACCTTACAGATACAGCATCTTGAGACCCATTCTGAGTAATGGGCGTGAGAAGCAGCATGGCCCAGCAGAAAGAGCACAGGCCTGGGAGTCCGAGGACTTGAGTTCTAATCCCAGTTATTCGGCCACTTTTCTGCTGTGTCACCTTGGGCAAGTTACTTGACTACTCTGCGCCTCAGCTGCCTCATCTGCAAAATGCGGGTTAAATCCTACTCACTCCTATTGAGACTGAGTCATTCATTCATTCAATCATATTTACTGAGTGCTTTGTGCAGGGCATTCATTCATTCAATCGTATTTACTGAGCGCTTACTGCGTGCAGTGCACTGTACTAAGCGCTTGGGAAGTCCAAGTCGGCAACATATAGAGACGGTCCCTACCCGACAGCGGGCTCACAGTCTAGAAGGGGGAGATGGACAACAAAACAAAACATATTAACAAAATAGAGCACTGTACTGAGCGCTTGGGAAAGTATAATGCAACAATAAACGGTAACATTGCCTGCCCACAACAGCCTAACAGCCTAGAAGGGGGGAGACAAACATCAACACAAATAAATAATATTACACATATGTACATAAGTGAGTCCCATGTGGACAGGGATTTTACCCAAACTGATACACTCTGTATCTACCCAGTGCTTAGCACAGTACTTGGCACATAGTAAGCACTTACCAAGTGCCTACTTAACAGGTATGGAAGCAGGTGCCTTAGTGGAAAGAGCATTAGCTGGGAGTCAGAGGACCTGGGTTCTAATCCCAGCTCTGTCACGGACCAGCTGTGCAACCTTGCGCTTAGTACAGTGCTCTGCACACAGTAAGCACTCGATAAAAATGATGGAATGAACTGAATGATCCTTGGGCAAATGACCTCACTTCTCTATGCCTCAGTTACCTCATCTGTAAAACGGAGATTAAGGCTGTGAATCTCATGTGGGACACGGATTGTGTCCGACCTGATTAGCTTGTATCGACCCCAATGCTTACTACATGGTCTGGCACACAGTTAAGCGCTTAATATCATAAAAAGTACCTTTAGTAATAATGATTGTAATTAAGTGGCAGAGCCAAGATTAGAACCCGGGTCATCTGATTCCCAGCCCCATGTTCTTTTTTCAAGCCTTTTCCTGTCATCAGCAAGGTCGCACCAGAGGTGAAAAACAAAGTCCTGGCAAAAAATACTGGGGGAGGCAGATGAATGAAAAATCCAAAGGAAGAGAAGGGGAATACTAGTATAAAAGGGATAGAGAGCTGCCTTCTCTCCCCCGAGACCCTTGAACAACTGGTCCACGTCCTGCCTCTGGCCTGGAACACTCTCCTTCCTCAAATCTGACAGACAATTCCTCTCTTCCACTTCAAAGCCTTACTGAAGGCACACCTCCTCCAAGAGGCCTTCCCAGACTAAGCCCTACTTTTCCTCATCTCCCAGTCCTTACTGCGTCGCCCTGACCTGCTACTGTTGCTCTCCCCTCCCAGCCCCACAGCACTTCCAACCATATCTGTCATTTTATCTATCCCTTTGTTCCCCCCTCCCACCCCCAAAGTGCTCACAGACTTATCTGTCATTTTATTTATTTGTATTGATGTCTGTCTCCCCCAGTCTAGACTGTGAGCCCGTGGTGGGCAGGGAATGTCACTGTTTATTGTTGTATGGTACTTTCCCAAATGCTCAGAAGAGGGATCTGCACACAGTAAGCGCTCAGTAAATACAACTGAATGAATGAATGAAAGTTAATGGGCAACGACAACCATTTTGCCATGTTTTGCTTCTTTTCCCCCTTTTCTGGGAGTGGGGGGGCAAGGTTAAAATGCACATTTAGATTTCAGGGAAGAAGTATGGGCATGAGAAAAGAAAAGCATGGAAAGGTGGTCAGTGAGGAGAAAGAACGGGGGGCTAGGAAATGAGAACAGAGGCATCACTATCGTCAACAACATTTCTTGACCAACTTAAGAGCACTATTCGACCCGGTCCCCATCCTCACAGTCCTTAAAACGTAACGGGGTACCATAAATATTTTTTCAGGATGGTTTATAGTTTTATAGAATAGGAAACCCACAGTAAAGAAAACATCTATTCCGAGCTCTACCAATCGCTTGCTATGAGACCTTAGGCAAGTCACTTGACTTCCTTTTGCCTCAATTACCTCATCTGCAAAATGGGATTTAAAATCCTCCTCCATGTGACTTGGACTATAAGCCCTACATGAAACAGTCACTATGTCCAACCTGTTTATCTTGTATCCACCCCAGCACAAACCCATTCCCTTCCACTTGACAAAAGCTCTCGCTCCTTCCCTCCTCTCAAACTTCCATCTTCCACTGCTCCACTCTCCAATGGCTTCTTCCCCTCTGCCGTCAACATGCCCACGTCTCCCTCATCCTAAAAAAACCCTCCCTTCACCCCACAGCCCCCTCCAGTTATCACCCCTTCTCTCTCCTACCCTTCCTCTCCAAACTCCTTGAGCGAGTCGTCTACTCTCGCTGCCTCAAATTCCTCTCCTCCAACTCTCTCCTGGACCCACTCCAATCTGGCTTTCGCCTCCTCCACTCCACTGAAACCTCCTCTCAAAGGTCACCAATGACCTCCTTCTTGCCAAATCCAACGACTCCTATTCCATCCTAATCCTCCTCGACCTCTCACCTGCTTTTGACACTGTGGACCACCCCCTTCTCAACACGTTATCCAACCTTGGCTTCACGGACTCCATCCTCTCCTGGTTCTCCTCTTATCTCTCTGGCCATTCTCAGTCTCCTTTGTGGGCTCCTCCTCCCCCTCCCATTCCCTTAGGGGCCCCTCAAGGGCCAGTTTTTGGTCCCCTTCTATTCTCCATCTACACTCACTCCCTTGGAGAACTCATTCGCTCCCACGGCTTCAACTATCATCTCTACGTGGATGACACCCAAATCTCTATCTCCTCCCCTGTTCTCTCTCCCTCCCTCCAGGCTCACATCTCCTCCTGCCTTCAAGGACATCTCTCTTCTTGGATGTCCTCCCGCCACCTAAAACTCAACATATCCAAGCTCCTTATCTTCTCTCCCAAACCCTGTCCTCTCCCTGACTTTCCTCTCACTGTAGACAGCACAACCATCTTTCCTGTCTCCTTCCCCGGTGTCATCCTTGACTCCGCTCTCGCATTCACTCCACATATCCAATCCGTCACCAAAACCTGCCGGTATTTATTACACTTAAAGTATGCAGAACACTTTACTAAGCGCTTGGGAGAGTGCAATAGAAGAGGCGCATTCCCTGCCCACAACGAGTAGGCAGGCAGATAAGGAGAGGGACAAAAATATACATAAGTAAATTATGGATATGTACATTAAGTGCTGTAGGGCTGGGAGAGGGGATGAACAAAGAAGAAGGATGGCAGAGTGGATAGAGCATGGGCTTGGGAAGATCACGGCTCCACCACATGCCTGCTGTGTGACCTTGGGAAAGTCACTTCATTTCTCTGGACCTCAGTCACCTCATCTGTAAAATGGGGATGGAGACTGCGAGCCCCACATGGAACAAGGATTCATTCATTCATTCAATCGTATTTATTGAGCGCTTACTGTGTGCAGAGCACTGTACTAAGCACTTGGGAAGTACAAGTCGACAACATATAGAGACGGTCCCTACCCAACAATGGGCTTGTGTCCAACCCGATTTGCTCGTATCCACCCCAGAGCTTAGTATAGTGCTTGGCACACAGTAAGCGCTTAACAAATACCACAGTTCATCATCATCATCGATCGTATTTATTGAGCGCTTACTGTGTGCAGAGCACTGGACTAAGCGCTTGGGAAGTACAAGTTGGCAACATATAGAGACAGTCCCTACCCAACAGTGGGCTCACAGTCTAAAAGGGGGAGACAGAGAACAAAACCAAACATACTAACAAAATGAAATAAATAGAATAGATATGTACAAGTAAAATAAATAAATAAATAGAGTAATAAATATGTACAAGCATATATACATATATACAGGAATTAATTATTCCTGTAACACAGTTACACTGTTAATAACACAGTTATTCTTGTTATTAAAAGGAGCAGGTCAAGGGGGGAGGAACAACCCCCAATTCCATTCACACAGGAAACCACAGAGGCCAGAGAGCACTAGAGGAGTCGCTTTTAGCAGAACCCATGGTTTTCAGGAAAGAGGAGAATGAGGCTTTTACAAAGACAAGCGTGGTAGCAGACCAGACGTCTATTTAGCAGATTTGACACAGCAGAAAAGGAAGATGTTCCTAACAAATCTGTTCCAAACCCATTTATATCTTCTCTGAATATAGTACTTTTGACTGGTTCTAACAGAGTCGGATTTTCTTGGTGTTAAGCCTGTTTCCTGAGGAATGAGGCTGGGGTAGTCACTGACTAATAAACTCAGAGATTGTGAGCTGTAAATCCTTCCCTGCCTCCGGTCTGCACACGACTGAACACTTAGTCAATTCCACAGTTACCACATCTCTAATACGAGGATAATAATACTGCCCTTCTTCATGACCTCCCTTCCCCAAATTACAAAAATAATGATTAAGAACTTCGCAAAAAATAAGACACTACGGTATAAGTACACTAATAACAAACTGCTGCTCTAGACGACTTGGCGTGCGAACTATAAATAACCTGCTCAGAATAGCACTTAGCACCAAGAAGGTGCTTAATAAAAACTAATTAATTATACAAAGGTTTGGTCTCTACCCTACAGGGGCTTACGAATCAGCAATAGTTAAGTTTACATACTTTCTGAATGATAACGAAGACTTTTGTAGGCGCTCTGATGAACGCCCAATTACACTAACAGTAACAAAGAAACACACTTCAACTCCCTATTAAATCTACTGCTGAATACATTCAAAAATAAATAGAGGATGAACACTGCTTGCATACACATCAGCAGCCCAGATCTTACACTCCACCCACCTCTTCAGCCTGCCTTCTCTCCGCCACAACGCAACCCCCCTTTTAGACTGTGAGCCCACTGTTGGGTAGGGACTGTCTCTATATGTTGCCAACTTGTACTTCCCAAGCGCTTAGTACAGTGCCCTGCACACAGTAAGCGCTCAATAAATACGATCGATGATATCGCCCAGCCAGTTCAAAAGCTAAGCCTTGCCAACTTAAAAAAAAAAAATGAAAATGAGAATGCTCAAAGGGCAGTTGGGCAGAAAGGTGCCACTTTAGTGCCATTTTAGGATTTCGGAGTTAATTCTCTCCCATTTCCTTGTACGCCAGTTTCTAAGTGAAAAGGCGGCATCGCTGACAACTCAAGAAACAAACTCAACCCAGAATCGGAAAAAAATCAAGCTGTTCTCGCTTTTCTTAACTCACCCTCCAGGATAAAGCCGTTGCCACCAAAGTTGTGCAGGCGGCAGGACTGGGGATGATGTGCGAATGAGGCTAGAACTTATTTATTTTTTGGTACGCTTACTCTATGCCAGGTATTGTGCTAAGCACCGGGATAGAAGAAGTTACTCGTGTTGGACACTGTCCATGTCGCACATGGGGCTCACGGTCTTCATTCCCACTTTACATATGAGGTAACTGAGGCACACCGAGGTGAAGTGACTTGCCCGGGGTCACACAGCAGACAAGTGGTGGAGCTGGGATCACAACCCAGGTCCTCTAACTCCCAGGCCTGTGCTCTATCCACTAGGCCACACTGCTTCTCTACATTTTATCAGGGTTTTGTTTTATATCGTCTGTTACATGTGACAAATACCATATGGCGCTTCCTATACGTCAAGCACTGCTCTAAGCGCTCGGGTAGGTAGATACAGTTTATCAGGTTGGACACAGTACCTGTCCCACACGGGGCTCAGTGTTTAGGTAGGAGGGAGTAGGATTTAATCCTCATTTTACAGCTATTGAAACTGAGGTACAGACAAGTCAAGTGACTTACCCAAGGTCACACAGCAAGCCACTGGCAGAGCCAGGATTAGAACCCAGGTCCTCCGACTCCCACGCCCATGATCTTTCTTCTAGTACTACTGATAATAATAATAATAATAATTGTATTTGTTAAGCGCTTACTATTTGGCAGGCACTATTCTAAGCACTGGGGTAGATACAAAGCAATCACTTTTAGACTGTGAGCCCACTGTTGGGTAGGGACTGTCTCTATATGTTGTCAACTTTACTTCCCAAGCGCTTAGTACAGTGCTCTGCACACAGTAAGCGCTCAATAAATACGATTGATGATGATGATCATGTTGGGCACAGTCCCTGTCCCACATGATGCTCAGTCTTAACCCCCATTTTACAGATGACATAATTGAGGCCCAGTGAATTGACTTACCAAGTCACACAGCAGACAAGTGTCCAACCTGATTATCATGCATCGACCCAGCACTTAGCACAGTGCTTGGCACACAGCAAGTGCCGAACAAATACTAGGCCGTGCTGCTTCTCATTTTAGTGACATTTTAGGATTTTAGAGTTATTCTCACCCATTCCCTTGTAAACCAACTGTGCTCCTCTAGACTGCGAGTTTGTTGTGGGCAGGGAATGTGTCTACAAACTCTGTTGTTGTCTCAAGTGCTCAGTACAGTGCTCCGCACACAGTAAGCACTCAGTAAATATGATTACTGAGTTTCGAAGCAAAAAGGCAGCAGCGAGGACAATTAAAGAAACAAACAACCCAGAATCGGAAAAATCCATCAATTCAGCTGGGCTAAGGAAGAACCACAAAGCCATTCAACCGTACTCTACCAAGAGTTTACTCCAGTGCTCTGCACACAGGAAGTGCTCAATATATATCAATAACTGATTGATAACTCTCTCAAAAGGAGGGCAAGTCAAGAGCTGGATCCCGAAAATCAAAAGGTCTTGAGAAGCATCATGGTGATAAAGACGAAAAGCCCCTTTCTTGGCCCAGACCTTACCTACAGTAACAGACGAGTAGAAAGACTAAGTCACCTCCAACTGAGCACTAAACCTACAGGGATTCCCACTATTATTATTATTATTATAATTTTGGTATTTGTTAAATGCTCCCTACAAACTCACCTATGCTGGGCAGCAGTGGCATGGAAGAGAGTCGAGGGCGGAGACTCAAGTTGACTGTGTGGAAGAAGGCAGTGGTAAACCACTTCCATATTTTTACCGAGAAAACTCTATGGATACACCACCAAAACGTTTGCAGATGGAGAGTGGGGCGTTCTTGGACAGATGTGTCCATGGAGCCGCTATGGGTCGGAGATGACTCGAGAGCACAAGACAAGATGAGACCAATGGCATTTACTGAGCTCTTACTGTGTGCAGAGCACTGTACTAAGCATTTGGGAGGGTCCAATATAACAGAGTTGGTAGCCACGTTCCTGGCCCACAACAAGCTTACAGTTTAGAGGTGCTTACGGTTTATCATGTTCCAAGAACTATACTAAACTCCAGGGTAAACACAAGATAATCAGGTTGGACACAGTCCCCGGACCCCATGAGGGTCGATGTCTAAGTGGGAGGAAGAACAAGTATTGATTCCTGCAACCTTGGTGTCATCCTCGACTCCGCTCTCTCGTTCACCCCTCACTTCCAATCCGTCACCAAAACCTGCCGGTCTCACCTCTGCAACATCGCCAAGATCCACCCTTTCCTCTCCATCCAAACCGCTACCCTGCTCGTTCAATCTCTCATCCTATCCCGAATGGATCACTGCATCAGCCTCCTCTCTGATCTCCCATCCTCCTGTCTCTCCCCACTTCAATCGATACTTCATGCTGCTGCCCAGATCATCTTTGTGCAGAAACGGTCTGGGCATGTTACTCCCCTCCTCAAAAATCTCCAGTGCCTTCCAGTCAACCTACGCATCAGGCAAAAACTCCTCACTCTCGGCTTCAAGGCTGTCCATCCCCTCACCCCCTCCTACCTCACCTCCCTTCTTTCCTTCTCCAGCCCGCATCCTCCGCTCCTTTGCCGCTAACCTCCTCACTGGGCCTCGTTCTCGCCCGTCCCACTGTCGACCCCCGGCCCACGTCCTCCCCCAGGCCTGGAATGTCCTCCCTCCACACATCCGCCAAGATAGCTCTCTTCCTCCCTTCAAAGCCCTACTGAGAGCTCACCTCCTCCAGGAGGTCTTCCCAGACTGAGCCCCCTCCTTCCTCTCCTCCTCCTCCCCCTCCCCATCCCCCCCGCCTTACCTCCTTCCCCTCCCCACAGCATCTGTATATATGTTTGTACATACTTATTACTCTATTTATTTTACTTGTACCTATTTACTATTCTATTTATTTTATTTTGTTAATATGTTTTGTTTTGTTGTCTGTCTCCCCCTTCTAGACTGTGAGCCCGCTGCTGGGTAGGGACTGTCTCTATATGTTGCCAACTTGTAATTCCTAAGCACTTAGTACAGTGCTCCGCACAAAGTAAGCACTCAATAAATATGATTGAATGAATTAATTGAGAGGCGGAAACTGAGGCACAGAGATACAGCACGCAATTGGTGAAACTGGGATTTGAATCCAGGTCCTCTCGCTCCCGGGCCCATGCCCTTTCCAATAGACCGTGCTGCTTCTCCGATTTCCAAATTCCCAGCCAGACCCAAAGAAAAGGCTCTCTTCCATCGATCAAAAATTCCAACAGAAAGTCAAATGGCATTTCTCTCTCACCATGGTAGATCCCAAATGATCCAATCAATTGCTATTCTGGATCCTCTCTTCTTTCCCCCTTCTTGACTCGGCTCCGGTCCTAAAACCATCTGAGTGACCACCATCTTGAGGGCCGCTAAGGTGGGGGATTCATGCTGTGTTTCACCCCCTGGACACTCTGGGGTCTATCCCGGGGGCCTCATTTGCTATTTCGACGAAGAACCTGCCAACGCTACATAATTTCTCCTTTGAGGAGCGATCCATCACCTCCGTAGAATGGTCTTACAGCGCGCCATCCCTGTTCCTGGTTAGCAAGGGCTTATGGTCCAACTGTCCAGGTGGAAGTGGTCTTTCTCCATTAAAATTTATTTTAAACCCAAACCCATCGCTTTTAAAACCCTCCCGGTGTGCAAAAAATTTCAGCTGGTGAGATACTCAAGTAACTTGTAGTTTAGACAACTTGAGAAGCAGTGTGGCCAAGTGGATAGAGAACGGGCCTGGGAGTTGGAAGGACCTGGGTTCTAATTCCAGATCCGCCCACTTGTCTGCTGTGTGACCCTGGCCAGGGCACTTCACTGATCTGGGCCTGTTCCCTCATCTGTAAAATGGGGATTAAGACTGTGAGGCCCCATGTGGAACAGGGACTGTGTCCAACCCAACTGCTTGCAGTCCCCTGCCCCAGCGCTTAGTACAGTGCCTGCCACATGGCAAGCACTTAACAAAAACCACGATTATTATTATTAAACCATAAGACAAACGTCTAAGTCTTTTTCTTCCTCTTATCCATCACTGAAGATAATTCTCTCTAAACTACATGTGTGATTGGAGTAAAATGTATATGTACCCTAGTGTGAAGAAACATGGGGGAAACCAAATCGATTTGTAAAAAGGAGTATTTCCTTCATTAAAAACATTCTCTAGAGCTGCCCTGATATGAGAAGGAAACTGTACACTGAATAGCACCAGGATGGTACTTCGATAATTTGAACTAGAAAATGTAAACATCGATAGGCTCGCCCTGGAGGACATGACATTTTGTTAGTATGTTTGGTTTTGTCTCCCCCTTTTAGACTGTGAGCCCACTGTTGGGTAGGGACTGTCTCTATATGTTGCCAATTTGTACTTCCCAAGCGCTTAGTACAGTGCTATGCACACAGTAAGCGCTCAATAAATACGATTGATTGATTGATTGATTGATGACTTCTACAAATCAATTAATTGTCCAAGTCTCTCCCAAAGGTCTACCCGATTTTATTTTTGAGGTGACGAGATCCCTGCTCATTTGAGTGGAGGCTGAAACCGATGTCACTGGCTCGCTCTATTTTTAAAGTGCTGAAGCATAAAAGCCCATCTAAGAAAAGATTCAGAGACTCAGCCTAAACGACTAGAATTAGAAAAACTGAAGACCTTACTAAGCCTCGACGAAAATAAACCTTAAGCTGGAAGGGTTTTGAACTAACTTCTTACATTTCTGACAGAAAGACTGAGATGCCCAGAAAAGAAATGACAATTGTGATCCTACAGGGTTGAGGGGGTGGGGGGGACGGGACTAAATGTTCTGTACTGGCGGACTATGTGAAAGGTGACCCTGTGACTGCTATGCTACTGAATACCACAAACACATTCATTTCCCTCCCCCAACAAAATGGGCCTTATCTGGGGGAGGCAATAAAAGATTTCTTCTCTGCCTGATCTCTCAACAGGAGCCACGTCCCAAATTCACAACCCCAATCATCGCAAAGTAGGGGGGCGGGGGGTGCAAAAATTAGAGGAGGAATTTGCCTCACAAATGGGTGACTTAACGGTAGTCTTTCATTACCTCCCGGTGGACAGGGAATGTGTCTGCTTATTGTATTGTCCTCTCCCAAGCGCTTAGTCCAGTGCTCTTACACGGTAAGCGCTCAATAAATACCAACGAATGACTGACATTCCCGAGTTATCCCGAATATAGGCTTCGAGACCGGCGAGCTCTCTCACTGGGACCAAGGCAGGTGGGAGTTACCAAGGAAATAAAAAATGGTTTTGAGATCTGCAAAAATGAATTCTCCCATCCTCTGTCAGGCCCACCAGCTGGCAGTGACAATTCTTTTCATTCCTAGACAGTTTCTCCAGAGAAAATGTCCCTTGCCCATTCCATGATGGCTCAAGAACGGCTTGGGGAAATAGAAACATTTTGTCTGGGATGGTAGGCAGCCATTTCTCAACTGTGAGAGGGACCTGTTCAACCTGATAATTGTTCTCCGCCAATTCAAAACCTTACTGAAGGCCCATCTCCTCCAAGAAGCCTTCCCTGAATAAGCCCTCTTCTCCCACTCTCTTCTGTGCTGCTCTTACTTGCTCCTTCATTCATCCTCATTCATTCATTCATTCCATCGTATTTATCCTCCTTCCCATCCCCAGAGCACATATGCCTACAGATATAGATCTGTAATTTATTTATATTACTCTGTCTCCCCCTCTAGACTGTAAGTTCATTGTGGGCAGGAATGTGTCTGTTATTATACAGTACTCTCCCAAGCACTTAGTACAGTGTTTTGCACACAGCAGGAGCTCAATAAATACGACTGAATGAATGGAATCCAACTTAATGGGTGGAGTAAGGCACCCAATGTGCAAACGCTAATATTAGTGATTTAAACTGTTTTTACCACCACCGCAGACTCAAAATCCTTGAAGATTTCACTAAGGAATAATTGCTTCTTACATGCTCATTCAAGCAGAACTGTAAAACTGCCTAGTAAGGCGTGCTTTAACAGCATTCCGGCTTAGGTTCTTTCACCTACTTAGAGATTACTTTTTTTTTTTAATAAAAAAAAAGCAACCAAACTGCTCCTTCAGAAAGGTATAGCTGAAGTCTCTTCACCGAGGATGAAGAGAGCTATTCTCGAAGCGTCGTGGGAACTTGTTTTGTGATGTCCACTTGAGGAGTGTTTTCCAAGCTGGGCCACTGTTATACAAGCAATACTTTGAAAACGGTTTAAGAAGAAGAAAGGAGAACTCTTTATGCCTGCCTCTTCCTTTCAACACCTCCTTTCTCTCCCTCAACCCTCCCTTCCATCTTTCTCCTGAGGCAAACCAGGCCTACAACACGCTGGGCCTGGTTTTAAAAGTGTTTAAGTCTCCCACCCGTAATAAAGGAATGGGATAGATGGAGCTTGCCCAAGAGGGACAGTATGACGACAGATGCTGAAATGATGCTCAGATTCACTGAGCTCAATTCCAGGAAAGGATGAGTCAGTGACAGGAGAAAGATGAGGCAATGTCAGATTATCATCACACAGAAATCAATAGAACCTTTGAATTCCTATGATCTTTTCGGAAGCACATTAGCCCCATTGAGCTTCCAAATGGCAAAGAGGCAGGTGTCAGGAATTACTCTGTAAATGGGGAAACTGAGGCCCAGAAAAGGTAACAGATGACAGACCCCATCAGTCAGGGAGCTGGTAAAAGAACTCAGGTTTCCCAACAATCCGCACTTAAGACAAAAGACAGTGCTGCATTTCTGGCCCAGATTTCCATAATACTAAAAAACCCTCAGGTGATTTTATCCTACTACATTTACTGACAAGGATAAAGACAAAATCTCATTCTATCCTCCACCACTATTTGGGTTTTTTGTTTGCACTCCTAATGATTCATAGTTCTCTAGATGCTTACCAGAAAGGTAAACACAACCCTAACCCAATTATTTATAAAATCACCTTTAACTTTTTTAAGCATTTCAGTGATGCCACACATTGTATAATTTGTGGGGGGGAAAGAAGAGATTTCCCTGAAATTCCTGGGAATGTCTCAAATTTTGGGAGAGTTATAGCAAGTTGAGTTTCAGAGCCCAGTGCTTTGCACATAGTAAGCGCTTAACAAATGTCATTATTATTATTATTATTATTATTATTGTTGAGAAAAGGGTCTATTACTGTGTCCAGCCTTATTTCCTTGTATCCACCCCAGTGCTTAGTAGTACAGTGCCTGGCACCTACTAAGCCCTTA
This sequence comes from Tachyglossus aculeatus, assembly GCF_015852505.1. NCBI lineage: Eukaryota > Metazoa > Chordata > Mammalia > Monotremata > Tachyglossidae > Tachyglossus > Tachyglossus aculeatus. Next base: position 54,238,082 of record NC_052086.1, on the reverse strand, counting down.
CCAAATACCAAAATTATAATTATAATTAGCATAGGGGCGGCAGGAAAAGAAAGTAGGAAAGGAACACAGAAATCAAGTATCAATCAATCGTATTTATTGAGCGCTTACTGTGTGCAGAGCACTGTACTAAGCGCTTGGGAAGTACAAGTTGGCAACATGTAGAGATGGTCCCTACCCAACAGTGGGCTGGGCTTTCCGCTGGAACATTTCACTCTTTCAGCAGGCCCAAGGCCCTTAGTATGTTGGTCATTAATAGTATTTATACCTTTGATTCATTCATTTACAGAGGCTGATGGAATGCGGTTGGTGCTTGGGAGGGCATTTAATTGCAAGGAAGAGTTTTTCCTAACTATTTGCTCATTAAAAGGCAGGAGGAATCTCCTCAAAATACCTTCAAGGGCCTTGAAGTAATAATTCAGGATGGGCTAGGAAAGCAGCCATCAGGAGGAAGATGAACAAAAAAGGCCTTCCTAAAGCAATGTGAAGACATTTACTAGCCCACGGAAAGACATTTTAACAGCTGGAGCTCAACTCAGGAGACACACATGTTGTAAAAACGATGAAATCAGCATCATTTACCCACCACCTCCTGACAGTCCTAAATCATTATTCCTTCTGGGGCGAGTGTGAGGGTGAATCCTTGCACAGCAACTCTAAACAAAATGACTTTCTATCACGCCAACCAGGACAGTGGCTCCATTTGTCCCAAACAGCCCGAACAGTTCTAATAATTGGTTATTATCACCACTTCCTCGCAAATGTGGGGCACTCCCTTGTGGGAAGACAACCGCAAAAACAAGAGAGGAAAAAAAAAGTCCACTCCCACACCCCCGCCATTACAAGTCTTCAGCAGACACAGTCACTGGACTTTGGGGAGATGAGTCTGAGTAACCACCATCACTGGGCCTAAGCGACACAGTCATTCATCATCATCATCATCGATCGTATTTATTGAGCGCTTACTGTGTGCAGAGCACTGCACTAAGCGCTTGGGAAGTACAAGTTGGCAACATATAGAGACAGTCCCTACCCAACAGTGGGCTCACAGTCTAAAACGGGGAGACAGAGAACAAAACAAAACATACTAACAAAATAAAATAAATAGAATTGATATGTACAAGGAAAATAAATACATAAATAGAGTAACAAATATGTACAAACATATATACAGGTGCTGTGGGGAAGGGAAGGAGGTAAGATTCGTTCGTTCGTATTTATTGAGCGCTTACCGTGTACAGAACACTGCATTAAGCGCTTGGGGAAATACAACAATAAAAGCGACATCCCCTGCCCACGGCTTGCTCACAGAGTGGGGAAGACAGAAATCATTCAGGCCAGCCGTCGATCAACCCGCTGCATTTATTGAGCGCTTTACCTCGTGCCGAGCACTGTACTGAGCGCAGCGGGGAGTACACTGCAACAAAGTTGGTGGAGATGCTCCCTGCCTACAACAAGCTTACAGTCTAAGGTCAGAAAGTTGGCATTTGGACATTTGGGTTGACAGTCTTGGGAGTCCACCCGAGTTACGGTCAGGGGCACAAAGACCACCAGTCAGGTGAAAAGGAGGCAGTCCTCATACCTCCTTCCTCCAATCAATCAATCAATCGTATTTATTGAGCGCTTACTGTGTGCAGAGCACTGTACTAAGCGAAGCTGGCAGCACCACAAGCCAAACACCCCACAGTGGGTGGAATGGTCGTCTAATCCCACCTCCGCCGCTTGTCTGCTGTGTGACCTGGGGCAAGTCACTTAACTTCTCTGTGCCTCAGTTCCCTCATCTGTAAAATGGGGATTGAGACTCTGGGCCCCATGTGGGACAACCTGATTACCTTGTATTTACGCCGGCGCTTAGAACAGTGCTTGGCACATAGTAAGCGCTTAACAAATGCCAGCATCATTATTATTACTGTCCTTGACCAGGGCACAGTGGTAATGGCTTCTGCCACTATTTATTTAATATCAATCAATCAATCGTATTTTTGAGCGCTTACTGTGTGCAGAGCACTGTACTAAGCGCTTGGGAAGTACAAGTTGGCAACATATAGACAGTCCCTATCCTTTGTTGTCTGTCTCCCCCTGCTAGACTGTAAGCCCGCTGCTGGGTAGGGACCGTCTCCATATGCTGCCAACTTGTACTTCCCAAGCGCTTAGTACAGTGCTCTGCACACAGTAAGTGCTCAATAAATACGATTGAATGAATGAATGAATGAATGAGCCTGTGAGCCCACTGTTGGGTAGGGACTGTCTCTATATGTTGCCAACTTGTACTTCCCAAGCGCTTAGTACAGTGCTCTGCACACAGTAAGTGCTCAATAAATATGACTGAATGAATGAGCCCCTTGACTGGCTCAGAAATACAGGGTGAACACCATTCTGGAAACCTAACCTGGCACTCAGTAAGCGCTTAACAAATACCATAATTATTAAAACGGGGCAAGGGGATGGGGGATGCCCCCAGCAGAGTTCATTCAGTCAATTAATGGCATTTTTGTGAGCACTTACTGGGAGCGGAGCACTGTACTAAATGCTTGGGGGAGCCCAATACAGAGTTGGCAGACGCAATCCCTGCCCATAACGATCTTCCAGGCTAGAGTCCTCCTCACCTTAGGGCTGAAAGCTCATTGTGGGCAGGGGACGCGTCTGCTGATTGTACGGTGCTCTCCCAAACCCTTAGCACAGTGCTCTGTTACATAATAAGCACTCAATAAGTGCCAGCGTCTGATTGATTGAAGGGAGGGTAGTTGAGCGGTGGCACAAGCTCGGGGGTGACACCCACATCCTGATACCCCCAAGTCATTCAGTCGCATTTACTGAGCGTTCACTGTGGGCGGAGCACTGTACTAAGTGCTTGGGAGAGTCCAATACAACAGTAAAAACACATAGAGAAGCAGCGTGGCTCAGTGGAAAGAGCCCGGGCTTTGGAGCCAGAGGTCATGGGTTCGAATGCCGGCTCCGCCACGTGTCTGCTGTGTGACCTTGGGCAAGTCACTTCACTTCTCTGAGCCTCAGTTCCCTCATCTGCAAAACGGGGATTAAGACTGTGAGCCCTATGTGGGACACCCTGATCACCTTGTATCCCCCCCAGCGCTTAGAACAGTGCTTTGCACATAGTAAGCGCTTAAATGCCATCATTATTATTATTTATTATTATTATTCCCTGCTCACAATGAGCTTACAGTCTAGAGGGCTGGCAACGCAGGCAAGAGGGGAGGGGAAATCGATGGATATTTGTGGAGTGCTTACTGTGTGCACAGCAATCAATTGTATTTATTGAGCGCTTACTGTGTGCAGAGCACTGCACTAAGCACTTGGGAAGTCCAAGTTGGCAACATCTAGAGATGGTCCCTACCCAACAGTGGGCTCACAGTCTAGAAAGGGGAGACAGAGCACAGAACCATACTAACAAAATAAAATAAAGAGAATAGATATGCACAAGTAAAATAAATAAATTGAGTAATAAATATGTACAAACATATATACAGGTGCTGTGGGGAAGGGAAGGAGGTAAGGCGGGGGGGATGGAGAGGGGGAAAGCACTGTATTAAGCACTTGGGAAAGGACAATACAACAACCAACGGACACATTCCCTGTTCACAACGTTCTTACAGTCTAGAGGGGTGGCAACATAGTCTGGTTAGGAGAGAGGACCCTGCGATGATAATAATAATAATAATAATAATAATATTAATAATGGTATTTGTTAAGCGCTTACTATGTTCCAGGCACTGTTCTAAGCGCTGGATGCGATGCCTTGCACTGCTGATCCCTGGGACTGTGAGCTCGTTGGGGGCAGGGGTTGTCTCTCTCTCTCTACTGCTGCATTGTCCTCTCCCGAGCGCTTAGTACAGTGCTCTGCACACAGTAAGCGCTCAATAAATCCGACTGACTGAAGGCTCTCCGCGGAACCTGCTCATCGGACTGGGAGCCCCGGCGGGGACTGTGTCCGACCGGATTGGCTTGTATCCATCCCGGCGTTTAGTAGCCAGCGCTTAGAACAGTGCTTTGCACATAGTAAGCGCTTAATAAATGCCATCATTATTATTCATTCATTCATATTTCCTGAGCGCTTACTGTGTGCAGAGCACTGGACTAAGCGCTTGAGGAGTACAAATCGGCAACATATAGAGACGGTCCCTAGAGAAGCAGTGTGGCTCAGTGGAAAGAGCACGGGCTGGGGAGCCAGAGGTCACGGGTTCTAATCCCGGCTCCGCCACTTGTCAGCTGTGTGACCTTGGGTAGGTCACTTAACTTCTCTGGGCCTCAGTTCCCTCATCTGTAAAATGGGGATGAAGACTGGGAGCCCCACGTGGGACCACCTGATTACCCTGTATCTCCCCCAGTGCTTAGCACAAAGTAAGCGCTTAACAAATACCAACATTATTATTATTATTAGAAGGGGGAGCCAGACAACAAAACAAAACATGTAGACAGGTGTCAAAATCGTCATAACAAATAGAATTAAAGCTATAGGCACATCATTAACAGAATAAATAGTAAATATGTACAAGTAAAATAGAGTGATAAATCTGTACAAACATATATACAGGTGCTGTGGGGAGGGGAAGGAGGTAGGGCGGGGGATGGATTCATTCATTCATTCATTCAATTGTATTTATTGGAGCGCTTACTGTGTGCAGAGCACTGTACTAAGCTCTTGGGAAGTACAAGCTGGTAACATATAGAAACGGTCCCTACCCAATAATGGGCTCACAGTCTAGAAGGGGGAGACAGACAACAAAACAACACATATTAACAAAATAAAATAAATAGAATAGTAAATATGTACAAGTAAAATAGAGTAATAAATCTGAAACATATTCATTCATTCATTCATTCAATCATATTTATTGAGCGCTTACTGTGTGCAGAGCACTGGACTAAGCGCTTGGGAAGGACAAGTCGGCAACATCTAGAGCCAGGCCCTACCCAACAGCGGGCTCACAGTCTAGAAGGGGGAGACAGACAACAAAACATATTAACAAAATATAATAAATAGAATAGTAAATATGTACAAGTAAAATAGATTAATAAATGTGTACAAACATATTCATTCATTCAATTGTATTTATTGAGCGCTGTGTGCAGAGCACTAGACTAAGCGCTTGGGAAGTCCAAGTCGGCAACATCTATAGCCGGTCCCTACCCAGCAGCGGGCTCACAGTCTAGAAGGGGGAGACAGACAACAAAACAACATTCTATTCTATTCATTCTATTCTATTTATTTTATTTTGTTAAACACATATTAACAAAATAAAATAAATAAAATAGTAAATATGTAAAAGTAAAACAGAGTAATAAATCGGAAATATATTCTCATTCATTCAATTGTATTTATTGAGTGCTTACTATGTGCAGAGCACTGGCCTAAGCGCTTGGGAAGTACAAGCTGGCAACACCTAGATATATCCAGGTGCTGTGGGGAGGGGAAGGAGGTACAGCGGGGGAGGAGGGGGAGAGGAAAAAGGGGGCTCAGTGTGGGAAGGCCTCCTGGAGGAGGTGAGCTCTCAGGAGGGCTTTGAAGGGAGGAAGAGAGCGAGCTTGGCGGATGCGTGGAGGGAGGGCATTCCGGGCCAGGGGGAGGACAGCAGGACAGGCGAGAACGAGGGACAGTGCCTGCTACCTAGAAGCAGCGTGGCTCAGTGGAAAGAGCCCGGGCTTTGGAGTCGGAAGTCATGGGTTCACATCCCGGCCCCACCACTTGTCAGCTGGGTGACTTTGGGCAAGTCACTTCACTTCTCTGGGCCTCAGTTCCCTCATCTGGAAAATGGGGATGAAGACTGTGAGCCCCCCGTGGGACCACCTCATCACCTTGTAACCTCCCCAGCGCTTAGAACAGTGCTTTGCACATAGTAAGCGCTTAACAAATACCATCGTTATTATTATTATTATTATTATTCTCTGTGCCTCAGTTCCCTCATCTGTAAAATAGGGATTAAAAACTGTGAGCCCCCCGTGGGACAACCTGATCACCTTGTAACCTCCCCAGTGCTTAGAACAGTGCTTGGCACATAGTAAGCACTTAACAAATACCATCATTATTATTATTCTCTGGGCCTCAGTTACCTCGGCTGTCAAATGAGGATGAAGACTGTGAGCCCCCCGTGGGACCACCTCATCACCTTGTAACCTCCCCAGCGCTTTGCACATAGTAAGCGCTTAACAAATACAATCATTATTATTATTATTATTCTCTGTGCCTCAGTTCCCTCATCTAAAAAATGGGGATGAAGACTGAGTCCCTCATTCCTTCATCTGTAAAATGGGGATTAAAAACTGTGAGCCCCCCGTGGGACAACCTTGATCACCCTGTAACCTCCTCAGCGCTTAGAACAGTGCTTTGCACATACTAAGCACTTAATAAATGCCATTATTATTATTATTACTATTCTCTGTGCCTCAGTTCCCTCATCTGTAAAATGGGGGTGAAGACTGTGAGTCCCCCGTTCCCTCATCTGTAAAATGGGGATTAAAAACTGTGAGCCCCCTGTGGGACAACCTGATCACCTTGTAACCTCCCCAGCGCTTCGAACAGTGCTTTGCACATAGTAAGCGCTTAACAAATACCATCATCATTATCATTATTATTCTCTGGGCCTCAGTTCCCTCATCTGTCAAACAGGGATGAAGACTGTGAGCCCCCTGTGGGACAACCTGATCACCTTGGAACCTCCCCAGCGCTTTGCACATAGTAAGCACTTAACAAATACCATCATTATTATTATTCTCCGGGCCTCAGTTTCCTCATCTGTCAAATGGGGATGAAGACTGTGAGCCCCCAGTGGGACAACCTGATCACCTTGTCACCTCTCCAGCGCTTAGAACAGTGCTTTGCACATAGTAAGCGCTTAATAAATGCCATTATTATTACTATTATTACTATTCTCTGTGCCTCAGTTCCCTCATCTGTAAAATGGGGGTGAAGACTGTGAGTCCACCATTCCCTCATCTGTAAAATGGGGATTAAAAACTGTGAGCCCCCCGTGGGACAACCTGATCACCTTGTCACCTCCCTAGCGCTTAGAACAGTGCTTTGCACATAGTAAGCGCTTAACAAATACCATCATTATTATTAGTATTATTCTCTGGGCCTCAGTTCCCTCATCTGTCAAACAGGGATGAAGACTGTGAGCCCCCTGTGGGACAACCTGATCACCTTGGAACCTCCCCAGCGCTTTGCACATAGTAAGCGCTTAACAAATACCATCATTATTATGATTCTCTGGGCCTCAGTTTCCTCATCTGTCAAATGGGGATGAAGACTGTGAGCCCCCTGTGGGACAACCTCATCACCTTGTCACCTCCCCAGCGCTTAGAACAGTGCTTTGCACATAGTAAGCGCTTAATAAATGCCATTATTATTACTATTATTACTATTCTCTGTGCCTCAGTTCCCTCATCTGTAAAATGGGGGTGAAGACTGTGAGTCCACCATTCCCTCATCTGTAAAATGGGGATTAAAAACTGTGAGCCCCCCGTGGGACAACCTGATCACCTTGTCACCTCTCCAGCGCTTAGAACAGTGCTTTGCACATAGTAAGCGCTTAACAGAGGCCATCATCATCATTAGCGCTTAACAAATACCATCATTATTATGATTCTCTGGGCCTCAGTTCCCTCAGCTGTCAAATGGGGATGAAGACTGTGAGCCCCCAGTGGGACAACCTCATCACCTTGTCACCTCCCCAGCGCTTAGAACAGTGCTTTGCACATAGTAGACGCTTAACAGATGCCATCATCATCATTAGCGCTTAACAAATACCATCCTTATTATGATTCTCTGGGCCTCAGTTCCCTCAGCTGTCAAATGGGGATGAAGACTGTGAGCCCCCAGTGGGACAACCTCATCACCTTGTCACCTCCCCAGCGCTTAGAACAGTGCTTTGCACAGAGTAAGCGCTTAACAGATGCCATCATCATCATTAGCGCTTAACAAATACCATCATTATTATGATTCTCTGGGCCTCAGTTCCCTCATCTGTCAAATGGGGATGAAGACTGTGAGCCCCCTGTGGGACAACCTCATCACCTTGTCACCTCCCCAGCGCTTAGAACAGTGCTTTGCACATAGTAAGCGCTTAACAAATACCATCATTATTATGATTCTCTGGGCCTCAGTTCCCTCAGCTGTCAAATGGGCATGAAGACTGTGAGCCCCCAGTGGGACAACCTCATCACCTTGTCACCTCCCCAGCGCTTAGAACAGTGCTTTGCACAGAGTAGGCGCTTAACAGATGCCATCATCATCATTAGCGCTTAACAAATACCATCATTATTATGATTCTCTGGGCCTCAGTTCCCTCAGCTGTCAAATGGGGATGAAGACTGTGGGCCCCCCATGGGACAACCTCATCACCTTGTCACCTCCCCAGCGCTTAGAACAGTGCTTTGCACATAGTAGGCGCTTAATAGATGCCATCATCATCATCATTATCAAATAGGATAATGTCAATTAGGGCCTTACCCAGGCACTGGCCCACCGGGGTGGCGAAGGGGTTGCCCAGCAGAAACTCCATCTTGGAAGGACGGCACCCCGCGGCCGCCGCCGGCTCCGACCCTCACCTCCAAGCCCCGCCCCCCCGATGCTGATTGGGCCGCCCCGCGCCCGTCCCCGCCCTCCCATTGGCCGAACCACCCACCGGGCCCCTCCGAGGAGCCCTATTCGCCCACCCGGCTGTCAGTCGGACGTCCCGCCGATCCTATTGGGCCGAGTAGAAGGGGGGTGGAGCCACAGGGCGAGCACCCCCCCCAGGCTCCGATTGGACGGCCGCTTGCTTTCTCCCCCGCTGATTGGTCGGACGCTATACGGATCCCTCCCCTCCCCGCCCACCGGGGGCCGGGTCTTACGTCACCCGACTTCCTCTTAGCAACCGGGGAGCAACTTGGTGGTCCCCTAGCAACGGGGAGATACTGATGCTCGGGAGCCCCGGCCTCTCTGCTTCCACCGGGAAAACGCCGCCGGACCGAAACGGTGAACGATAATAATGATTATAATAATGTTGTCGGTGAACGATAATAATAATAATAATCATGTTGGTATTTGTTAAACGCTTACTATGTGCAAAGCACTGTTCTAAGCGCTGGGGAGAAAACAAGGAGATGAGGTTGTCCCATGTGGGGCTCACAGTCGTAATCCCCGTTTTACAGATGAGGGAACTGAGGCACAGAGAATCAATCAATCAATCAATCAATCGTATTTATTGAGCGCTTACTGTGTGCAGAGCACTGTACTAAGCGCTTGGGAAGTCCAAGTTGGCAACATAGAGAGACGGTCCCTACCCAACAGTGGGCTCACAGTCTAAAAGGGGGAGACAGAGAACAAAACCAAACATACTAACAAAATAAAATAAATAGAATAGATATGTACAAGTAAAATAAAGAGTAATAAATATGTACAAACAAATACATAAATAGAGTAATAAATATGTACAAACATATATACGTATATCCAGGTGCTGTGGGGAAGGGAAGGAGGTAAGATGGGGGGGATGGAGAGGGGGACGAGGGGGAGAGGAAGGAGGGGGCTGAGTGTGGGAAGGCCTCCTGGAGGAGGTGAGCTCTCCGTAGGGCCTTGAAGGGAGGAAGAGAGCTAGCTTGGCGGATGGGCAGAGGGAGGGCATTTCAGGCCAGGGGGATGACATGGGCTGGGGTCGATGGCGGGACAGGCGAGAAGGAGGCCCAGTGAGGAGGTTAGCAGGAGAGGAGCGGAGGGTGCGGGCTGGGCTGGAGAAGGACAGAAGGGAGCTGAGGTAGGAGGGGGCGAGGGGATGGACAGCCCGGAAGCCGAGAGTGAGGAGTGGGCAAGGAACATGTCTACCTACTCTATAGTACTGTACTCTTCCAAGTGCTTAATCCAGTGCTCTGCACATAGTAAGCCCTCAATAAACACTGCTGATAAAAGCATTGGAAAAATGCTATTTGGATGAAAGGTCTTTTTTTAAAAGGTATCTGTTAAGCACTTACTATGTGCCAGGCCTTCTAATAATGACATTTATTAAGCGCTTACTATGTGCAAAGCACTGTTCTAAGCACTAGGGAGGTTAAAAGGTAATCAGCTTGTCCCATGTGGGGCTTACAGTCTTCATCCCCATTTTCCAGTTGAGGGAACTGAGGCCCAGAGAAGTGAAGTGACTTGCCCAAAGTCACACAGCTGACAAGTGGCGGAGCCGGGATTTGAACCCATGACCTCTGACTCCAAAGCCTGTGCTCTTTCCTACCTGTATATATGTATATATGTTTGTACATATTTATGACTCTATTTTACTTGTACATATCTATTCTATTTATTTTATTTTGTTTGTATGTTTGGTTTTGTTCTCTGTCTCCCCCTTTTAGACTGTGAGCCCACTGTTGGGTAGGGACCGTCTCTATATGTTGCCAACTTGTACTTCCCAAGCGCTTAGTACAGTGCTCTGCACACAGTAAGCACTCAATAAATACGATTAATTGATTGATTTCCACTGAGCCACACACCGAGTGCTGGGAAAGATACAAGCAATACGGTGGCACACAGTCCCTGTCCCACATGGGGCTCACAGTCTTCATCCCCATTTTACAGATGAGGGAACTAAGGCCTAGAGAAGTGAAGAGACTTGCCCAAGGTTATATAACAGGCAAGTGGCAGAATTGGAATTAGACCCCAGGTCCTTCCGATTCTCAGGCTCGTGTGTGTGGCTCAGTGGAAAGAGCGAGGGCTTGGGAGTCAGAGGTCATGGGTTCGAATCCCGACTCCGCCACTTGTCAGCTGTGTGACCTTGGGCAAGCCACTTAACTTCTCTGTGCCTCAGTTCCCTCATCTGGAAAATGGGGATTAAGACTGTGAGCCCCAAGTGGGGCAACCTGATCACCTTGTAGCCCCCCCAGCGCGTAGAACAGTGCTTTGCACATAGTAAGCGCTTAACAAATACCACCATTATTATTATTATTATTATTATTACAACTCACTGTGATCCTTCATTCATGGTGGTAGCGTATATTCTTCGGAAGGGTAACTCAGATAAAGACGGTGAGTCGCTTTTTGGAGCCCTGGTGACCCCTTCCACCTGGAAGCCGCAAGCTCTGCTGGCTGCTCCTTTGAAAAGTCTGGCTTTTAGGGGGAAATGGAGAAGAAGTGACTTACTCTATTTATTTATTTTACTTGTCCATATCTATTCTATCTATTTTATTTTGTTAGTATGTTTGGTTTTGTTCTCTGTCTCCCCCTTTTAGACTGTGAGCCCACTGGTGGGTAGGGACCATCTCTATGTGTTGCCAACTTGGACTTCCCAAGCGGTTAGTACAGTGCTCTGCACACAGTAAGCGCTCAATAAATACGATTGTTGATGATGATGATGACCCAAGTTCAACAGAGAAGCCAGCACCAGAATAAGCAGAAGAATTTCAAGAATTTTTTGTTTGTTCATTTGTTTTCTTTGCTCTATTCAGAGGATACAGATTGGCTGGAACTGGGGTAAAGTATCGTTTGCGCAAAGGTCCCTGTGACTTGCTACAATGTAGATAATCAGCGTGGCTCAGTGGAAAGAGTGGCTTTGGAGTCAGAGGTCATAATTATTCTATTTATTTTATTTTGTTAATACGCTTGGTTTTGTTCTCTGTCTCCCCCTTCTAGACTGTGAGCCCACTGGTGGGTAGGGACCGTCTCTAGATGTTGCCAACTTGGACTTCCCAAGCGCTTAGTGCAGTGCTCTGCACACAGTAAGCGCTCAGTAAATCCGATTGAATGAATGAACGAGTGAATGAATTCAAATCCCGGCTCTGCCGCTTGTCAGCTGCGTGACTTTGGGCAAGACACTTCACTTCTCTGGACCTCAGTTCCCTCGTCTGTAAAATGGGGATGAAGGCTGTGAGCCCCACGTGGGACAACCTGATCACCTTGTAACCTCCCCAGCGCTTAGAACAGTGCTTTGCACATAGTAAGTGCTTAATAAAAGCCATTATCATTATGTTATTATTATAATGTTTCCTCAAGGGTCTGGATACTTTCTCTGCAGAAATGGGTTAATTAATCCATTGATGGTATTTAGCGAGTGCTTTTTTATGACATTTGGTAAGCTCTTATCATCATCATCATCATCAATCGTATTTATTGAGCGCTTACCATGTGCAGAGCACTGTACTAAGCGCTTGCAAAGTACAAATTGGCAACATATAGAGACAAGTCCCTACCGAACAGTGGGCTCACAGTCTAAAAGGGGGAGACCAAACCAAACATACTAACAAAATAAAATAAATAGAATAGATATGTACAAGTACAAGTACATATGTACAAGTAAAATTACTATGTGCCAGGCATTGTACTAAGCATTCGGGTGCATACAAGTTCATCAGTTTGGACACAATCCCTGGCCCACATAGGGCTCACCGTCTTTAATACCCATTTTACAGATGAGGGCACTGAGACACAGAGAAATTAAGAGACTTGTCCAAGGTCTCACAGCTGACAAGTGGCGGAGGCAGGATTCGAACCCAGGGTTAGAACCCTCCTAACCTGGAAGCCACAAGCCCCGTTCGCTGCTCCTTTGAAAAGTCTGGCTTTTGGGGGAAATGGAGAAGTGATGGACCCAAGTTCAACAGAGAAGCCAGCACCAGAATAAGCAGAAGAATTTCAAGAATTCAAGACCCAGGCCTGTCTCCATCATCATCATCAATCGTATTTATTGAGCGCTTACTATGTGCAGAGCACTGTACTAAGAGCTTGGGAAGTACAAATTGGCAACATATAGAGACAGTCCCTACCCAACAGTGGGCTCACATCCACTGGGCCACATTGTTTCTCTGCAGAGAATTGTACTAAGTGCTTGGGAGAGAGTTGGTCAATAAATACGATTGATTGATTGATTGATTGATTGGTAGACACGTTCCCTACCCACAGGGACCTTACAGTCTGAAGGGAACTTCACGGGCTAGAGGGAGGAATTTCTGGACCTTATTTCTTGCCGAGCTCCTTTCTCCTATTCCCACTGCCCCTCCCATCCAAAACAGATTTCCCGAACCAGAGTTTCTTTGTAAACAACACAGTTGCAATCCGCTTTATTAACAGATCAATCAATCGGATTTATTGAGCGCTTACTGTGTGCAGAGCAGATGAGATGAGCAGATGAGAAGAGTCAGAAAGACCTGGGTCCTAATCCCACTTGGCTGCTGTTGTGATCCTGGGCAAGTCAGTTGACTTCTCTGGGCCTCAATTCCCTCATCTGCAAAATGGGGATTAGTAATAGTAATAAAAATAATAATCATAATAATAATGATGGTATTTGTTAAACGCTATGTGCAAAGCACTGTTCTAAGCGCTGGATTAAGAGAAGCAGCTTGGCTCAGTGGAAAGAGCCCGGGCTTTGGTGCCAGAGGTCATGGGTTCAAATTCCGGCTCCGACTTGACTTTGGGCAAGTCGCTTAACTTCTCTGGGCCTCAGTTACCTCATCTGAAAATGGGGATTTAGTCTGTGAGCCCCACGTGGGACAACTTGATTACTTTGTATCAACCCCAGCGCTTAGAACAGTGCTTTGCACATAGTAAGCGCTTAATAAATGCCATCATCATCATCATCATCATTATTATTGTTATTGTTGTTATTATTATTATCATAAGAGAGTGAACGCCATGCGGGACATGGACTGTGTCCAAGTGATGATCTCGTATCTACCCCAGTGCTCAATACAGAGCCTGACACCTAGTAAGCATCTGTCTCCCCCTCTAGACTGTAAGCCCATTGTGGGCAGGGAATGTGTCCATTTGTTGTTGTATAGTACTCTCCCAAGTGCTTAGTACAGAGCTCTGCACACAGTAAGCACTCAATAGATACGGTTGAATAATTGAATGAATGAATGAATCAATCAATCGTATTTATTGAGCGCTTACTGTGTGCAGAGCACTGTACTGAGCGCTTGGGAAGTACAAGTTGGCAACATATAGAGACAGTCCGTACCCAACAGTGGGCTCACAGCCCTTCCCCACAGCACCTGTATATATGTATATATGTTTGTACATATTTATTACTCTATTTATTTATTTATTTATTTTACTTGTACATACCTATTCTATTTATTTTATTTTGTTAGTATGTTTGGCTTTGTTCTCTGTCTCCCCCTTTTAGACTGTGAACCCACTGTTGGGTAGGGACCGTCTCTATATGTTGCCAACTTGGACTTCCCAAGTGCTTAGTACAGTGCTCTGAACACAGTAAGCGCTCAATAAATACGATTGATGATGATGATGAATGAATAACATGAATAAGAATGAATAACAACTCCGTAATGTATTTATTTCTATTCATGTCTGTCAACCCCTCTAGACTATAAGCTCATTGTGGGCAGGGAATGGGTCCGTTTCTTGTCCTACTGTTCTCTCTCAAGCGCTTAGTATAGTGCTCTGCACCCAGGAAGCACTCAATACATGCAATCGAATGAACTGAATGAAGGAATGAGTGAACAGCACTCATGAGTGAACTCTATTTTACTTGTACATATCTATTCTATTTATTTTATTTTGTTCGTATGTTTGGCTTTGTTCTCTGTCTCCCCCATTTAGACTGTGAGCCCACTGTTGGGTAGGGACCGTCTCTATATGTTGCCAACTTGTACTTCCCAAGTGCTTAGTACAGTGCTCTGCACACAGTAAGCGCTCAATAAATACGATTGATGATGATGATGAATGAATAGCATGAATAAGAATGAATAACAACTCCGTAATGTGTTTATTTCTATTCATGTCTGTCAACCCCTCTAGACTATAAGCTCATTGTGGGCAGGGAATGGGTCCGTTTCTTGTCCTACTGTTCTCTGTCAAGCAGTTAGTATAGTGCTCTGCACCCAGTAAGCACTCAATACATGCAATCGAATGAACTGAATGAAGGAATGAGCGAACAGCACTCATGAGTGAACTCTATTTATTTATTTATTTATTTTACTTGTACCTATCTATTCTATTTATTTTATTTTGTTAGTATGTTTGGCTTTGTTGTCTGTCTCCCCCTTTTAGACTGTGAGCCCACTGTTGGGTAGGGACCGTCTCTATATGTTGCCAACTTGGACTTCCCAAGCGCTTAGTACAGTGCTCTGCACACAGTAAGCGCTCAATAAACACGATTGATGATGATGATGATAAAAGAATGAATGAATAACATGAATAAGAATGAATAACAACTCCGTAATGCATTTATTTCTATTCATGTCTGTCAACCCCTCTAGACTATAAGCTCATTGTGGGCAGGGAATGGGTCCGTTTCTTGTCCTACTGTTCTCTCTCAAGCGTTTAGTATAGTGCTCTGCACCCAGTAAGCACTCAATACATGCAATCGAATGAACTGAATGAAGGAATGAGCGAACAGCACTCATGAGTGAACTCTATTTATTTTACTTGTACCTATGTATTCTATTTATTTTATTTTGTTAGTACGTTTGGTTTTGTTCTCTGTCTCCCCCTTTTAGACTGTGAGTCCACTGTTGGGTAGGGACTGTCTCTACGTGTTGCCAACTTGGACTTCCCAAGCGCTTAGTACAGTGCTCTGCACACAGTAAGCGCTCAATAAATACGATTGATGATGGTGATGACTGAATAACATGAATAAGAATGAATAACAACTCCGTAATGTATTTATTTCTATTCATGTCTGTCAACCCCTCTAGACTATAAGCTCACTGTGGGCAGGGAATGGGTCCGTTTCTTGTCCTACTGTTCTCTCTAAAGCGCTTAGTATAGTGCTCTGCACCCAGTAAGCACTCAATAAATGCAATCGAATGAATTGAATGAAGGAATGAGCGAATAGCAGGTACCATTAAGAGGAAATGGATGTCCCCCCACCGTGAAATTTCAAAGGACCACTCTGTCTTTTCAAGGCGACTCTTCCATCGTCGGAAAATGAGCCGGCCGTACGATTCCGTAGAGCCAAACGTGATCGATGCGGAGATCCTTGGGCGGGCCGTGGAGGAGCAAGGGCCACAGGAGGAAGCGGGCCAGCTCGCCAAACAGGAGGGCATCTCTTTCAAAGACGTGACCCACTTGCAACTGGATTTTCAAAGTAAGCTCTTTAAGGAGACAGCCCCTGCATTGTCAGCAACAGGGAGCTCGTGGTGGGCAGGAATGTATCCGTTTGCTGTTATGGTGTACCCTCCCAAGCGCTCAGTACAGTGCTCTGCACCCAGTAAGCGCTCAGTAAATACGATTGGAGGAATCAATCAATCAATCAATCAATCGTATTTATTGAGCGCTTACTATGTGCAGAGCACTGTACTAAGCGCTTGGGAAGTACAAATTGGCATCACATAGAGACAGTCCCTACCCAACAGTGGGCTCACAGTCTAAAAGGGGGAGACAGAGAACAGAACCAAACATACCAACAAAATAAAATAAGTAGGATAGAATGGAAAACCGAATTTTCTCTCTAAAGGACGGGGAGACGTGTGTCAGTAATTTACACCCAACCGGTCCCACAGACATTCACTCGATCAATTGATTGTACTTCCCAAGCGCTTAGTACAGTGCTCTGCACACAGTAAGCGCTCAATAAATACGATTGATGATGATGATGATCGATCGTATTTATTGAGCATGTCTTGCGGCAATCAATCAATCAGTCGTATTTATTGAGCGCTTACTGTGTGCAGAGCACTGTACTGAGCGCTTGGGAAGTCCAAGTTGGCAACATATAGAGACAGTCCCTACCCAACAGTGGGCTCACAGTCTAAAAGGGGGAGACCGGGAACAAAACCAAACATACTAACGAAATAAAATAAATAGAATAGATATGTGCAAGTAAAATAAATAAATAAATAGAGTAATAAATATGTACAGACATATAGACATATATACAGGTGCTGTGGGGAAGGGAAGGATTGTATTATTGTATTATTATTACAATACAACAATAAACAGACGCATTCCCTGCCTACAGTGAGAATCTTCCAGCTGCAGGAGCCAATTACCTCACAGGGGCTCCACTGCCCCCCCCCATCCCTCCGACTGTAAGCTCGTGGTGGGCAGGGCACTATACTAAGCGCTCGGGACAGTACAACGGTGTAACTGACACATTCTCTCCCCTCAGCGTGTTTACAGTCTAGAGGACTGTACTAAGTGCTTGGGAGAGTACAATATAACATTCATTCATTCATTCATTCAATCGTATTTATTGAGCGCTTACTGTGTGCACAGCACTGTACTAAGCGCTTGGGAAGTCCAAGTTGGCAGCATCTAGAGACGGTCCCTACCCAACAGCGGGCTCACAGTCTAGAAAGGGGAGACGGACAACAAAACAAAACATGTAGGCAGGTGTCGAGTCGCCAGAATGACAGAGTTGGTAGACACGTTCCCTGCCCACAGTGAGCTTATAGTCTTAAAAGAAATTCTGGTAAAGAGAGTTTTAAAAAGCCAAGATTGTGCAGAAAGGCAATTTCATGTAAAACAAAAGTGATTTTAGCTTGAGTGCCAACAAAAATACCGGTTAGAGTATAAAATTGGAAGAAAGCCGAGTGCAGAGCTCAGAGTGTATTTCTATGATATCACATTGTGAATTCTTCATAAACTGAGCAAGTACAACTATTCAGACTATTTGCAGTCACATCCAAGAGGAATATGACTCAGTGAACTAATGTGAAAGGAATCAAATTTACCCAAAAGAATGAATGTAAATCAATCAATCGTATTTATTGAGCGCTTACTGTGTGCAGAGCACTGGACTAAGCGCTTGGGAGGAATCTGGAGGAATAAGGTTCCAGGGAAATGTTTTTCACCAGACAAGGCGTTACGTACAGCATAGGTTTGGAATCATTTTAAATCAAATGTGTATTTACACCTATGATGATTGGGAGGTTGGGGGGGGCGTTTGTTTTTTTAATAGTACAAATTAAGCACTTACTGTGTGTCAGGCACTATACCAGTTGTTGGGTTAGAAACAAGATAATCAGGTTGGGCACAGTCCCTGTCCCGCTTAAGGCTCACAGTCTTAATCAGAGGGAAGAGGATTTAATCGCCATTTTATAGATGAGGTAATTGAGGCCCAGAGATGTTGCCCAGGTTCACTCAGCAGACGAGTGGCAATGCCGGGATTAGAACCCAGGTCTTCTGACTCTCTCGTCAGTGTTCTTTCCACTAGGCAACACCGCTACCGAGAAGCAGCGTGGCTCAGTGGCAAGAGCCCGGGCTTTGGAGTCAGAGGTCATGGGTTCAAATCCCAGCTCCGCCAGTTGTCTGCTGTGTGACTTGGGGCAAGTCACTTCACTTCTCTGAGCCTCAGTTACCTCATCTGGAAAATGGGGATGAAGACTGTGAGCCCCCTGTGGGACAACTTGATCGACCCCCGGCCCACGTCCTCCCCCGGGCCCGGAATGCCCTCCCTCTGCCCATCCGCCAAGCTAGCTCTCTTCCTCCCTTCAAGGCCCTGCTGAGAGCTCACCTCCTCCAGGAGGCCTTCCCACACTCAGCCCCTTCCTTCCTCCCTCTCCCCCTCGTCCCCCTCTCCATCCCCCCCATCTTACCTCCTTCCCTTCCCCACAGCACCTGGATATATGTATGTATGTTTGTACATATTTATTACTCTATTTATTTATTTATTTTACTTGTACATATCTATTCTATTTATTTTATGTTGTTAGTATGTTTGGTTTTGTTCTCTGTCTCCCCCTTTTAGACTGTGAGCCCACTGTTGGGTAGGGACCGTCTCTATATGTTGCCAACTTGTACTTCCCAAGCGCTTAGTCCAGTGCTCTGCACACAGTAAGCGCTCAATAAATACTATTGATTGATTGATTGTATATATGTTTGTACGTATTTATTACTCCATTTATTTATTTTACTTGTACATATCTATTCTATTTATTTTATTTTGTTAGTATGTTTTGTTTTGTTGTCTGTCTCCCCCTTCTAGACTGTGAGCCCGCTGTTGGGTAGGGACCGTCTCTAGATGTTGCCAACTTGTACTTCCCAAGCACTTAGTACAGTGCTCTGCACACAGTAAGCGCTCAATAAATACAATTGAATGAATAAATAACAGGTCAATTAAAAAAAAATTGCAGTTGGTGCCTGTGGGACCGGGACTGGGTCCAACCCGATTTACTTGTATCCACCCCAACGCTTAGTACAGTGCCTGGCACATGGTAAGTGCTTAAGAAATACCACTGTTGTTATTAATATTACCCATCAGTGCCCACACATAATAGGCCAATTTAAAAAAATTGCAGTTGGTCTTTTAAATATAATATCTAACTTGCGCCCCCCGCAAAAGCTACTTCAGTCCTTCTGTGCCACCCAAACACTTGGGTCCACACAGCATCCTCCCTATCATGCACTTAGGTACTAATCCCGGCTCCGCCACTTGTCTGCTGTGTGACCTTGGATAAGTCACTTCACTTCTCTGCCCATCAGTTCCCTCCTCTGTAGAATGGGGATTGAGACTGTGAGCCCCACGTTTGGTACGGACTGTACTTCCCAAGCGCTTAGTACAGTGCTTCGCACACAGTAAGCGCTCAGTAAGTACGATTGAATGAATAATGACTGTGTCCAACCTGACTAGCTTGTATCTACCCCAGTGCTTAGCACAGTGCCCGGCACATAGTTAGCGCTCAATAAATGCCATCGTTATTATTATTATACCTTTCTATCATTCGCTTTGCTTCCTCCTACCTGTAATTTAAGTGTTGCCTTTTCCCCGAGATCGCAAGCTCCTTGAGGGCAAGGATCTGCCTACCAACTCTGTGTACTTTTCCAAGTGCATGTCACAGTGGGGTCTGCATGTAGTAAGTGCTCAGTTAATAATAATAATGATAATAATAATAATAACAATGGCATTTGTTAAGTGCTTACTCTGTGCCAAGCACTGTTCTAAGCACTAGGGTAAATACAAGGCGATCAGGTTGTCCCACGTGGGGCTCACGGTCTTAATCCCCATTTTACAGATGAGGCCCAGAGAAGTGAAGGGACTTGCCCAAAGTCACACAGCTGACAAGCAGCAGAGCCAGGATTAGAATCAATCATCATCATCATCAATCGTATTTATTGAGCGCTTACTGTGTGCAGAGCACTGTACTAAGCGCTTGGGAAGAACAAGAATCCATGACCTCTGATTTCCAACCCCGTGCCCTTTCCATTAGGCCACGCTGTTTCTGTTGATTGTATTCGTCTATGGGTTGATTGATTCTATTGATCGCTTCTAATGCTATCGACTGACCTCCGCCATGCTACTTCGCCGACAAAAACGTGGTGGAAGTGAACTGCAATATCGTCTCTGTTTTCAGACATCCTTAAAATCGACAACCTGTGGCAGTTTGAGACTCTGACTAAACTGCAACTAGATAACAATATCATTGAGAAGATAGAAGGATTAGAAACTCTGACTCACCTGATCTGGCTGGGTAAGTTTCACTGAAATCTTACCTCCTTCCCTTCGCCACAGCACCTGTATATATGTATATCATCATCATCATCATCAATCGCATTTATTGAGCGCTTACTATGTGCAGAGCACTGTACTAAGCACTTGGGAAGTACAAATTGGCAACATATAGAGACAGTCCCTACCTGACAGTGGGCCCACAGTCTAAAAGGGGGAGACAGAGAACAAAACCAACCATACTAACAAAATAAAATAAACATATGTATATATGTTTGTACATATTTATTACTCTATTTATTTATTTATTTTACCTGTACATATCTATTCTATTTATTTTATTTTGTTAGTATGTTTGGTTTCGTTCTCCGTCTCCCCCTTTTAGACTGTGAGCCCACTGTTGGGTAGGGACTGTCTCTGTATGTTGCCAACTTGGACTTCCCAAGCGCTTAGTCCAGTGCTCTGCACACAGTAAGCGCTCAATAAATACGATTGATCGATTGATTGATCGATTGGCCTTCCGAGTCAAAGACGGCCCCTCTCAGGGTCGCTCCTGGGGAGTTTCCAGCACTCCACCGGTCGCGGCTACGGGAGGGAGAGTCAAGCAGCGGCCCACCCATTTCCTTCCTAGCTTGGGCAGTGGCTAGCGAATGAAAGGCAACCCGCAACAAGTCAAAACTCACCCATGTTGGGCAGCAGCGGCCTGGAAGAGAGTCGAGGGTGGAGACTCAAGTTTACTAGGAGGGAATGGTAAACGACTGCTCTATTTTGCCCAAGAAACAGCAGGCAAATGGCAAAGTACCAGCAGTGTGGCTCAGTGGAAAGAGCCCGGGCTTTGGAGTCAGAGGTCACCGGTTCAAATTCCGGCTCCGTCAATTGTCCGCTGTGTGACTTCGGGCAAGGCACTTCACTTCTCTGGGCCTCAGTGACCTCATCTGTAAAATGGGGATTAAGACTGGGAGCCCCCCATGGGACAACCTGATCACCTTGTAACCTCCCCAGCGCTTAGAACAGTGCTTTGCACATAGTAAGCGCTTAATAAATGCCATTATTATTATTATTATTATTATTACCAGGTCTCCTGACTCCCAGCCCCGTGCTCTATCCACTAGGCTATGCTACCTCTGCTCCTACAGCAGGAATGATTGCCCTCAGGGGGGTCATCTTTGACTTGTCTTGTGCCGTCGAGTCGTTTCTGACCCATAGCGATGCCACGGACACATCTCTCCCAGAACGCCCCGCTCTCCATCTGCGATAGTTCTGGTAGTGGATCCAAGCAGTTTTCTTGGGCAAAATACAGCAGTCGTTTACCATTCCCTCCTAGTAAACTTGGGCAAGTCACTTCACTTCTCTGGGCCTCAGTTTCCTCTACTGTAAAATGGGACTTCAGTACCTGTTCCATCCTACTTAGACTATGACAGAGATTGTGCCTGACCTGATTATCTTGCATCTACCCCAGCGCTTCGGACAGTGCTTAACACATAGTAAGTGCTGAACAGATACCGTAATCATTATCTCTTTGTGCTCCATTACTTCTTCAAGAATTTCCTGTAAGTTCTTGGAGGGCAGGGATCCCATCTGGATAGAGCTCGGGCGTGGGAATTCTAATCCCGGCTCTGCCACTTGTCTGCTGTAGGACCTTGGGCAAGTCCCTTCACTTCTCTGTGCCTCAGTTGCCTCCTCTGTAAAATGGGGATTGAGACTGTGAGCCCCAAGTGGGACAGGGACTGTGTCCAACCCAATTTGCTTGTATCCACCCCAGCGCTTAGTACAGTGCCTGGTACATAGTAAACACTTAACAAATACCACAATTATCATTTTCTAATTCTATTTTATCTCCCATGTGTTTAGTATAGTGCTTTATACTGCAGTCTACAGTTCCTTGTGGGCCGGAATCAAATCTACGAACTCTGTTGTATTTTACTATCCAAAGCGCCTGATACAGTGATGTACAGTAGTTGCTCAATAAATACCATGAATCGATTGTGTGCACCATGCAGGCACTCAAAAATTCTTTCAAGTGATTGACAGGTACTTTCCTTACTTGATTTTTTTTTTTTTTCCCCAGATTTGTCCTTCAATAACATTGAAGTCATAGAGGGGCTACAAACCTTAGTCAAGTTAGAAGATCTGAGCTTATTTAATAATAGAATCACCAGGATCGAAAATATGGACTCATTAGTAAACCTCCAGATCTTCTCCATAGGAAACAACAGTATCAAAACTTTGGAAAATGTAAGTACTTGACGACTTTTTTCCGGAGTGACTAGCCCAAGGTCACAAGATGGGAAAGTCGAAGGGCTGGGATTAGAACCCCAGTCTCCTGATTCCCAGACCGGTACGCTATTCACTATTTATATTAATATCTGTCCCCCTCTCTAGACTTAGTGTGGACAGGGAACGTATCTACCAACTCTGTTGTATTATATTCCCTCAAGTGCTTAGTACAGTGCTCTGCACACAGGAAGTGTTCAATAAATACCACTGATAGATCGATTGATTTTTGCCAGTTTGCAATTTAGGGAAACAATGTCTTTTTGTTTTAGAGACTCAGGATTCTGTACCGGTCTCTCCAGATTGGCAAATTTTTCCCCCCAAAATATTATAATCCATTTTGTGAGAAACCTGTCACCAGGATCATTTTTCCTGTTGCTCCTGGTCCATTCCGGAATGCCCAAGGGCCTGTCTGGCTCCGAGTTGCTCCCGTACCTGCTCACAGCTTAATCAATCAATCAATCGTATTTATTGAGCGCTTACTGTGTGCAGAGCACTGTACTAAGCGCTTGGGAAGTACAAGTTGGCAACATATAGAGACAGTCCCTACCCAACAGTGGGCTTACAGTCTAAAAGGGGGAGACAGAGAACAAAAGCAGGCAGATTGCAACTGTGTTGTAGTGTACTCTCCTAAACTCTTAGTACAGTGCTCTGTACACAGTAATCAATCAATCAATCAGTCGTATTTATTGAGCACTTACTGTGTGCAGAGCACTGGACTAAGCGCTTGGGAAGTACAAGTTGGCAACATATTGAGACAGTCCCTACCCAACAGTGGGCTCACAGTCTAAAAGGGGGAGACAGAGAATAAAACCAAACATACTAACAAAATAAAATAAATAGAATAGATATGTACAAGTAAAATAAATAAATAGAGTAAGTGCTCAACATATACGATTGACTGATTGATTGATTGAAGTTGCAACTCTCCCGCATTGTTTCCTCTCAAACTCTTAGTACAGTGCTCTGTACACGGTAAATGCTCAGTAAATTTAATTGACTGATTGATTGAAGTTGCAACTCTAATTGTATTGTCTTCTCCCAAATGCTTAGTATGGTGCTCTGCTCACAGTGAGCGCTCAAAAAAGATGATTGACTGATTGATTGATTGAAACTGAGACTCGATTGTGTTGATTTCTCGCAAACACTGAAAACAGTGCTCTGAACAGCGTAAGTGCTCAATAAATACCACTGATCGATGGCTCAGAACTAGTAGTCGGTTCACAGACATTCAGTTTTACAAGCCAACCTTAATCCCTCTTTAAACATCTGTGTTGGGCCTTGCCAGGAATGAATTCAGACCCCATCAAACCCTGCATATGACAATTTAAAAAAAAGTTTTATCCTCAGTTTCGGAACAGTGTTGACCCTTTTTTCATAAGCAGAATCATTCTCCCAGACCAGTATTTTGGGTGATTTTAATAAGCCTGCTGAGAGCCAGGGGATACCAGCTATTTAGATGAATAGAAAGATGGAATTATAGGAAGGCTTTTTATTTCCAATTAGGGAGTAAAAGAAGGGAAAATACTTTTTTTTTCCTATGGTATTTGTTAAGTGCTTACTATGTGCCAAGCACTGTACTAAGCGCTGGGGTAGGTACAAGCTAATCAGATTGGACACAGTCCATCCATGTCCTACATGGGGCTCATAATCTTAATCCCCATTTTACAGATGAACTAACTGAGGCACAATTATCTTGCATCGACCCCAGTGCTTCGAACAGTGCCTGACACTGTGAGCCCGTTGTTGGGTAGGGACCATTTCTATGTGTTACTGACTGGTACTTCCCAAGTGCTTAGTACAGTGCTGTGCACACAGTAAATGCTCAATAAATACGACTGAATGAATGACACATAGTAAGTGCTTAACAAATACCATAATCATGATCTCTTTGTGCTCCATTCCGTGCCCAAAGTCACACAGCAGGCAAGTGTCAGAGCCAGGATTAGAACCCAGGTCCTTTCATTCATTCATTCAATCGTATTTATTGAGCGCTTACTGTGTGCAGAGCACTGTACTAAGCGCTTGGGAAGTACAAGTGTGTTCGTCAATGAGCCTGAAGCAGCGTGGCTCAGTGGAAAGAGCCCGGGCTTTGGAGTCAGAGGTCATGGGTTCAAATCCTGACTCTGCCACTTGTCAGCTGTGTGACTTTGGGCAAGTCACTTAACTTCTCTCTGCCTCAGTTACCTCAGCTGTAAAATGGGGACGAAGACTGTGAGCCCCCCGTGGGACAACCTGATCACCTTGTAACCTCCCCAGTGCTTAGAACAGTGCTTTGCACATAGTAAGCGCTTAATAAATGCCATCATTATTATTATTATTACAAGTTGGCAACATATAGAGACGGTCCCTACCCAACAGCGGGTTCACAGTCTAGAAGGGGGAGACAGACAACAAAACATATTAACAAAATGAAATAAATAGAATAAATATGTACAAATAAAATAGAGTAATAAATCCGTACAAACATATATACATATATACAGGTGCTGTGGGGAGGGGAAGGAGGTACGGCGGGGGTCCTTCTGTCTCCCAGGCGCGGGCTCTAACCATTAAACCACTCTCAGACCTCAGCAGCTGGGATTACAAAGCCGGCAACTCAGGGCCCCGGGGCCCCATTTGTCAGGAGAAGGAAAACTTCGGTCAAAGCTGTTTATAAACAAAGCAAGGAACTTAAACCTATTCGTCCATTTGTACCAAACCTCACCATCCTGCAACACAGTAAGCATCGCGGCAGGGTTTGGGGGATGATGAAGTTGGTCAGCTGTGTGACTTTGGGCAAGTCACTTAACTTCTCTGTGCCTCAGTTCCCTCATCTGTAAAATGGGGATTAAGACTGTGAGCCCCCCGTGGGACAACCTGTTCACCTTGTAACCTCCCCAGCGCTTAGAATAGTGCTTTGCACATAGTAAGCGCTTAATAAATGCTGTAAAAAAAAAAGTGATTTCACCTCAGGAGAGACTTGGCCGTATACACCACAGAAAGCAGTTTAAACCACTGAAGAAGCTAAAGGGCGGTAATCATTTTAGTGCCTTCGGCCTGCAAAATGACAAATCACCTCCCGATCAGACCTAAAGACTGGGCAAGGATAGAATGCCATTTATGTCTGTAGGAATACTGAGGAGAAGCACCGTGACCTAGTGGAAAGGGCACGGGCTTGAGAGTCAGAAGGACCTGTCACTGCGCTGGGCCTCAGCGGCCTCACCTGTAAAATGGGCATGAAGACGGGGAGACCCGCGGGGGACAACCTCATTGCCCTCCAATAACAATTATAGCAATGATGATAATCACGCCATTTAATAATAATACCAACAACCTGATCACCTTGTATCCCTTCTAGACTGTGAGCCCACTGTTGGGTAGGGACCGTCTCTATATGCTGCCAACTTGTACTTCCCAAGCGCTTAGTACAGTGCTCTGCACACAGTAAGCGCTCAATAAGTACGATTGATTGATTGACCTGGGTTCTAATCCTGACCCCACCACTTGGCTGCTGTGTGACCTTGGGCAAGTCACCTCACATCTCTGGGCCTCAGTTACCTCATCTATAAAATGAGGATTAAGACTGTGAGCCCCATGTGGGGCATGGACTGTGTCCAACCTGATTAACTCCTGTCTACCCCAGCGCTCGCTACAGTGCCTAGGACTTAGTATGAGCTTAATGCCACAAAAAAAAAGAGAACAAATTAAACCATGTCTTAATAATACTGTAAAAATGAGTGTAAAATAGCTTCATGTCCAAGGATCAGGCTGATTGTAAGGTCTCCGGTTCAAAGATATGAGGAGGAAAATGTGTTTAAAACTATGATTTTTTGCGGGTTTTTCATTTGTTTCTGTAGAATGATAAAAATGTCTTTTGTCACAGGTGACCTACCTGAGGAGGTTTAAAAGCTTACGCTCACTCAACCTGTCCGGGAACTTCATCTGTGAAAATGAAGATTATAAAATGTTCATTGCAGCTTATCTTCCTGATCTAGTGTATCTGGATTTCAGGCTCATTGACGAACACACAGTAAGTATTTTCTTCTCTGTTCTGGATGCAGATGATAAAGATCAATCAATAATAATAATAATGCTATTTGTTAAGCACTTACTATGTGCCAAGCACTGTCCTAAGTGCTGGGGGAGATACAAGGTTATCAGGTTGTTCCAAGTGGGGCTCACAGTCTTAATCACCACTTTACAGATGAGGTAACTGAGGCCCAGAGAAGTTAAGTGACTTGCCCAAAGTCACACAGCTGACAAGTGACAGAGCTGGGATTAGAACCCATGACCTCTGACTGCCAAGCCCGGTCCCTTTTCACTAAGCCACGCTGCTTCTCAGTCAATCAACCAATCATATTTGTGGCACAGAAAAGTTAAGTGACTTGCCCAAAGTTGCACAGCTGACAAGTGGCGGAGCTGAGATTAGAACCCTTCTTCCTTTTCATTCATTCAGTTGCATTTATTGAGCATTTATTGTGTGCAGAGCACTGTAGTAAGCGCTTGGGAGAGTACAAATACAGCAATAAATGGACACACTCCCTGCCTATAGTGAGCTTATAATAATAATAATTACTATTATTATTATGGTACTTGTTAAGTGCTTACCATGTGCCAGGCACTGTACTAAGCACCAGGGTGGATACACGCAAATTGGGTTGGACACAGTCCCTGTCATTTCATTCATTCATTCAGTCGTATTTATTGAGCACTTACTGTGTGCAGAGCACTGTACTAAGCGCTTGTTGGCAACATCTAGAGACGGTCCCTACCCAACAGCGGGCTCACAGTCTAGAAGGGGGAGACAGACAACAAAACAAAACATATTAACAAAATGAAATAAATAGAATAGTAAATATGTACAAGTAAAATAGAGTAATAAATCTGTACAAACATATATACAGGTGCTGTGGGGAGGGGAAGGAGGTAGGGCGGGGGATTGGGGAGAGGAAGGAGGGGGCTCAGTGTGGGAAGGCCTCCTGGAGGAGGTGAGCTCTCAGGGCTTTGAAGGGAAGAAGAGAGCTAGTTTGGCGGATGGGCAGAGGGAAGGAGGGCATTCCAGGCCTGGGGGAGGACGTGGGCCGGGGGTTGATGGCGGGACAGGAGAGAACGAGGCACGGTGAGGAGATTAGCGGCGGAGGAGCGGAGGGTGTGGGCTGGGCTGGAGAAGGAGAGAAGGAAGGTGAGGTAGGAGGGGGCGAGGTGATGGACAGCCTTGAAGCCCAGGGTGAGGAGTTCCACATTCTTGACTTGCCCAAGGTCACACAGCAGACAAGTGGTGGAGACAGGATTAGAACCCAGTCCTTCTGCCTCCCAGGCATATGCTATATCCCACTACACTGCTTCTCTAGGCAAACACAAACACAATTACAAAGAAGCCGCATGGCACAGTGTCTAGAGCCTGGGCCTCGGAGACAGAAAGTCATGGGTTCTAATCCTGGCTCCGTTACTTGGCTGCTGGGTGACCTTGGGACAGTCACTTCACTTCCCTGGGCCTCATTTACCTCATCTGTAAAAAGGGGATTGAGACTGTGAGCCCCATGTGGGAAAGGGACTGGGTCCAACTTGATTAACTTTCATCTACCCCAGTGCTTAGAACAGTGCTTGACACATGTTATTCTAGACTGTGAGCCCACTGTTGGGTAGGGACTGTCTCTATATGTTGCCAACTTATACTTCCCAAGTGCTTAGTACAGTGCTGTGCACACAGTAAGCACTCAATAAATACGATTGATTGATATTAAGCACTTAACAAGAACCATAATTATAGTGCTCTGCACACAGTAAGCACTCAATAAATTTGATTGAATTGAATGAATGAATGAATGAATAATTATTATTATTATAAGCTCGTTGTGGGCAGGGATTGTGTCTGATTATTGTTGTATTTGTACTCTCCCAAGCGCTTAGTACAGTGCTATGCACACAGTAAGCGCTCAATAAATACGATTGAATGAATGAATGAATGAATGAATTTACTATTCTATTTATTTGGTTAATATGTTTTGTTTTGTTGTCTGTCTCCCCCTTCTAGACTGTGAGCCCGCTGTTGGGTAGGGACCGTCTCTATATGTTGCCGACTTGTACTTCCCAAGCACTTAGTACAGTGCTTTGCACACAGTAAGTGCTCAATAAATACGATTGAATGAATGAATGAATGAATGAAATGTGATCGAATGAATGAAAAGGAAGCAGGGCCTCGTAGCCTCCAGACTCTCCCCTTTCCAATCCATATTTTGCTTCCCAGATGATTTTTCTGAAATCCAAATCAGCACATTAGCCTCAGAATAATAATGATGGCATTTATTAAGTGCTTCTCCTTCCCTTCCCCACAGCACCTGTATATATGTATATATGTCTGTACATGTTTATTACTCTATTTATTTATTTTACTTGTACATATCTATTCTATTTTATTTTGTTAGTATGTTTGGTTTTGTTCTCTGTCTCCCCCTTTTAGACTGTGAGCCAACTGTTGGGTAGGGACTGTCTCTATATGTTGCCAACTTGTACTTCCCAAGCGCTTAGTACAGTGCTCTGCACACAGTAAGCGCTCAATAAATATGATTGATTGATTGCAAAGCACTGTTCTAAGTGCTGAGCACTGTTCTAAGCTCAGAAACCTAGTTACCCGTTTCTTCTCTGCATCCAGAGAAAAGTCCCAGGCTCTATCCACTAGGCCATACTGCTTCTCCTCTCCCATTACCCCCCAGCTTACACTCTTCTTTCCTGTCGAGGTAATTTCTTCACTTTGCCTGGTTCTCGTTTCCCCTGCTCTCACCCCCTTCCCGGAACTCCCTCCTGCTTCGAACCCACCAGACAACTTTCTTCTCCATCTTCAAAGCCTTTACGAAGACTTATGAAGTCACCTCTCCTTAGGGAAGCCTTCCTTAATCTGGGATTTGCCCAGCTCATCTCCTTCCAACTACCACCTCCACACTTTTAAGCCAATTTTGCGTTTCTGCACTCACACCCACCCATAGTACTTCTGCACAAAATGACTTACATTGCCCTCCTCTTTAAGCACACACTTAGCTGTATATCCATTTTATTTTTCAGTAGTATTTGTTAAGAACTTACTATGTGTTGGGCACTGAACTAAGCACTGGGAGAGATGCAAGTTAATCAGTTCCAACATAGTCCATGTCCCACTTAAGGCTTACGGTAGTAATCCCCATTTTACAGGTGAGGTAGCTAAAGCACAGAGAAATTAAGTTGACTTGTCCAAGATCAAACGGCAGACAAGTGGCTGAGTCGAAATTAGAACCCAAGTCCTTCTGACTTTCAGGCACATTCTTTTCCATCTGTTAAATGATGTTGTATCTGCTTTCCCTGCTAGATCGTAAGCTTCTCGAGGGCAGAGATCAGTCCTAATTCTATGATACTCTCCCTAATGCTTAGTACAGTAGAGCTAGATAAATGCTATTCACTGCTTGCTTAACCTGACTGTTGGGTGTTTTTGCTTTAACAGTTTAGTTAGGAATGATTTGTTTTTCTTTTTTGGAAAAAAGCATTTTGGAAAATGCTTTAATGTGAAATATTTGGCTATAGGAATATGGCATCATTAGCACGCTCAGGTATACCAGGGAGAACCGATTATAATTTGGTAGCCGCGTTTTGGTTCTAAAATGCCTCATGGGACTCACTCCTTCCCTGGGAAAATGGGGTACTTTGATTCCCTGTGTTTATTTTATTTGGGAAGCTACCTTTTTGTGGACCCACGTGCCATGATCACTTGAAAATAACCATCATAATGAAATTAATGAAGGTTCGCAGATTAATTTTTCTAGCAGCACTGGCGTACCTCTGACCTCAGAGATTTGGGCTACCCTGGGGAAGGTCTGCCTTCTAAGAATGAATTCATTCAATCGTATTTATTGGGCGCTTACTGTGTGCAGAGCACTGTACTAAGCACTTGGGAAATCCAAGTTGGCGACACATAGAGACGGTCCCTACCAAACAGCGGGCTCACGGTCTAGAAGGGGGACAGACAACAAAACAAAACATATTAACAAAATAAAATAGAGTAAATATATACAAATAAATAGAGTAATAAATTCATTCATTCATTCAATCGTATTTATTGAGCGCTTACTGTGTGCAGAGCACTGGACTAATTGCTTGGGAAGTCCAAATTGGCAACATCTAGAGACGGTCCCTACCCAACAGCAGGCTCACAGTCTAGAAGGGGGAGATAGACAGCAAAACAAAACATATTAACAAAATAAAATAAATAGAATAAATATGTACAAATAAAATAAATACATAGAGTAATAAATACGTACAAACACATATACGTATATACAGGTGGTGTGGGGAGGGGAATGAATGTGTTGGCATCTTTCCAAAATAATCCAAAAAGCCAACAAGGGGAGTCATAAAGCTTCTTCCTTTCCACTCGTAACACTTGGGTACATTTTGATTAACCCACTGTCCCATTAGTTCACTTATCTGTGTGTCCCATATCGTTATCAGTCAATCAATCCATGGTATTTATCGAGCACTATGCGCGAAACCAAGGGTCAGTCGTATTTCATTCAGTCATTCATTCAATCGTATTTATTGAGCGCTTACTGTGTGCAGAGCACTGTACTAAGCGCTTGGGAACTACAAGTTGGCAACACATAGAGACGGTCCCTACCCAACAATGGGCTCACAGTCTAGAAGATTTATTTATTTATTGAGCACTTACTGTGTGCAGAGCACTATACTTAGCATTCGGGAGAGTACAGTACAAGAGAATTAGCAGTCATGTTCCCTTCCCATAATTACTTAAAGAGTATTTGTTTCTCCTCCTAACTGTAAGCCATTTAAGTGGATAACCACCTTGAGCTTGGGGTTTGTGTCTGTTACCGTCTATGAACTCTCCTCAGTGTTTAGTACAAGACTCGGCATACAGCAGGAGCTTAATAAATAGTCCACTGATGGACAGAGAAGCAGCGTGGTCTAGTGAAAAGAGCAAGGGCCTGGGAGTTGCAAGGATCTGGGTTCTAATCCCCGTTCTGCCACTCGTCTGCTGTGTGACCTTAGGCAGAGTCACTTCGCTTCTCTGAGCCTCCATTCCCTCATCTGTAAAAATGGGGATTAAGACTGTGAGCCCTCGGTGGGACAGGGACTGTGTCCAACCTGATTATCTTGTATCTACCCCAGCGCTTAGAACAGTGCCTGGCACATAGTGAGCGCGTAATAAATACCATCATTATATCAAGCTGACCAAACGTCTTGGGCGTTACCAGTGTGGACAACTGATTTCTGACCCGAAACGTCCAGTGAATGCCGGAGAATTAACCCTCCTTTCTACATTCATTTTGAAGACAGCGTGGACTGCAATCCCTGGTGGGCGGCAAAGACATTTCATTTCTAAATTCAGTTTTCAGGACCCAAATGATGATAGATGCTCTTGGCTTTTTTTATTTTATTTATTTTTTTTACTAGAGGGAACTTGGAGAAGTAAAATACCAATACACCATCGATGAACTGAAGCAGAGCGAGGCTCAGTACCTGAGCAAACTTGAGGAAGAGGAAAAGAAGCAAGCAGAGCTGGATCTCCATAAGGTACCTCTTAACCAGCTATTGCAGTAAACACTTCAATCAGTCGGTGTATTTATGGAGTGCTTAAAGTGTACAGAGCACTGTACTGAGCACCATTTTGGGAGTAAATAATGATATCATTGATTAAGCGCTTACTATGTGCAAAGCACTGTTCTAAGCCCTGGGGAGGTTACAAGGTGATCAGGTTGTCTCATGGGGGGCTCACAGTCTTAATCCCCATTTTATAGATGAGGGAGCTGAGGCCCAGAGAATAATAATGATGGCATTTATTAAGCGCCTACTATGTGCAAAGCACTGTTCTAAGCCCTGGGGAGGTTACAAGGTGATCAGGTTGTCTCGTGGGGGGCTCACAGTCTTAATCCCCATTTTCCAGATGAGGGAACTGAGGCCCAGAGAAGTGAAGTGACTTGCCCAAAGTCACACAGCTGACAATTGGTGGAGGCGGAATTTGAACCCATGACCTCTGACTCCAAAGCCCGTGCTCTTTCCATTGAGCCATGCTGCTTAGTAAATTAACCAAGGCAGTAATAACTTCTTTCATCAGCATGGGGATTTCTTACCTCCTTCCCTTCCCCACTGCACCTGTATATATGTATATATGTTTGTACATATTTGTTACTCTATTTATTTATTTATTTTACTTGTACATATCTATTCTATTTATTTTATTTTGTAAGTATGTTTGGTTTTGTTCTCTGTCTCCCCCTTTTAGACTGTGAGCCCACTGTTGGGTAGGGACTGTCTCTAGATGTTGCCAACTTGTACTTCCCAAGCGCATGGAACAGTGCTCTGCACACAGTAAGCACTCAATAAATACTATTGATGATGATGATGATGATTTGGTTTGAGCTTCACATGGAGCAAACTAAAACCGACGTTGAGATGACTGTAGCCCGTGAAATCTGATTTATTTTTTCAGTGAAAAAGATCAATTCTGTGAATTTCAAGTCAGGTTGAGTCTTCAAGTGAGTTGACCGCATGATCTTGCTCTTGACAACACTTCCATTTTCTTGTTTTTGTTCAAAGGCAGCTTACGTCGAATACCTGAATGGATCCTTCCTGTTTGACAGCATGTATTCGGAAGATGCTGAAGCGGCAAAACTGGCTTATCTCCCAGGAGTCGGAGAGCTTCTTGAGACATATCCTTTTGGGGCTTGAAAATACAAAAAAAAAGGAAAAGCTTAATTTCCAAAGGATGTCATTATCAATGGGACGGAGAGATTCATCCGATCATATTTACTGAACGCTTACTGTATGCAGAGCACTGTATTAAGTACTTGGGAGAGTACAATGTAACATCTTGTTTAAACTTCATGGATGTCTACGGTCTGACTTTTGCCCCCTAAATTTATCTCAATCTATCAATGAGTGGTGTTTATTGAGCACTTACTATGTAGAGCTCTGTACTAAGCACTCGAGAGAGTACAATACAGCAGAATTAGCAGATACACTCCCTGCCTATAACAAGCTTACAATCTAGAGGGGGAGACAGATATTCATATAAATAAGTAATTTACAATATATAATTTAAAGATATGTAAATAAGTGCCAGTATATAACAGGAACATCAGTGGCTGAAGCAGTTCAGAGAGATTCTGATATGAAATGCCCAAAGGTCACTAGCACATAGATGAGGCATCATCATCATCGATCGTATTTATTGAGCGCTTACTATGTGCAGAGCACTGTACTAAGCGCTTGGGAAGTACAAATTGGCAACATATAGAGACAGTCCCTACCCAACAGTGAGCTCACGGTCTAAAAGGGGGAGACAGAGAACAAAACCAAACGTACTAACAAAATAAAATAAATAGAATAGATATGTACAAATAAAATAAATAAATAGAGTAAAAAAAATATGTACAAACATATATACATATATACAGGTAGAAGGGAGGCAGAAGGGAGAGAGCGAGCCGGGAAAAGAGGGCTTAATCTGGGAAGGCCTCTTGGAGGAGATGTGACCTTAATAATGCTGCCTCTCTATTTGCCCAGTAACAGCTTGAATATGCACTTGTAAATAATAATAATAATAATAGTGATGGTATTTGCTAAGCGCTTACTATGTGCCAAGCACTGTTCTAAGCACTGGGGGGGTTACAAGGTGATCAGGTTGTTTTAAATGGTATTTAAATGGGTTCAAATCCCGGCTCCGCCAATTGTCTGCTATGTGATCTTGGGCAAGTCACTTCATTTCTCTGTGCCTCAGTTTCCTCACCTGTAAAATGGGGATTGAGACTGTGAGCCCCACGTGGGACACGGACTGTGTCCTACCTGATGATCTTGTATCTACCCCAGTGCTTAATACAGTGCCTGGCACATAGTATGTGTTTAACAAATACCATTTAAAAGAGAGAGAGAAAGAGAGCTGAAGTGGGTTCCATGACAACAGGGTGTCTTTCATTTATAGAGACTGGCAAGTCCAATGTAAATAATAATTACCAATAATAATAATTTTTATTATTGTATTTCTTAAGCGCTTACTATGTGCTAGGCACCATACAAAGCACTGGGGTGGATAGAAGCAAATCAGGTTGGACACAGTCCCTGTCCCCCGCGGGGCTCACAGTCTTAATCCCCATTTTACAGATGAGGCCCGGAGAAGTGAAATACCTTGCCCAAGGTCACACAGCAGATAAGTGGCAGCGCTGGAATTAGAACCCAAGCCCCTGCTCTATCTTCTTGGCTATGCTGCTTCTCAAAGCAAATCATTTTGGTGCTGCCACCTGTTAACCAGATAAGTTTTTTTTTTCATTTCTTGCTTTGCAGGGTTGGGGAGAAAAGCTGCCCAGTTCCTCCCACCCACTGTCCCCACCCAACGGCTGTGGGTTTCCCAGGCGGCAGGGACCACAAAGGGACTGTGAGAAGGGGCAGTGGCAGCAAGACCATTTTTTTAAAAAAGGGGATGGTTCAGGATTTCAGGGCCCGGCTCAACTGAGAAGAGGCATTTTGGACAACCAGAAGTTTGAGAAGGGTGCGGTGAGGGGATGGGGGAGACTCAATCAGTGGTATTTATTGAGTACTTAATGTGAGAGCCGTGGCGGAGAGGGGCGGAAGGACGGAGAGCAAGTGAGAAGCAGCGTGGCCCAGTCATTAGAAAGCAGGAGTCGGAAGGACCTGGGTTCTAATCCCAGCTATGTGGCACCTTGAGCAAGTCACTTCACTTCTCTGTGCCTGTTACCTTATCTGTAAAATGGTGATGATGATGATGATGGCATTTGTTAAGCTCTTACTATGTGCAAAGCACTGTTCTAAGCGCTGGGGGGGATACAAGGGGACCAGGTTGTCCATGGGGGGCTCACAGTCTTAATCCCCATTTTACAGATGAGGTAACTGAGGCCCAGAGAAGTTAAGTGACTTGCCCAAAGTCACACAGCTGACAAGTGGCAGAGCCGGGATTAGAACCCACAACCTCTGGCTCCCAAGCCCAAGCTCTTTCCACTGAGCCACGCTGCTTCTCTCAATGGGGATTAAGAATATGAGCCCCACATGGGACGTGGACTGTATCCGACCTGATGCTGACAAGTGGCAGAGCCGGGATTAGAACCCACAACCTCTGGCTCCCAAGCCGGAGCTCTTTCCACTGAGCCACGCTGCTTCTCTAAATGGGGATTAAGAACATGAGCCCCACATGGGACGTGGACTGTATCCGACCTGATTAGCTAGTCTCAACCCCAATACTTAGTACGGCACCTGGGACATAGTAAGCACTTAACAAATACCACTAAAAAAAATAATAAAAATAATAATGATGAAACAACCTTAGAATGGTTTACCTAGACAGCAGGGCCCTCCCACAGAAAAGATTTACATTCATTCATTCAATCGTATTTATTAAGGATTTACTGAGAGCAGAGCACTGTACTAAGCGCTCGGGAAAGTAGGACAATAAAGAAAGACATTCCCTGCCCTCGGCGAACTCAGGGAAAGATGTCCCTCTTTGAAGGTGGAAAGGAGGTACGTAATGCTGGATTTCCACAGCTCATCTCTCCTCAGCCTCGCTGCTTCTCCTCCCCACAATCTCCTGGGCTTTCTTTGTCAGGCGGCTTCACCATCTACCTCAGTCATTTCAGAGGTTGCTTTGATTAGCCATCCTTTATGAGAGAACTCGGAGGTAGAAGAGGCCATAAACTAATGAGATTTCTTCTTACAGTGTTTGTCTGCCACTTGGCCCAGCCCAGAATTACTGCAGATATATTAAGGGTCTGTGCCCTACTGCTAATAGACGTCTGGTCTACCAGCACACTTGTCTTTGTAAAGGCCTCATTTTCCTCTTTCCTGAAAACCATGGGTTCTGCTAAAAGCGACTCTGCTAGTGCTCTCCAGCCTCTATTGTTTCCTGTGTGGATAGAATTGGGGGTCGTTCCCCTCCTTAACTTGCTCCCTTTAATAACAACTGTGGTATTTGTTAAGCGCTTACTGTGTGCCAAGCACTATACTAAGCTCTGGGGTGGAGACAAGCAAATCGGGTCGGACACAAGCCCGTTGTTGGGTAGGGACCGTCTTTATATGTTGCCAACTTGTACTTCCCAAGCGCTTAGTACAGTGCACCACACACAGTAGGCGCTCAATAAATACAATTGAATGAATGAATCTGGAATATCAGGGGCTTGTCTTGTCGTACGCTGTCGAGTCATCTCCGACCCATAGCGACTCCATGGACTGTGAGCCCATCTTTTAGACTGTGAGCCCACCTTTTAGACTGTGAGCCCACTGTTGGGTAGGGACTGTCTCTATATGTTGCCAATTTTGTACTTCCCAAGCGCTTAGTACAGTGCTCTGCACATAGCGCTCAATAAATACGATTGATGATGATGATGATGGACACATCTCTTCCAGAAGGCCTCACTCTCCATCTGCAGTCGTTCTGGTAGCGTAGCCATAGAGTTTTCTCGATCAAAATGCGGAAGTGCTTTACCATCGCCTTCTTCCGCACGGTGAACTTGCGTCTCCACCCTCGGCTCCCTCCCTTGCCGCTGCTACCCAGCACAAGTGAGTTTTGACTTGGTAGCAGATTGCCTTCCATCACTAGCCACCGGCCAAGCTAGGAGTGGAACGGCTATGCCTCTGTTCAACTCCCCCTCCTGTAGCTGAGACTGAGAGGGGAATATCAGGGGCAACCAAAGAAATACTGAATCTCTCTGAACTACTTCAGCCACCGATGTTTCCCCCCGACCCTCTTTCCCCCCTTCACCGAAACAAGCAAACAAAACCCCAAACTGAAACTCTGCGAAAGCCCAGATAGACAAGTCCTGAATCTAACACGGGAGGTACCTTAACTCCGTTTCACGTACAAAGCCAAGTTTGTCGTCATCTGCCAGAACATATTTGAATACGGTCTGAAACAACAAGAGAAGAGGAAAATTGAAGTTAAAATCTTCACCGACTGTCTTCAGGAAGCCATAGCGGACAATCAAAATCAGGGGTCACAAAAAATCATGGAGTTTGAAAAGGCACACCAAATGGTATTTAACTTATTATTAGGGGAAAAAAATTGTATTGATAATTTTGGAAGCCTTTAAGGCTTCTATAAATAGAAGTTTTTTGTTAATTTATGATATGGTAGCTGTAATTAGAAGAGCTTTTCTCTTAGCTGTGTTATTATCATGATTATTATTATTATATTTGTTAAGCACTTACTATGTGCCAAGCACTGTTCTAAGCGTTGGTGTAGATTAAAGGTTAGCAGGTTGAACACAGTTCCTGTCCAAATGGGGTTCACAGTCTAGGTAGGAGAGGGTGGGTTTTAATCCCTATTTTACAGATAAGGAAACTAAAACACAGAGAAGTTGAGTGACTTGCCCAAGGTTACACAGCAGTCAAGTGGCAAAGCCAGGATTAGAACCCAAGTCCTCTGAACCGTTGGAAGATAGCAAAATCAATTGAAATACAGTCGGAAGATCATTAGAACAGACGTAGTCCCTAGCCCACGGATTAAGAGATCTGTTTAGGAATAGTAATAATTATGGTATTTGTTAAGTGCTTACTCCGTGCCAGACACTGTACTAAGCACTGGGGTAGATACCAGCAAATCGGGTTGGACACAGTCCCTGTCCCATGTGGGGCTCACAGTCTCAATCCCCATTTTACAGATGAGGTAACTGAGGCCAGAGAAGTGAAATGACTTGCCCAAGGTCACTCAGCAGACAAGTGGCTGATCTGGGATTAGAATCCATGACCTTCTGACTCCCAGACCAAGCAGAGTGGCTTAGTGGAAAGAGCACGGGTCTGGGATTCAGAGGATCTGAGAACAATGAACCCACTGTTGGGTAGGGACTGTCTCTATATGTTGCCAACTTGTACTTCCCAAGCGCTTAGTACGGTGCTCTGCACACAGTAAGCACTCAATAAATATGATTGATTGATTGATCTAATCCCGGCCCTGCCACTCGTCTGCTGTGTGACCTCGGGTACTTCATTTTTCTCTGCTTCAATTCCCTCATCTGCAAAATGGGGATTCAGAACCGTTCTCCCTCCTATGAAGACTGTGGGACCTGATTATCTTGTGTTGATTTTTTAATTCATTCAATCAATCTTATTTATTGAGCGCTTACGGTGTGCAGAGCACTGTATTAAGCACTTGGGAAAGAACAGTACAGCTATAAACAGTGACATTCCTTGCCCACAATGACTTGACAGTCTAGAGGGGGAGAGAGACAGACATCAATACAAATAAATAAAATGACAGATATGGTTATAAGTGCTTGGGGGCTGGGAGCCGGGGGAAGAGCAAAGGGAGCAAGTCGGCGATGCGGAAGGGAGTGGGAGATGAGGAAAAGTGGGGTTTAGTCTGGGAAGGCTGCTTGGAGGAGAGGAGCCTTCAATAAGGCTTTGAAGGAGGGGGAGAGTAATTTCTGGCAGATTAGAGGAGGGAGGGTGTTCCACGCCAGAGGCAGGACGTGGGCTAGGGGTTGACGGCGAGACGGGCAAGATGGGGCCCAGTGAGAAGGTTAGCACCAAAGAAGTCAAGTGTGCAGGCTGGTTTGTAGTAGGAAAGCAGCTTAGTACAGTGCTCTGCACACAGTAAGCGCTCAATAAATACGATTGAATGAATGAATGAATAGGCGGGGGCAAAGTGATCGAGTGCTTTGAAGCCAACGGTAAGGAGTTTCCATTTGATAGAGGTGTGGATGGACACCCACTGAAGTTTGTTAAGGACGGGGGTGGTGACATGTCCTGAACGTTTATGTAGAAAAATGATCCAGGCAGCAAAGTGAAGTATGGACTGGAGTGGGGAGAGGCAGGGAGGTCAGCAAGGAGGTTGATATAGACTTTTAGACTGTGAGCCCACTGTTGGATAGGGACTGTCTCTATAGGTTGCCAATTTGTACTTCCCAAGCGCTTAGTACAGAGCTCTGCACACAGAAAGCGCTCAATAAATACGATTGATTGATTGACTGACTGTCTCTATATTTTGCCAACTTGTACTTCCCAAGCGCTTAGTACAGTGCTCTGCACACAGTAAGCGCTCAATAAATACAATTGATTGATTGATATAGTAATCAAGATGGGATATTGTTTCTAATCCCGGCTCTGCCGCTTGTCCACTGTGTGACCTTGGACAAGTCGCTTAACTTTTCTGTGCCTCAGTTACTTCATCGGTAAAATGAGGATTAAGACTGTGAGCCCCGTGTGGGACAACCTGATTACCGTGTATGTACCCCAGTGCTTAGAACAGTGCTTGCTACATAGTAAGCGCTTAACAAATGTCATCGTTAGTAGTATTGTTTTAAATGCTTGCATTAACGAGGTTGCAGTTCGGATGGAGAGGGAAGGGTGGATTTCGGTGAGGATGTGAAGGTTGAATTGACAGGATTTGGTGACTGAATATGTGGGTTAAGTGAGAGAGATAAATTGAGGATAACGCCAAGGTTACAGGCTTGTGAGACAGGAAGTAGGTGGTGCTGTCTACAGTGACAGGAAAATCGAGGGGAGGACAAGGTGTAACCTTGGGAAAGTCACTCGACTTCTCTGTCCCTCAGTTTCATCATCTTTAAAACAGGGATTAAATATCCATTCGGCCTACTATTTTGACTGTGAACCCCGTGTAGGACAGGACTGTGTCTGACTTGATTTTCTTGCATCTCCTCCAGCATTTAGTACAGTGCTTGGCACAGAGTAAGCACTTAAATAACACAATTATATCATTATTATTCACTGTGAAATGCCAAGTGTGAGAATTCTTTACAACGTTGTGGTGTAAAACAGGATTTTGCATTTAGGATCACCTGGCTGCCAGTTTACCTCTCAAAATTTAACGGACAATCTGGCGAAAGGGAACGCTTCCAATCTATGTCAGTGAGAGGTAGTTTTGACTGAACTGCTATTTAGCACCGATCTCAAACTTACTGTCTCTGTTTAGGTTCTGAGTGATATTCAAAATACGAGTGATATGCAACTTGCCGATACTAAAATAAACGAATACAACGAAGAGATCAACCAGCTATTTGATACCCTCATGACTCTGGAAATGCAAATTGTTGAACAGTTAGAGGTAAGACATGATGTTCACTCCTTACCATTGGCTTTAAAATACTCATTCAACTCGCCCCCTCTCATTGCTTAATTCCTACTACAATCCAGGCAACACATTTCATTCTTTTAACGCCAATTCCATTCTATTCTATTTATTTGATTTTGTTATTATGTTTGGTTTTGTTCTGCCTCCCCCTTCTAGACTGTGAGCCCGCCGTTGGGTAGGGAACATCTCTATATGTTGCCAACTTGTACTTCCCAAGCGCTTAGTAAAGTGCTCTGCACACAGTAAGCGCTCAGTAAATACGATTGAATGAATGAATGAATGTTCAGGTGTGATTCTCCACTTTATCTGCCTTTAAAAATCAATCGATCATATTTATTGAGCACTTACTGTGTGCAGAGCACTCTACTAAGAGCTTGGGAGAATAAAATACAGCAGAGTTGGTAGACACATTATTCCCTGCCCACAACGAGCTCACAGTCTAGTGGGGGAGACGGACATTAATATAAAATAAATAAATGAAGGATATGTCTGTAAGTGCTGTGGGGATGAGGGAGGGTTAAATAAGGGAAGAAAATTTGGGCTGAAGGGAGAAGGAGAAAAGGAAATGAGGGCTTAGGGAAGTCCTCTTGGAGGAGATGTGCCTTCAGTAAGGCTTTGAAGTGGGTGGAGAGTAATTGTCTGTCAAATATGAAGAGGAAGGGCGTTCAATCAATCAATCAATCAATCGTATTTATTGAGCGCTTACTGTGTGCAGAGCGCGTTCCAAGCCAGCGGCAGGATGTGGGCAAGAGGCTGGTGGCGGGATAGATGAGATTGAGGTACAGGGAAAAGTTGGGTATTAGAGGAGCAAAGTGTGCGGGCTGGGTTGAAGTAAGAGAGTATTTGAGGCAGTCATTGGAGAGTAGTTCTCAGTTCCTAGTTGCAAGCATCAAGTAATGTGAAAGTCTCAAAAATGGATCATTGCAAGACAGGGACATTTTAAAGAAATCACAGCATGACAGTCATCTGGGAGTTTGTTGTAATTCATTCATTCAATCATATTTATTGAGCGCTTACTGTGTGCAGAGCACTGTACTAAGCGCTTGAGAAGTACAAGTCGGCAACATATAGAGACAGTCCCTACCCAACAAAGGCATCAGAGTCTGGAAGAGGGAGACAGGCAACAAAACAAAAGATGTAGACAGGTGTCAAAATTGTCAGAACAAATAGAATTATAGCTATATGCACATCATTAACAAAATGAATAGAGTAGTAAATATGTACAAGTAAAATAAATAGAGTAATAAATCTGTACAAATATATACAAGTGCTGTGGGGAGGAGAAGGAGGAAGGGAAGGGGAGATTTGTTAAGCA
The DNA here is from genome assembly GCF_015852505.1 of Tachyglossus aculeatus. Classification (NCBI taxonomy): domain Eukaryota; kingdom Metazoa; phylum Chordata; class Mammalia; order Monotremata; family Tachyglossidae; genus Tachyglossus; species Tachyglossus aculeatus. The sequence goes on along the minus strand of NC_052086.1, from coordinate 54,196,123 downwards.
CTTACTATGTGCCAAGCACTGTTCTAAGCAATGGGGAGGTTACAAGGTGATCGGTTGTCCCACAGGGGGCTCACAGTCTTAATCCCCATTTTACAGATGAGGGAACTGAGGCCCAGAGAAGTGAAGTGACTTGCCCAAAGTCACACGACTGACAAGTGGCGGAGCCGGGATTAGAACCCAGGTTTCAACTACTATACATTTTAACTCTTGCATTTTAATTCATCCTTCACGAAATGAAAGATCCATTCATTCCTTTGGAATTTGGGAAGCAGCTCGGCCTAGTGACTATTCATTCTTTCAGTCATATTTATAAAGCGCTTACTTTGTGCAAAGCACTGTACTAAGTGCTTAAGATAATGTTCGGGCCTGGGAGCTAGAGGACCTGGGCTCTAAACCCAGCTCCGCCACTTGTCTGCTATGTGACCCTGGGCAAGTCACTTCACTTCCCAGTGCCTTAGTTTCCTCAACTGCAAAATGGGGATTCAATACCTGTTCTCCCTCCTACTTTGATTCTTTGCCCCTTTGAGATAGGCACTTTTTCTGTCCTGATTAACTTATGTCAATCCTAGAGTTTAGAACAGTGCTCAACACATGGTAAGTGCTTAACAAACACCATAAAAAAAGTCATACGCCCAAGGACGGGTACATTATCTCAGCAATGAATCGCAATTTCAGAAAGAAAAGGATTTTTGATTCACGTCTGTTAGCTGCAAACTCTCCAGTGTCCAGTTTGGGTGTAAAAAGAAGCAATAGCATTTATATTCCAGGGATCTAAACCAAGCCAATTTGTAATCCCAGGCAGCAGTTGAGGAGTCTTGAAAATGCAGAAAGCCTATTATTACCCTATGAAGCTTAAATGAAATAATAATAATAATAACTGTGGTATTTGTGAAGTGCTTACCATGTGCCAGGCACTGTACTAAGCGCTGGGGTGGATACAAGCAAATCGGGTTGGACACAGTCCTTGTGGGGCTCACAGTCTCAATCCTCATTTTACAGATGAGGGAACTGAGGCACAGAGAAGCGAAGCAACTTGCCCAAGGTCACACAGCAGACAAGTGGCGGAGCCGGGAATAGTACCCATCACCTTCTGACTCCCGAGCCCGGGCTCTATCCGTTATTCCATGCCGCTTCTCATGTCTAAGAGTAGAGATGTCCCACTTGTTTCCGTAAGGAAAACAAAGCGTTCATAGTTTGAAGTGGTTTGATCAATCAATCGTATTTATTGAGCGCTTACTGTGTGCAGAGCACTGTACTAAGCGCTTGGAAAGTACAAGTTGGCAACATCTAGAGACGGTCCCTACCCAACAGTGGGCTTACAGTCTAGAACGGATTGAGCCTATTCTATTCTATTATTATTCGTATTCTAAAGAGAGATCACTTAATCAGTTAATCCCATTTAAAGTTGTACTTCAGACAGTGAATGGATTTCCCCTATCACTTGTATAGCAGATTATCATTCCCTACTGCACAGAAAAGTACAGGGAGTATGTTAGAATAGGGGGACTGTGATACAAAGGAAAGAAATATAGAAAGGAAACTTTCAGCAGTATCAACCTATTGTACAGGGCATGTATATGTTTATGAAAGCAAGGAGCGTGCCATGTGTAGTTTTTTTTTAATAGCATTTGTTAAGCACTTATTTGGTGCTTAACAAATTTAACACATCTATTTTTTAATAATCTAAAATCTAAAACTTAAATCTATTTATTTTATTTTGTTAGTGTGTTTGGTTTTGTCCTCTGTCTCCCCCTTTTAGACTGTGAGCCCACTGTTGGGTAGGGACCGTCTCTATAGGTTGCCAACTTGTACTTCCCAAGCGCTTAGTATGGTGCTCTGCACACAGTAAGCGCTCAATAAATATGATTGATTGATTGATTGATTGGTGGCAGGCACTGGACATAGACATAGACACAGTCTATGTCCCAAGAGGGCAAGGCAGGGGAGGATTGGATAGAGGCTCACAATCTAAGAATACAATCCTGAGAAGTTAGCTCTCAGCCTAAATACATGTAGTAATTGCTTATCAGTAGGCAAGATGCTGGAGTAGCTATGAGATAATCAGGTCATATATGGGTTGGATTCAGGTTGGCTTATAGTCTCGATCCCCATTTTACAGATGAGGTAACTGAGGCATAGAGAAGCGAAGTGACTTGAGATGCAGCAAGGCTTAGTGGAAATCAATCAATCGTATTTATGGAGCGCTTACTGTGTGCAGAGCCCTGTACTAAGCGCTTGGGAAGTACAAGTTGGCAGCATATACAGTCCCTACCCAACAGTGGGCTCACAGTCTAAAAGGGGGAGACAGAGAACAAAACCAAACATACTAACAAAATAAAATAAATAGAATAGATATGTACAAGTAAAATAAATAAATAAATAGAGTAATAAATATGTACAAACATATATACAGGTGCTGTGGGGAAGGGAAGGAGGTAAGATGTCTCCTTATAGTCTCGATCCCCATTTTACAGGTGAGGTAACTGAGGCATAGAGAAGCGAAGTGACTTGAGATGCAGCAAGGCTTAGTGGAAAGAGCAAGGACTTGGGAGTCAGGGGATGTGGGTTCTAATCCCACCTCCACCGCTTGTCTGCTGTGTGACCTGGAGCAAGCCACTTAACTTCTCCGTGCCTCAGGTACCTCATCTTAAAACGGAGATTACAACTGTGAGCCCCACGTGGGACAACCTGATGACTTTGTAGCACTTAGAACAGTGCTTGGCACATAGTAAGCAGTTAACAAATACCATAATTATTAATTATTATTAATATTACCCTTTGTATTCAAAGCAGGGAACATGTCGACCAGCTAGGTTATATTGTACTCGCCCAAGCGCTAAAGTATAGTGCTCTGCACAGAGTAAGCGCTCAATAAATGATTGACTGAAAGATGAAGCCACTGCTTGTGAGGTTTACATGTAGTACTGGTAGTCCACCCTCAGTGAACACACATTGTCTTCTCGCCTGTCAACTCACTGTGGGCAGGGAACGTGTCTTCCAATTCTGTTGCATTGGACTCCCCCGGGCGCTTAGTACAGGGCTCTGCATACTGGAGGTGCTCAATAAATACCACCGATGATGCTTGTTTGCAGCATCTAGTGCCATTTTCACCTTGGTGTATCTTCCGATCCTTGAAGCTCCTGCCCAAAATAGAATTTCTCCTTTTTTAATCGCAGTATAGAATTCTGCTTTAATAATGATGGTATTTGTTAAGTGCTTACTATGTGCCAAGCACTATCCTAAGCGCTGGGATAGGTACACAGTTATCAGGTTGTCCCACGTGGGGCTCACAGTCTTAATCCCCATTTTACAGGTGAGGTAACTGAGGTACAGAGAAGTTAAGTGACTTGCCCAAAGTCACACAGTGGCGGAGCCGGAATTAGAACTCACAACCTCTGACTCCGAAGCCCGGGCTCTTTCCATTAAGCCGCGCTGCTTCTCTTTGTCTGCTGCATTTGGCTCCCACTTTTTAGCTGGGATGCCGTATTGTCCAAGGCTGCGCTTCACTGATATCTTATGTTTTCTAATAATAATAATAATAATTGTGGTATTTGTTAAGCGCTTCCTGTGCGCCAGGCGCTGTTCTAAGCGCTGGCGTAGATACAAGATAGGTTGGACACAGCCCCTGTCCCTCGGGGGGCTCACGGTCTCAATCCTCAATTTTACAGATGAGGTAACTGAGGCCCAGAGAAGTTACTGCTCTGCACACAGTAAGCGCTCAATAAATACGATTGATTGATTGATTGATTGAAGTGACTTGCCCCAAATCCCACAGCAGACAAATGGAGCCATCTGGCTCTCAGGTTTTAATCCTCCTCGACCTCTCAGCTGCCTTTGACACTGTGGACCACCCCCTTCTCCTCAACACGCTATCTGACCTTGGCTTCACAGACTCCATCCTCTCCTGGTTCTCCTCTTATCTCTCCGGTCGTTCTTTCTCAGTCTCTTTTGCAGGCTCCTCCTCCCGCTCCCATCCTCTCACTGTGGGGGTTCCCCAAGGTTCAGTGCTTGGTCCCCTTCTGTTCTCAATCTACACTCACTCCCTTGGTGACCTCATTCGCTCCCACGGCTTCAACTATCATCTCTACGCTGATGACACCCAGATCTACATCTCTGCCCCTGCTCCCTCCCCCTCCCTCCAGGCTCGCATCTCCTCCTGCCTTCAGGACATCTCCATCTGGATGTCTGCCCGCCACCTAAAGCTCAACATGTCGAAGACTGAGCTCCTTGTCTTCCCTCCCAAACCTTGTCCTCTCCCTGACTTTCCCACCTCTGTTGCCGGCACTACCATCCTTCCCGTCTCACAAGCCCGCAACCTTGGTGTCATCCTCGACTCCGCTCTCTCATTCACCCCTCACATCCAAGCCGTCACCAAAACCTGCCGGTCTCAGCTCCGCAACGTTGCCAAGATCCGCCCTTTCCTCTCCATCCAAACTGCTACCCTGCTCATTCAAGCTCTCATCCTATCCCGTCTGGACTACTGCACCAGCCTTCTCTCTGATCTCCCATCCTCGTGTCTCTCTCCACTTCAATCCATACTTCATGCTGCTGCCCGGATTATCTTTGTCCAGAAACGCTCTGGGCATATTACTCCCCTCCTCAAAAATCTCCAGTGGCTACCAATCAATCTGCGCATCAGGCAGAAACTCCTCACCCTGGGCTTCCAGGCTCTCCATCCCCTCGCCCCCTCCTACCTCACCTCCCTTCTCTCCTTCTCCAGCCCAGCCCGCACCCTCCGCTCCTCCACCGCTAATCTCCTCACTGTACCTCGTTCTCGCCAGTACCACCATCGACCCCCGGCCCACGTCATCCCCCGGGCCTGGAATGCCCTCCCTCTGCCCCTCCGCCAAGCTAGCTCTCTTCCTCCCTTCAAGGCCCTGCTGAGAGCTCACCTCCTCCAGGAGGCCTTCCCAGACTGAGCCCCTTCCTTCCTCTCCCCCTCGTCCCCCTCTCCATGCCCCCATCTTACCTCCTTCCCTTCCCCACAGCACCTGTATATATGTATATATGGTTGTACATATTTATTACTCTATTTATTTATTTATTTATTTATTTTACTTGTACATTTCTATCCTATTTATTTTATTTTGTTGGTATGTTTGGTTCTGTTCTCTGTCTCCCCCTTTTAGACTGTGAGCCCACTGTTGGGTAGGGACTGTCTCTATGTGTTGCCAATTTGTACTTCCCAAGCGCTTAGTACAGTGCTCTGCACATAGTAAGCGCTCAATAAATACGATTGATTGATTGATTGATTGATTGCCCTACTTCGGCCCGCCGGATAGCAGCTGTCTGCATATCTCACCACGGCATCCGTTCTCTTCTTAGGAAGCTGTGTCGTTGCATTGCGTTGGGGTGAGCAAAACGTGAGTGCACGCAGACCGGCTTAGTTCCGGGAACTGACTGTTTGTAATCATCATCAATCAATCATCATCAATCGTATTTATTGAGCGCTTACTGTGTGCAGTGCACTGTACTAAGCGCTTGGGAAGTACAAATTGGCAACATCTAGAGACAGTCCCTACCCAACAGTGGGCTCACAGTCTAAAAGGGGAGACAGAGAACAAAACCAAACATACTAACAAAATAAATTAAATAGAATAAATAACATCAATCAATCATCATCAATCGTATTTATTGAGCGCTTACTGTGTGCGGAGCACTGTACTAAGTGCTCTGTAATCCCGTTCTGAGAGAAGCAACGTGGCCTGGTGGATAGAGCACAGACCTGGAGTCAGAAGGACTTGGGTTCATTCATTCATTCGTATTTATTGAGCGCTTACTGTGTGCAGAGCACTGGACTAAGCGCTTGGGAAGTACAAGTTGGCAACATCTAGAGACAGTCCCTACCCAACAGCGGGCTCACAGTCTAGGAATCCCGGCTCCCCCACTTCATCATCATCATCACTCGTATTTATTGAGCGCTTACTATGTGCAGAGCACTGTACTAAGCGCTTGGGAAGTACAAATTGGCAACATATAGAGACAGTCCCTACCCAACAGTGGGCTCACAGTCTAAAAGGGGGAGACAGAGAACAAAACCAAACATACTAACAAAATAAAATAAATAGAATAGATATGTACAAATAAAATAAATAAATAAATAGAGTAAGAAATATGTACAAACATATATACATATATACAGGTGCTGTGGGGAAGGGAAGGAGGTAAGATGGGGGGATGGAGAGGGGGACGAGGGGGAGAGGAAGGAAGGGGCTCAGTCTGGGAAGGCCTCCTGGAGGAGGTGAGCTTGTCTGTTATGTGACCTTGGGCAAGTCACTTGACTTCTCTGGGCCTCAGTTACCTCATCTGTAAAATGAGGATTAAGACTCTGAGTCCCATGTGGGACAGGGACTGTGTCCAACCTGACTATCTTGTATCCACGCCAGCGCTTAGAACAGCGCCTGGCGCACAGTAAGCGCTTAACAAATACCATTAAAAAAAAAATGATGCTGTTGAAACTATTCAAAGGCGTGAGATGTGGTATTTTTGGATGGGTCTGGATCTCATAATCATATAGAAGTTGGGATTTGCTCCCTTTTTTACACCCATCTTGTATCTATGCCAGCGCTTAGAACAGCGCCTCGCGCACAGTAAGCGCTTAACAAATACCATTAAAAAAAAATGATGCTGTTGAAACTATTCCAAGGCGTGAGATGTGGTATTTTTGGATGGGTCTGGATCTCATAATCATATAGAAGTTGGGATTTGCTCCCTTTTTTACACCCATCTTGTATCTACAGCAGCGCTTAGAACAGCACCTGGCGCACAGTAACCGCTTAACAAATACCATTAAAAAAAAAAACGATGCTGTTGAAACTATTCCAAGGTGTGAGATGTGGTATTTTTGGATGGGTCTGGATCTCATAATCATATAGAAGTTGGGATTTGCTCCCTTTTTTACACCCATCTTGTATCTATGCCAGCGCTTAGAACAGCTCCTGGCGCACAGTAAGCGCTTAACAAATACCATTAAAAAAAAATGATGCTGTTGAAACTATTCCAAGGCATGAGATGTGGTATTTTTGGATGGGTCTGGATCTCATAATCATATAGAAGTTGGGATTTGCTCCCTTTTTTACACCCCTCCCTCAGCCCCACAGCACTTACGTATGTATCCGAGACTTATTTATTTATATTATTGTCTGTCTCCCCCTCTAGACTGTAAGCTCCTTGTGGGCAGGGCACGCGTCTGCCAACTCTGGTATATTACACTCTCCCAAGCGCTTAGTCCAGCTCTCGGCACACAGTAAGCGCTCAATCAATCAATCAATCATATTTATTGACCGCTTACTTTGTGCAGAGCACTGTACTAAGCGCTTGGGAAGTCCAAGTTGGCAACATATAGAGACAGTCCCTACCCAACAGTGGGCTCACAGTCTAAAAGGGGGAGACAGAGAACAAAACCAAGCATACTAACAAAATAAAATAAATAGAATAGATATGTACGAGTAAAATAAATAGAGTAGTAAATATGTACAAACATATATACATATATACAGGTGCTGTGGGCAATAAATATGATTGATTGATTAGCACTACAGCTCCGTAGCCCTTCATTTTACTAGTGTGAAGTCAGACGTCACACCCCGCTGTCTCCCCGCAAAATGTTGGCCTCCTTGACCTACCCACTCGTTGGCCAAAACGCTGCCTCGGAAATAGATTTCTGTGATAGCATAAAAGACTGTGTTGCCCCTGAAGATCTTTGGTTATGTGTTCAACACCCGTGGCTTGGCTGACGTTACCGTAATTTCCCAGTCTCTAGCACCAAGATGACTCTGCAAAGAGAATCCCTTGGCACAGGTGTCTCCTTTATCCTTCGCTCCAAGTTTTTAAATGGTTTTAAGCTTCTGTCTTATCTTTTACAGGAAACAATAAATAACTTCGAAAGGAACATTGTGGACATGGTGGGAGTCTTTGTTGAAAACGTACAAGGCCTATATCCTTTCGGTGATATACAACCCTCTCTTCTGTTGTTTAAGGTTAAATCAATCATATTTATTGAGCGCTTACTGTGTGCAGAGCACTGGACTAAGCGCTTGGGAAGTCCAAGTTGGCAACATATAGAGACGGTCCCTACCCAACAGTGGGCTCACAGTCTAAAAGAGTGGGCTCACACTTCTTCGTATCTTGGAGTACCTAAGGTGAACCAATTACATACGTGATCATTAATCACAAGGTTAAGGAATGATTTGCGGGGAGGGCTTGGATTTCTTAAACAGTGGGAAAACCATCACCTCGTGAAACATGGAGAACGTTTTAAGTTGTACTCACGCTGAAAAAAAACATTATTAGCGATTGAGCACCACCATTAATAGCGATTTATTGGGTATGCCTGAGTTCGTGGCCCTATTCATTCATTCAGTCGTATTTATTGAGCGCTTACTGGGTGCAGAGCACCGTACTAAGCGCTTGGGAAGTACAATTCAGCAACAAATAGAGACAATCCCTGCCCACAACGGGCTCACAGTCCTATCCAACCTCTTTGCACGGATCAGTCATTAGTGACGCACGGATTCATCATTAACCCTATCAACTTTACAACAGTAGTAATAGTATATTTATTAAGCGCTCTATGTGTACAATAGTAGTAGTAGTAATAGTGTATTTATTAAGCGCTTTCTGTGTGTAGAGCACCGTACTAAGCGTGGGGAGAGAATATGTAAGTGGGAATTAGACCCAGTCTATGTCCCAAGAGGGCAAGGCAGGGGAGGATTGGATAGAGGCTCACAATCTGAGAATACAATCCTGAGAAGTTAGCTAGCAGCCTAAATACAAGTAGTAATTGCTTATCAGTTAGGCAAGATGTTTACACACCTACTGCAGTACAGTATTACTGTCCGAGCCCCCCGTGGGACAATCTGATCACCTTGTAACCTTCCCAGCGCTGGACCGTCTCTATATGTTGCCAACTTGTACTTCCCAAGCGCATAGTACAGTGCTTTGCACACAGTAAGCGCTCAATAAATACGATTGAATGAATGAATGAATGAAAGTAAGCGCTTAATAAATGCCATTATTATTATTATTATTATTATTATTATTATTATTATTATTATTATTATGTCTTACAACTATGCTGTTTTGGAAAAGCCGTTGCATTCCAACCCCCAAACTGGTGACATTTTGGGGTTTGTTTTTTGTTTGGTATTTTTTAAGCGCTTAAGTCCACGTCCCTTATCAGTCAGTCAGTGGCATTTATTGAGCACTTACTGTGTGGGGCCTATGGTCTTAAGGTAAGATAAGGTTAGGTACAGATAAGGTAACTGAGGCAGAGAGAAGTCACCGGCCCAAGGTCACACAGGAGACTAGTGGCAAAATTGGGATTAGAACCCAGGTTTTCTGACTCCCAGATTCGTGCTTCGGAGGGGGGGGAAGCCAAGTAGGAACCAGCCTTACTTCAACATCAGCCTAGACTGAAATGTGAATAGAGAAGCAGCGTGGCTCAGTGGAAAAGAGCCCGGGCTTTGGAGTCAGAGGTCACGGGTTCAAATCCCGGCTCCGCCACTTGTCAGCTGTGTGACTTCGGGCAAGTCACTTCACTTCTCTGGGCCTCAGTGACCTCATCTGTAAAAGGGGGATTAAGACTGCGAGCCCCCCGTGGGACAACCTGATCACTTTGTAATAATAATAATAATAATAATGATGGCATTTATTAAGCGCTTACTATGTGCAAAGCACTGTTCTAAGCGCTGGGGAGGTTACAAGGAGGTTGTTACTTCCCCAGCGCTTAGAACAGTGCTTTGCACATAGTAAGCGCTTAATAAATGCCATTATTATCATTATGTGCTTTATCTACTTAAACCAGCAAATAACTACTGAAATTCAAGCTAGCAACAAATAGGGCCAGAGGAAAATTGCCATTTCTTTACAGAATTTGAGACTTTCATTTGAAATCGACTATTCATTGCTTTAGTTTGACAGAATTTGAACGCTGTTGATACAAACTATCTCCATCAATCCACTCGATAGCAAGATTTCTAAAAAGGCCTTGACAAACTGGGCCTATCAGCGCAACGGTACGTAACCAATCATTGACTGTAAGATCCTTGTGGGCAGGAAATGTCTACTGACCTCTGATGTAGTGTACTAGTGCTTAATACAGCGCTCTGCTCACAGGAAGCGCTCAGTAAATATCATTGACTGATTGAAAGGCATTTTATTGCTACACTCCAGCCAGAGGGAAGAAAGCATCGCGGCCTAGTGGATAGAGCACAGGCCCGGGAGTAAGAAGGACCTGGGTTCTAATCTCTGCTCTGCCACTTGTCTGCTGCGTGACCTTGGGCAAGTCACTTTACTTCTCTGTGCCTCAGTTACCTCATCTGTTAAATGGGGATTAAGGCTGCGAGCCCCGAGTGGGACATGGACTGTGTCCAACCTGATTAGATTATATCTACCCCAGCGCTTAGTACAGTGCCTGCAAAATAGCACTCTTTTATGGTATTTGTCAAGCGCTTACTAGGTGTTCAACACTGTTCTTAATACCATTAAAGAAAATACTACTCAAATTCAGTCTTCCAGAATTTTGTCTATTTCACTTTATAAACAAGTAAATACTCCTTCAGAGGCAGAAAATTTATCTCCAGGAAAACAGTTTCCCAAAAGTAACTGTTTTGTCAAGTCCAAGACCTATTCATTCATTCAATCGTATTTATTGAGCGCTTCCTGTATGCAGAGCACTGTACTAAGCGCTTGGGAAGTACAAGTTGGCAACAGATAGAGACGGTCCCTACCCAACAGTGGGCTCACAGTCTAGAAGACCTATCATGAACTTCACTGCTCCTGTGGGCAGGGGACGTATCCACTAATTCTGTTGTATTGTACTCAGCGCTTAGTACAGTGCCTGGAACAGAGTAATAATAATAAATAATGATGGTATTTGTTAAGCGCTTCCTATGTGCCAAGCATTGTTCTAAGCGCTGGGGGGATACAAGGTGATCAGGTTGTCCCACATGGGGCTCACAGTCTTCATCCCCATTTTCCAGATGCGATAACTGAGGCCCAGAGAAGTGAAGTGACTTGCCCGAAGTCACACAGCTGACAAGTGGCGGAGCCAGGATTAGAACCCATGACCTCTGCTCGTTCCACTGAGCCACGCTGCTTCTCTAAGCAAGTAAGCACTTACTTCATCATCAATCGTATTTATTGAGCGCTTACTATGTGCAGAGCACTGTACTAAGCGCTTGGGAAGTACAAATTGGCAACATCTAGAGACAGTTCCTACCCAACAGTGGGCTCACAGTCTGAGAAGTTTACTTAGTAAGCGCTTAACAATTGCCATTAGTATTCTTACTCTCCCAAGCACTTAGTACAGTGCTCTCTGCACATAGTAAGCGCTCAACAAGTACGGTTGATTGATCCTACTCGCTTCTTAACTCGCTGTCGTACAATGGCTCAGTGTCGAGACCTTGAGAACCACCACCATGAGAAGCTGTTGGAGATTGCAATCATCACCCTAGAGAAGATAGTGAAGAGCGAGTTTGAAGATGACCTGCCAGACGACGTCCGAGCGGTAAGAGCACCTGCCGGAGAAGGAAATTCCCGCTCTCAGGGAACCCGGAGAAAATCACGGTCCTCCCATGTGGGATAAGCTATCAGGCTGGTGACAAAATAGGAATCTGCACCTTAACAACTTTATTCTTCTTTAATAATAATAATAATAATGATGGTATTTGTTAAGCGCTTACTATGTGCAAAGCACTGTTCTAAGCACCGGGGTGATACAAGGTGATCAGGTTGTCCCACGTGGGGCTCACAGTCTTAATCCCCACTTTACAGATGAGGTAACTGAGGCCCAGAGAAGTGAGGTGACTTGCCCAAAGTCACACAGCTGACAATGGGAGGAGCCGGGATTTGAACCCATGACCTCTGACTCCAAAGCACGGGCTCTTTCTGCTGAGCCACGCTGCTTCTCTACATGAGGAGCAGCGTGGCTCAGTGACTCTTGGGAGTCAGAGGTCATGGCTTCTAATCCCAGCTCCGCCACTTATCAGCTGGGTGACTTTGGGCAAGTCACTTCACTTCTCCGTGCCTCAGTTCCCTCATCTGGAAAATGGGGATGAAGACTGAGAGCCTCACGCGGGATAACCTGATCACCTTGTATCTACCCCCAGCGCTTGGAACAGTGCTTGACACATAGTAAGCACTTAACAAATACCCAAATTATTATTATTTCACTTCTCTGGGCCTCTGTTACCTCATCAACGTGAGGCTGCGTGGCTCAGTGGAAAGAGCCCAGGCTTTGGAGTCAGAGGTCATGGGTTCAAATCCCAGCTCCGCCAACTGTCAGCTGTGTGACCTTGGGCAAGTCACTTCACTTCTCTGGGCCTCAGTTCCCTCATCTGGAAAATGGTGATTAAAACTGTGAGCCCCCCGTGGGACAACCTGATCACCTTGTAACCTCCCCAGCGCTTAGAACAGTGCTTTGCACATAGTAAGCGCTTAATAAATGCCATCATTATTATTATTATTATTATCTGTAAAGTGGGGATGGTGACTGAGTCCCACATGGGGCAGGGACTACGTCCAACCCCATTTTCTTGTATCCACCCCAGCGCTTAGTACAGTGCCTGGCATATAGTAAATGCTTAACAAATACCATTATTATTATTATTATTACTAAATCACAGACAATTCCCTCTCATGACATTCAGGAATACCCCACAACAAAGCCACAATAATGTAGTCGGTGAACATGAATGTCTGTTTCACGTGCCACGTTTTCCCCACTGACCTACATTTATAAAGCAGCGTGGCTCGGTGGAAAGAGCCCGGGCTTTGGAGTCGGAGGTCATGGGTTCAAATCCCGGCTCCGCCAACTGTCAGCTGGGTGACTTTGGGCAAGTCACTTGACTTCTCTGGGCCTCAGTTACCCCATCTGTAAAACGGGGATTAAAACTGTGAGCCCCTGGTGGGCCAACCTGATCACCTTGTAACTTCCCCAGCGCTTAGAACAGTGCTTTGCACATAGTAAGCGCTTAACAAATGCCATTATTATTATTATTATTATTATTATAAAGCGGTTTTTGTTCCACCATCTCTGGAAAACCGTGAAATTCCTTTACATGGAATGTCCCGTAACATCGCTAAACGCATTATCTAGGGAAATAATGAAAGGCATAATGTTACCACTTTAAATAGAGTTGTAATGGGATCAGTCGTCGTGGCAGGAGGCTGCAGAAGCGAAAGCTTGCTCCGCTGTCTGTGGCGGTGGTTTTTCCGCTTTATTGAAAAACGTGTTCAGTTTAGGTTCAAAAGCAGCTTTCTTCTTTTCTTTACAAAGCACCTTGTAAGCAGGCCAAGTCACTGCCCACCTTTGATCTCTTTTACCAGGGTTTTCTTCTTTAATCATTCCTAGAAGTTCATCCGCTTTCTTGAAAATTGATGCAAGACTTTTTAATCCCCCAAATTTTAGCTGGTAGTGGAGCTGAGAGTCTAGCCTGATTGCGGTAGCCATGACAACCTCTTCACCCACCATTATTGGGGAGAGATTTCTCTGCTTCAATCAATCAATCGTATTTATTGAGCGCTTACTGTGTGCAGAGCACTGTACTAAGCGCTTGGGAAGTACAAGTTGGCCCAAAGCAGCACAGAAGCAGGGTGTGGGAGAAGGGGCAGAGATCTTAGTGGATTTACTGCCTCGTTGATATTCTGTCCTGCTTTCAGATGAAGCAGAGAAATCGACTGCCAGTTTTGGGGGGACGGACAAATGTGAGATGGGTGGAGTCGGAAAAATAGACCTCTGCAGATAAGGGTGGGGAACAAATGGACAGTCTGTAGCAGTGGATCAGGTAAGGGTGTAATAATAATTATTATTGTGATGATGAGGTAAAGTGCATATGGTGTGCTAAGCACTGAGAGAGACACAAGACGATCAGATCACTTACTGTCCCTTTCCCAAATGGGACTCAAAGTGAGAGGGAGAACAACTTTCATTCATTCATTCGATCGTATTTATTGAGCGCTTACTGCGTGCAGAGCACTGTACTAAGCACTTGGGAAGTACAGATCGGCAACTTATAGAGACGGTCCCTACCCAACAACGGGCTCCCAGTCTAGAAGGGGGAGACAGACAACAAAACAAAACATGTGGACAGGTGTCAATACCATCAGAATAAATAGAATTATAGCTATATACACATTACTAAAATAGAGTAATATTCATTCATTCATTCATTCAATCGTATTCATTGAGCGCTGTGTGCAGAGCACTGTACTAAGCGCTTGGGAAGTACAAATTGGCAACATATAGAGACGGTCTCTACCCAACAATGGGCTCACAGTCTAGAAGGGGGAGACAGACAACAAAACAAAACATGTGGACAGGTGTCAATACCATCAGAATAAATAGAATTATAGCTATATACACATTACTAAAGTAGAACAATAAATATTCATTCATTCATTCATTCAATCGTATTTATTGAGCGCTTACTGTGTGCAGAGCACTGTTCTCTGTCTCCCCATTCTAGACTGTGAGCCCACTGTTGGGTAGGGACCGTCTCTAGATGTTGCCAATTTGTACTTCCCAAGCGCTTAGTACAGTGCTCTGCACATAGTAAGCGCTCAATAAATACGATTGATTGATTGATTGATTGATTGACTAAGCGCTTGGGAAGTCCAAGTTGGCAACATCTAGAGACGGTCCCTACCCAACAGTGGGCTCACAGTCTAGAAGGGGGAGACAGAGAACAAAACAAAACATATTAACAAAATAAAATAAATAGAATAAATATGTACAAATAAAATAGAGTAATAAATACATACAAACATATATACATATATACAGGTGCTGTGGGGAGGGGAAGGAGGTAGGGCGGGGGATGGAGGGGGCGAGGAAGGAGGGGGCTGAGTGTGGGAAGGCCTCCTGGAGGAGGTGAGCTCTCAGTAGGGCCTTGTGTATGTACAAATATACACAAGTGCTGTGGGGAGGGAAGGGGGTAGGGTGGGGGAGCAATGGGGAGGGGAGGAGGAGAGGAAAAGAGGGGGGCTCAGGCTGGGAAGGCCTCAAGGATAGGTATCGAATCCCCCATTTTGAGGGTGACGGAACTGAGGCCCAGAGAAGTTAACTGAGTGGCCCAAGATCACCCAGCAGTTAAGTGGTGGGCTGAAATTAGAATCCAGGACCTCTGACTCCCAGCCCTGTGCTCAGGCCCCGACCTCACTGCTTCCCTAGCCACTGTAAAGTAGTCTCTTGGTTGCTAGGGAGGAAGTAGCATCTCTTGGCAGAATGCTCTCCCTCAGCACATCTGCCAAGCTAGCTCTCTTCCTCCCTTCAAAGCCCTACTGAGAGCTCACCTCCTCCAGGAGGCCTTCCCACACTCAGCCCCCTTTCCTCTCCTCCTCCTCATCCCGCCGCCCTACCTCCTTCCCCTCCCCACAGCACCTGTATATATGTTGGTACAGATTTATTACTCTATTTTACTTGTACATATTTACTATGCTATTTATTTTGCTAATGCTGTGCATCTAGCTTTACTTCTATTTATTCTGATGACTTGACACCTGTCCACATGTTTTAGTTTTGTTGTCTGTCTCCCCCTTCTAGACTGCGAGCCTGTCATTGGGTAGGGACCGTCTCTAGATCAATCAATCAATCAATCGTATTTACTGAGCGCTTACTGTGTGCAGAGCACTGGACTAAGCACTTGGGAAGTACAAGTTGGCAACATCTAGAGACAGTCCCTACCCAACAGTGGGCTCAGTCTAAAAGGGGGAGACAGAGAACAAAACCAAACATACTAACAACATAAAATAAATAGAATAGATATGTACAGGTAAAATAAATAAATAAATAGAGTAATAAATATGTACAAACATATATACATATATACAGGTGCTGTGGGGAAGGGAAGGAGGTAAGATGGGGGGGATGGAGAGGGGGACGAGGGGGAGAGGAAGGAAGGGGCTCAGTCTGGGAAGGCCTCCTGGAGGAGGTGAGCTCTCAGTAGGGCGATGTTGCCACCTTGTACTTCCCAAGCGCTTAGTCCAGTGCTCTGCACACAGTAAGCGCTCAATAAATACAATTGATTGATTGATTGATTCCCAAGCGCTTAGTACAGTGCTCTGCACACAGTAAGCGCTCAATAAATACAATCGAATGAATGAATATTTGTTGTCTAAAACAGCTGTATCCTAATAAGGAATAGAGAAGCAGTAGGGCCCAGTGGATAGACCGCAAGCCTGAGAGTCAGAAGGACCTGGGTTCTAATCCTGGCCCCGCCACTTAGGCAAGTCACCTCACTTCTCTGTGTCTGTTACCTCATCTGTAAAATGGGCGTTAAGATTGTGAGCCCCATGTGGGACACGGACTGTGCCCAACTTGATTAGCTTATATCTACCCCGGAGCTTCGAGAGACCTCCGGCGCTTAATACAGTATCTGGCACATAGTAAGCGCATAACAGCGTGGCTCAGTGGAAAGAGCATGGGCTTTGGAGTCAGAGGTCATGGGTTCAAATCCCGGCTCCGCCACTTGTCAGCTGTGTGACTTTGGGCAAGTCACTTAACTTCTCTGTGCCTCAGTTACCTCATCTGTAAAATGGGAATTAAAACTGTGAGCCCCCGTGGGACAGCCTAATCAACTTATAACTTCCCCAGCACTTAGAACAGTGCTTTGCACATAGTAGGCACTTAAATACCATTATTATTATTATTATTATTATTATTATAACAAATACCATTAAAAAAAAAAAGAGGAATGCCCTGCTCACCTCTTTTGGACAAGGGAGCTTATATCTACCCCGGCGCTTCGAGACCCCTCCGGCGCTTAATACAGTGTCTGGCACATAGTAAGAGCATAACAAATACCATTAGAGAATTGAATGTGGCTCAGTGGAAAGAGCCCGGGCTTTGGAGTCAGAGGTCATGGGTTCGAATCCCGGCTCTGCCAATTGTCAGCTGTGTGACTTTGGGCAAGTCACTTCACTTCTTTTTAGACTGTGAGCCCACTGTTGGGTAGGGACTGTCTCTATATGTTGCCAACCTGTACTTCCCAAGCGCTTAGTACAGCGCTCTGCACACAGTAAGCGCTCAATAAATATGATTGATTGATTGATTAAAAAAAAAAGAGGAATGCCCTGCTCACCTCTTTTGGACAAGGGAGCTTAAATCTACCCCGGTGCTTCGAAAGACCTCCGGCACTTAATACAGTGTCTGGCACATGGTAAGTGCATAACAAATACCATTAAAAGAAAAAAAGAGGAATGCCCTGCTCACCTCTTTTGGACAAGGGAGCTTATATCTACCCCGGCGCTTCGAAAGACCTCCGGCACTTAATACAGTGTCTGGCACATAGTAAGCGCATAACAAGTACCATTAAAAAAAAAAAAAGAGGAATGCCCTGCTCACCCCTTTTGGACAAGGGAGCTTATATCTACCCCGGCGCTTTGAGAGACCTCTGGCACTTAATACAGTGTTTGGCACATAGTAAGCACATAACAAATACCATTAAAAAAAAAAAGAGGAATGCCCTGCTCACCTCTTCTAGACTGTGAGCCCACTGTTGGGTAGGGACTGTCTCTATATGTTGCCAACTTGTACTTCCCAAGCGCTTAGTACAGTGCTCTGCACACAGTAAGCGCTCAATAAATACGATTGATTGATTTTGGACAAGGGAGCTTATATCTACCCTGGTGCTTCCAGAGACCTCCCGCTCGTAATACAGTGTCTGGCACATAGTAAGTGCATAACAAATACCATTAAAAAAAAAAAGAGGAATGCCCTGCTCACCTCTTCTAGACTGTGAGCCCACTGTTGGGTAGGGACTGTCTCTATATGTTGCCAACTAGTACTTCCAAAGCGCTTAGTACAGTGCTCTGCACACAGTAAGTGCTCAATAAATACGATTGATTGATTGATTTTGGACAAGGGAGCTTATATCTACCCCGGCGCATCGAGAGACCTCCGGCGCTTAATACGGTGTCTGGCACATAGTCAGCGCATAACAAATACCATTAAAAAAAAAAAAAGAGGAATGCCCTGCTCACCTCTTTTGGACAAGGGAGCTTAAATCTACCCCGGCGCTTCGAGAGACCTCTGGCGCTTAATACAGTGTCTGGCACATAGTAAGCGCATAACAAGTACCATTAAAAAAAAAAATAGGAATGCCCTGCTCACCCCTTTTGGACAAGGGACTAGAAAGGGCGACAGACCCTTTGTACCTGTGCTCACGGTTGAAAAGTCCATCTTTCCAGTCATGAGCGGGTGTGGATGAAATTGCACCATCAGTAATGCTGTCCACAAACCTGAAAGATAGTAATTCCTTTATATATTCACATCGGGATCAACAAAAGAATAGGCAACCCAAGAAGAGTGACGGGTAAGTTTCCTCCCAAAAGAAATGGTTGGGAATTGAATTGCCAATGAAGAGATTAGGCTTGTCCGTGAAGACATCCTTTCTTCAGTCTTTACTTTAGAAGTCGGATTTTAATAGTGTTAGATTAGGGTAGGGACTGTCTCTATATGTTGCCAATTTGTACTTCCCAAGCGCTTAGTACAGTGCTCTGCACATAGTAAGCGCTCAATAAATACGATTGATGACGATGATTACTGACCAAAACCCAGCTTGTCCTTGCGATGACGTTTTTTCTTTCCCCCCAAACCTCCTTCCCCTTCAGTCGTTCAGTGGAAGCAAGTGAATATACGCAAGGACTCACCATTTATTTATTTTACTTGTACATATCTATAATATCTATTTTATTTTGTTAGTATGTTTGGTTTTGTCTCCCCCTTTTAGACTGTGAGCCCACTGTTGGGTAGGGACTGTCTCTAGATGTTGCCAATTTGTACTTCCCAAGCGCTTAGTACAGTGCTCTGCACACAGTAAGCGCTCAATAAATACGATTGATGATGATGATGGAGCGAACCATTTATTTATTTATTTTACTTGTACGTATCTATTCTATTTTATTTTGTTAATATGTTTGGTTTTGTCTCCCCCTTTTAGACTGTGAGCCCACTGTTGGGTAGGGACTGTCTCTATGTTGCCAACTTGTACTTCCCAAGCGCTTAGTACAGTACTCTGCACACAGTAAGCGCTCAATAAATACGATTGATGATGATGATGATGGAGCGAACCATTTATTTATTTTACTTGTACATACCTATTCTATTTTGTTAGTATGTTTGGTTTTGTCTCCCCCTTTTAGACTGTGAGCCCACTGTTGGGTAGGGACTGTCTCTAGATGTTGCCAACTTGTACTTCCCAAGCGCTTAGTACAGTGCTCTGCACACAGTAAGCGCTCAATAAATATGATTGATGATGATGATGATGGAGCAAACCATTTATTTATTTATTTATTTTACTTGTACATATCTATTCTATTTTATTTTGTTAGTATGTTTGGTTTTGTCTCCCCCTTTTAGACTGTGAGCCCACTGTTGGGTAGGGACCGTCTCTAGATGTTGCCAATTTGTACTTCCCAAGCGCTTAGTACAGTGCTCTGCACACAGTAAGCGCTCAATAAATATGATTGATGATGATGATGGAGCGAACCATTTATTTATTTATTTTACTTCTACATATCTATTCTATTTTATTTTGTTAGTATGTTTGGTTTTGTCTCCCCCTTTTAGACTGTGAGCCCACTGTTGGGTAGGGACTGTCTCTCTATGTTGCCAATTTGTACTTCCCAAGCGCTTAGTACGGTGCTCTGCACACAGTAAGCGCTCAATAAATACGATTGATGATGATGATGATGGAGCGAACCATTTATTTATTTATTTTACTTGTACATATCTATTCTATTTTGTTAGTATGTTTGGTTTTGTCTCCCCCTTTTAGACTGTGAGCCCACTGTTGGATAGGGACCGTCTCTAGATGTTGCCAATTTGTACTTCCCAAGCGCTTAGTACAGTGCTCTGCACACAGTAAGCGCTCAATAAGTACGATTGATGATGATGATGATGGAGCGAACCATTTATTTATTTATTTTACTTGTACATATCTATTCTATCTATTTTATTTTGTTAGTATGTTTGGTTTTGTCTCCCCCTTTTAGACTGTGAGCCCACTGTTGGGTAGGGACCGTCTCTAGATGTTGCCAATTTGTACTTCCCAAGCGCTTAGTACGGTGCTCTGCACACAGTAAGCGCTCAATAAATACGATTGATGATGATGATGATGATGGAGCGAACGTTTGGCTTATTAGCGAAGCTGTTCCCTGTGCCAGCAGTTGCATACATATATCCCTAAGTCGCTTTAGGACTACTTCCAATTCTAACTAAAGGGTCAATGCCAATTATAAGTGCACTAATGAGCAATTAGATTTCTAGAGGCTGGGGAATGATCAAAAACAGTCCCAGCTTGCTTTTGCTCAGTCTACTCAGGCAACGGATAGTTCAAAGATCAGTCGAGCGAATAGCCAGCGTTCCCCAGCTTAAGAAGGAAACCATTAAAATCAGTAGTCAATGTATTTCCGTGCTGATTCAAGCGCTTAGTACAGTGCTCTGCACATAGTAAGCGCTCAATAAATACGATTGATGATGATTCGTTAAGCATTCCTTATTTTTATACCTTCTCCAAGGAAGCCTAACTTGACTAACCTCACATCACCTCCTATTCTCTATACTCCCCTTTTAGACTGTGAGCCCACTGTTGGGTAGGGACTGTCTCTATATGTTGCCAATTTGTACTTCCCAAGCGCTTAGTACAGTGCTGTGCACATAGTAAGCGCTCAATAAATATGATTGATGATGACGATGATGATACTCCCACCTTCTGAAGCAGCATGGCCAGGTGGCTACAACACGGCCTGGGAGTCATGGGTTCTAATCCCGGCTCTGCCACTTGTCTGCCTCCCCCTTCTAGACTGTGAGCCCGTTATTGCGTAGGGACCGTCTCTAGATGTTGCCGACTTGTACTTCCCAAGCGCTTAGTACGGTGCTCTGCACAGAGTGAGCGCTCCATAAATATGATTGAATGAAATGCTGTGTGACCTTGGGCAAGTCGCTTCACTTCTCTGTGCTTACCTCATCTGTAAAATGGGTCTCTGCCTCCCCCTTTCAGACTGTGAGCCCACTGTTGGGTAGGGACTGTCTCTATATGTTGCCAACTTGTACTTCCCAAGCGCTTAGTACAGTGCTCTGCACACAGTAAGTGCTCGATAAATGCGATTGATGATGATGATGGAGACTGTGAGCCCCACTTGGGACAGGGACTGTGCCCAACCCAATTTGCTTGTCTACAGCCCGGCACTTAGTACAGTACCCGGCACATAGTAAGTGCTTAACAAATACCATAATTATGATTATTATCATCACCCATCCCCATCTCCCCGACCCCAAAGTGCTTAGAGAAGCAGCTTGGCTCAGTGGAAAGAGCCCGGGCTTTGGAGTCAGAGGTCATGGGTTCAAATCCTGGCTCCGCCAATTGTCAACTTTGTGTGACTTTGGGCCTCAGTTCCCTCATCTGTAAAATGGGGATTAAGATTGTGAGCCCCCCGTGGGGCAACCTGATCACCTTGTATCCCCCAGCGCTTAGAACAGTGCTTTGCACATAGTAAGCACTTAACCAATGTCATTATTATTATTGTGTACACATCTTTTTAGTCTGCTGCTTCCCCTTTTTGAAATTTATTTTACTATCTGCCCCCCGCCACTAGAAAACAAGATCCTAGAGGCAGGGATCATGCCTACCAACCTAATGGTGCTCTCCCAAGCACTTATTTCGGTGGCCTGCTCTCAATTAATACCACGGATTGATTCTTTCCAAATGAGCTGAAGTTCCCCCAGTTAAAAAGAGGGATCGTCGCTCCGTGCAGAAGCACCAGGCATTTTGCAGGATCTGAGTAATAATAATAATAATAATTTTCGTATTTGTTAAGCGCTGACTATGTGCCAAGCACTGTTCTAAGCACTGGTGGGGGGATACAAGGTAATCAGGTTGTCCCACATGGGGCTCACAGTCTTACCCCCATTTGGGTAGCAATAGTTAATACGACAAATCGAAAATGGAGCTGCAGCATCGCTGTTTAACAACATGCAGAATTTCAAATGTGGTCAGAGGTTAAAAAAAAAACAAAACACACTAAGGGTTCATTCGTCTTAGGGAATGTCTGGCAGAACGCTCCAAAAAAGAGTGCAAGCAACATTAGAATTAGTTTTTCCTGAAAACAGTGCTCTGCACACAGTAAGCGCTCAATAAATATGATTGATTAATTGATTGATATATAGAATTCAGGCCCCATATGATAATCCTCCTACTGATTTGGATTTCCTCCAAAGAGCTCAAAGGGTTTCAGCTATTCATTCAATTGTATTTATTGAGCGCTTACTTTGTGCAGAGCACTGTACTAAGCACTTGGGAAGTACAAGTTGGCAACTTACAGAGACGGTTCCTACCCAACAGCTCACAGTCTAGAAGGGGGAGACAGACAACAAAACAAAACATGTGGACAGGTGTCAAGTCATCAGAACAAATAGAATTAAAGCTAAATGCACATCGTTAACAAAATAAATAGAATAGTAAATATGTACAAGTAAAATAAATAGAGTAATAAATCTGTACAAACATATATACAGGTGCCGTAGGGAGGGGAAGGAGGTAGGGCGGCAGTCTTGTGTGCAAGCAACATAGAATTAAGTTTTTCCTGAAGTATCTAGAACTATATAGAAGAATTCAGGCCCTATGTGATAATCCTACTACTGATTTGGATTTCCTCCAAAGAGCTTAAAGGGTTTCAGCTATCTTTCCCCAGTCTTGTGTGCAAGCAACATAGAGTTAAAGTTTTTCCTGAAATATTTATAATTTTATAGAAGAATTCAGGCCTTAAGTGATCATCCTACTACTGTTTTGGATTTCCTCCAAAGAGCTCAAAGGGTTTGAGCTATAATAATAATAATGGCATTTATTAAGCGCTTACTATGTGCAAAGTACTGTTCTAAGTGCTGGGGAGTTTACAAGGCGATCGGGTTGTCCCACGTGGGGCTCACAGTCTTAATCCCCATTTGACAGATGAGGGAACTGAGGCACAGAGAAGTGAAGTGACTTGCCCAAAGTCACACAGCTGACAAGTGGTGGAGCCGGGATTTGAACCGATGACCTCTGACTCCAAAGGCCGTCTTTCCCCATACTTCTGAAAGACGGTTCAAATTGGTTTCTTTTTTATCTTCAACAGCCTCTCCTCCACACAACCTAGAATTCTTCAAAACTTATTGAAGTTGGAAGAAAAGAGTGGTTCGTTTTGAAATAAAAACCTTATTCTGCAAAAGTAGAAAATGCCAATAATAATAATGATGGCATTTGTTAAGCGCTTACAATGTGCAAAGCACTGTTCTAAGCGCCGGGGAGGATACAAGGTGATCAGGTTGTCCCACGGGGGGCTCCCAGTCTTAATCCCCATTTAACAGATGAGGTAACTGAGGCCCAGAGAAGTGACTTGCCCAAAGTCACACAGCTGACAAGTGTGAGAAGCAGCATGGCTCAGTGGAAAGAGCCCGGGCTTTGGAGTCAGAGGTCGTGGGTTCAAATCCCGGCTCCGCCAATTGTCAGCTGGGTGACTTCGGGCAAGTCACTTCACTTCTCTGTGCCCTCAGTTACCTCATCTGTAAAATGGGGATGAAGACTTTGAGCTCCCCGTGGGACAACCTGATCACCTTGTAACCTCCCCCAATCAATCAATCGTATTTATGGAGCGCTTACTGTGTGCAAAGCACTGTACTAAGCGCTTGGGAAGTACAAGTTGGCAACATATAGAGACAGTCCCTACCCAACAGTGGGCTCACAGTCTCCAGCACTTAGAACAGTGCTTTGCACATAATAAGCGCTTAATAAATGCCATCATCATTATTATTATTATTAAGTGGTGGAGCTGGGATTAGAACCCATGACCTCTGACTCCCAAGCCCGTGCTCTTTCCACTGAGCCACGCTGCTTCCCTAAATACTAAATAATACTAAACTAATACTAAATGATAAATACTAGAGACAAATCTTTGGTTTTGTTTCTGGGGCAGGGGGAAGAGGGAATGGAGAAAACTGCCGCTTGAGCTCCTTTTGGCATTATCTTCAAAAAAGGCAAATGAAAAGGAGGCCTTTTAAATGGGGCAGCAAGAAAAGTCATCGCTTTTCCAGCATTTGTGTTCCAGTAGTCGAGCCCAGAACCAATATCTTAGCACGGAGCTCTCTATAGAAACTGTTCGATAAATAATAATAATGATGATGGCATTTATTAAGCACTTACTATGTGCAAAGCACTGTTCTAAGCGCTGGCACTAAGCGGAGAAAAGAAGCCTGGCCTAGTGGATAGAGCACAGGCCCGGGAATCAGAAGAACCCGGATTCTAATCCCAGCCCCATCACTTGCCTGCTGTGTGACCTTGGGCAAGTCACTTCATTTCTCTGGGCCTCAGTTACCTCATTCGTACAATGGAGATTAAGATTGTGAGCCTCACGTGGGACATGGACTGTGTCCAACCCGATTAAATTGTATCTATCCCAGCCTTTAGTCCAGTGCCTGGCACATAGTAAAAGCTTAAATGCCATAAAAAGAAAATACCACTCCTTGACTGATTGAAACAATTTCTTGAGTTAGCATCTTGGGCAAGCACCTAAAAAAACCCAAAAAACAACTTGCTATCAACTTGGCCCCCAATTCTGATTTCAACATCAATCTCGCTATTTATCCCTTTTACCAAATTGTTTGCCACAGGTTAAACATCTCTCTGGAGCCCGATTCCATTTTCATTCATTCATTCACTCAATCATATTTATTGAGCGCCTACCGTGTGCAGAGCACCGTGCTAAGCGCTTGGAAAGTGCAATTCAGCAACAGAGACTGTCCCTGCCCACAACAGGCTCACAGTCTCGAAGGGGGGAGACAGGCCTCCAAACAAGTAAACAGGCATCAATAGCATCAATAGAAATAGAATTATAGATAAATATTAATATAAACAGAATTATAAATATGTACATATATACACATGTGCTGTGGATGGGGGAGAGAGTAGAGCAAAGGGAGGAAGTCGAGGCGATGGGGAGCGGGGGCTTAGTCTGGGAAGGTCTCATTTATGCAATAAATGCTGCAAAATGTCGCGCAAGGGCCCGCAATGCAGATCCACCCATGTACCACTTCTCAAGCTGGCTCTACCAGTTCACTCGCATTCACTTAACATTGCCCTCTGTAACTTCCACTGGGCTCACTCTGCAACTTCCCGCATCCCGTCTGCTTCTTTTCCCAGCTCTTTTCCGACAAAGACACCATTGTTAATGCAGTTGGAGCCTCCCATGACATCCACCTCCTGAAGATTGACAATCGAGAAGATGACCTATTCACCAAAGTCAACAACTGGTGTGCTGCAACAGTTGAAAAGGTCTGTGAAGAGCACGGCAGCCAGGTTTCCCCATTTAATAATAACGATGATGACGGCATTTATTAAGCGCTTACTATGTGCAAAGCGCTGTTCTAAGCGCTGGGGAGGTTACAAGGTGATCAGGTTGTCCCACGGGGGCTCACAGTCTTAATCCCCATTTTACAGATAATAATAATAATGATGGCATTTGTTAAGCGCTTACTATGTGCACAGCACTGTTCTAAGCGCTGAGGGAACTGAGGCACAGAGAAGTTAAGTGACTTGCCCAGTCACACAGCTGACAATTGGCAGAGGCAAGATTTGAACCCATGACCTCTGACTCATATGTTGCCAACTTGTACTTCCCAAGCGCTTAGTACAGTGCTCCGCACACAGTAAGCGCTCAATAAATACGATTGATTGATTGACTCCAAAGCCTGTGCTCTTTCCACTGAGCCACACTGCTTCTCAATGATGGTATTTGTTAGGTGCTTACTATATTTCAAGCACCGTTCTAAGCGCATGGGTAAATACAAGCTAGTCACATTGGACACAGTCCCTTGTCCTGCGTGGGGCTCACAGTCTTAATCCCCATTTTACAGACAACTGAGGCCCAGAGAAGTTAAGTGGCTTGCCCAAGTCATACAGCATTTCCTCCATTTCCTAGATGAAGCCTGGAGCCTTAATTTCCATGTTTTCCCAAGTCACCTAAAAAAAAAAATACTTCATTGAAGGATAGTTAAAATTTCATATTGGTGATTTAATTTCACCCTGAGGAGGGATTTTTCAGACTCCATTTGGTACGGTATCTGTCATTCCTTTCTCAACTGCCTAGAGCCAGACTGCCCGAATAATTTTTCAAAGACCCAACCAGCCATCCTGCCCTCTTTTGTATGAACACTGAGAAGAAAGACCGGGTTTAAAATAGTTTATGTGTATATATTTAATAATAAATCTCACCAAACTGGACTTACTCATCGTACTCATTGATGGGAACAGCTCATTTGAGTGAGCATTTGGAAAGAACCACGAGGAAATCATTCTCATTTTACATTCTTCAGGTCCACACCGACGAAACAGACAGGAACCGCCGACGAGTAAAAGAAATCATCCAATATATTGACCACCTACAGAATGAGCTGGACAACCTAGACATTGGTGAGGTCATGGATTATTCTTAATGGTATCTGTTAAGCGCTTACCATGGGTAAAGCACTGTTCTAAGCACTGGGATACTTACAAGTTAACCGAGTTGGACATAGCCCCCATCTCACTTGGGGCTCACAGTCTATGTAGGATCAATCAATCGTATTTATTGAGCGCTTACGGTGTGCAGAGCACTGTACTAAGCCCTTGGGAAGTACAAGTTGGCAACATATAGAGACAGTCCCTACCCAACAGTGGGCTCACAGTCTAGAAGGGGGAGGCAGACAACAAAACCAAACATATTGACAAAATAAAATAAATAGAATAGATATGTACAAGTAAAATAGAGTAATAAATATGTACAAACATATATACATATATTTGTATACGTATACATAGGAGGGGAGAGCAAGTATCGAATCCCTATTTTACAGTTGAGGAAACAGACTCAGAGATGCTGACTTGCTCAAGGTCACACAGCAAGCACTTCATCATCATCATCAATCGTATTTATTGAGCGCTTACTGTGTGCAGAGCACTGTACTAAGCGCTTGGGAAGTACAAGTTGGCAACATATAGGGACAGCCCCTACCCAACGCTTGACAGAGGCAGGATTAGAACTCAGGACCTCTGACTCCCAGGCCTGCCTCTTTCAATTAGGTATTACCTGCAGACAAGAGGGAGGGTTTGCTGCTCTCAATCATGTCTTCTTGGTGTTGGCAGAACTTACGTCTGGGGGCTGCTGAGCTCAGAGGGGCAGAGCGTAAGCTCTCCAAAAGCAGGGACCATGTCTTCCAACACTGCTGTCCTCTCCTAAGTGCATACTACACTGCTCTGCACCAGTAAGCACTCAATAAATACCACTGGTCGAGTGTGCGGGGCTCAGCAGAAACAGGCATCAATAGTGGAAGACAATTCCAGCACATATTCTGCCGGTGGTGGTGGTAGGGGGGTGTACTTTCCGCCTCTTACCCACTGCGGCCTAAAAGTCGTGCTCACCCTCAATGCCAGAGGGCCAGGAAAGGAGCACTATTGTATTTTCACCGACAAAACGTGCAAGAGACTCTCTCCAAGGCGCTTCCCCTCACAGGCAGTAACCGCCCCCCCGTCTCCTATCCGAAGGAAAACACTTCTGTTTCTCACCAAGACTAAACACTCCTCGTGGGAAAGATGCCCATGTGATGTTTCACGAGGTATCTTTCACTAAACCCTTTGCTCCTACGGGTCCGCGAGGGTAATTCTGCTGTTGGAAAAGCTTCAGAATGAACAAAACGTAAACGATGGTGTACAACCCCGGAATGCACATCGTCCTGAAACTCATTTAAACGCGACAAAGGTGAAGCCTCAAAGCTAATAATATTTATTACTCTATTTATTTTTTACTTGTACATATCTATTCTATTTATTTTATTTTGTTAGTACGTTTGGTTTTGTTCTCTGTCTCCCCCTTTTAGACTGTGAGCCCACTGCTGGGTAGGGACTGTCTCTATATGTTGCCAATTTGTACTTCCCAAGCGCTTAGTACAGTGCTCTGCACATAGTAAGCGCTCAATAAATATGATTGATGATGATGATGATGATAATCCCTGCAGGAGTTCAGTCGGCTGAGGCTCCTCAGAGGCCGCCGTTAAGCGTTACCAAAAAGCCGCTCCCGCCAGCCTCGATGTCTCCCCAGGCAATTCTTCTCTTCATTTCCATCTTATTTCCGTCGGAGCAGTTGGCCTGTCTAGGTAGTTTTAAGGTTGACACGAGACTTCCCTTGCTGGGTACTGCATTCTTTCATCTAAAAGGGAGGGATGGGGTGGAGGGACCAGAGCAATCAGAAGAGGGGACAGTCACCGCTAATTGCTCCAGTACAATTTTCTTTCCGGCCAGAAAGCTGCTCTTTGGCAGAATAGCGGGAATTTGGAAGTAGACTTTCACTCTCCCTGGAGGGGATGAGAAAAGTGTTTAAATACATCTAAGAGAAAGAATTCACAGTGCCAGCTCTCCATCTTTGAGATGGCCTCTGCTTTCTCTAATTTACAACTCCTTCTGCCGTTTTAAATCCAAGTTAGCAAAAGACGGCCTTCCCATCAAGCTTATTACAGGGCAGCGGCTGCCTTGAATTCTGATTTTGCCCCTTGCACTGTTCTAAAGTGTCCCCAAGAAGTTGTAGACGACAATGACAAAACAAGTACTCGAACATGATATTTGAATTCCAAATCTGAAGCTAGCGGGGCAGTGACGGAGATCTATCCCCTGCAGCTGTTAGTGCAAATTCATGCTAAATATGGTTTGCGAGTCTGGTGATCTTTACCCCATATTCCCTCTTTCTTCTTCTTAAAAAGACAATCCAGTGCAAGTTCCCTAACACGAGAGAGACGACAACTGGTTTAAATGAAAGCTGACACACCTGTAGGAGATTTTGGGGATAAAAACCAAAGAAACCTAGTGCAGAGAAGGAGACTACTCGGTGCTTCCCCGCCAAGAACGAACGATGCTTTCGGCGTTTCCAACTTCAGCCCCTGAGCGACCGAGACCCGGAATAATTTAAAAAAAAGATGGTTTAATCATCATCATCATCATCATCAATCGTATTTATTGAGCGCTTACTATGTGCAGAGCACTGTACTAAGCGCTTGGGAAGTACAAATTGGCAACATATAGAGACAGTCCCTACCCAACAGTGGGCTCACAGTCTACAATCAATCAATCAATCGTATTTGAGCGCTTACTATGTGCAGAGCACTGTACTAAGCGCTTGGGAAATACAAATTGGGAAGTATAATCTTGGGAAAGCCCTGTTCTAGCAACACAGATCTGGAGAGGAAAACAGATCCTAAATGAATCAGGGTCTGAAACAGGGATCGTGTCTCCCAACTCTGTTGTTAGTGGACTCTCCCAAACGCCCTGCGCACAGTAAGCGCTCAACAAACACCACCGGTCGGTTGGCCTTGGAAAAATATTTAATAAGAAAAAAAGCGGGCAGGGTACCACCAGGACCAAACCAGTTGTAGATTGTCCCGAGCTATTCCCTGCTGTGGGTAGAAGGTCTTTTAAATGCCCCCCGCCTTGAAAGCGGAGCGGAGGCTGACATCCCTCCACAACCTGTGTTATGGGTGGCAGCTTGAAGAGATGTTGTCCTTTACCGCCTGTCCCCTCCCGGGGTCATCCCTGTTGTCCTGGCGAGTCGGGGAGGCTCAGTCCTGCAGCAGCTTGTGTTTGGTAACGGAGCTTTCCGAACACAGGTGAACGAAGAGGGCTCCGGCGGCCGTCCGAGCCCGTAGCTCGTGCAGCTCGTAGTCGTGGGCCCACTCCACGTTGCCCCATTTTTGGATCTGACGAGAGAACAACCAGGCATTGACAAATACGTAACACTGCCTGCTTGATCAAATCTAAGAAAAGAAACAAAACACACAAACACGTACACACACACACAAAATAATGTTGGATCCTTAAGCAGAGGCATTGGCAAAGGTTTCAATCAATCAATCAATCGTATTTACTGAGCGCTTACTGTGTGCAGAGCACTGTACTAAGCGCTTGGGAAGTACAAGTTGGCAACATATAGAGGCAGTCCCTACTCAACAGTGGGCTCACAGTCTAGAAGAAATTCCACCCCGAGGCT
Source organism: Tachyglossus aculeatus (assembly GCF_015852505.1). Taxonomy (NCBI): domain Eukaryota; kingdom Metazoa; phylum Chordata; class Mammalia; order Monotremata; family Tachyglossidae; genus Tachyglossus; species Tachyglossus aculeatus. The sequence continues at coordinate 54,166,084 of NC_052086.1, read as the reverse complement.
TGGGTTCAAAAATGAATCTGGGGAGATTAATAATAAAATACTAACAACAATAATGGAATTTGCTGAGCACTTACTATGTGCTGAGAACTGTACTAAGGGCTGGGGTGAATACAAGCAAATCAGGTTGGACACAGTCCCAATCCCCGTTTTACAGATGAGGTAACTGAGGCCCAGAGAAGTGAAGTGACTTGCCCAAGGTCACAAAGCAGACATATGGTGAAGCCAAGATTTTGACTGCCAGGGTGCTAATAGAGAGTTAATTTCCGTAACAGGAATAGGCTCAGGCTGACACAGACCTGAAACTGAGTTGATTTCCCCTGGGCCCTCCAGGGTCCTAGTCCAGGGAGGGGGAATATACTCAGTGCTTGCTTGCCGAGAACAAACAATGGTGTTTCCAACTTCAGCCCGTGAGCCACCGAAACCCAAAAGAATTCAAAAAATGATAGGGGCTTAATCTCGGGAAAGCCGTCTGCTAGCAGCATAGATCTGAAGAGGAAAGCAGATCCTAAATGAATCAGGGTCTGAAACAGGGATATCATGTCTACCGACTCTGTTGCTGGCGGACTCTCCCAAACGCCCTGTGCGCAGTAAGCGCTCAACAACTACCACCGGTTGGTTGGCCTTGGAAAAATATGTAATAAGAAAAGAAGAGGACACGGTACCTCCAGGATCAAACCCGCTGTAGATTCCCCCACGAGCTATTTCTTGCTGGGGGTAGAAGGTTTTTAAAATGTCCCTGGCAACTCCTGCGCCAACCTCTATCTGCACCTTTTAGACTGTGAGCCCACTGTTGGGTACGGACTGTCTCTATATGTTGCCAACTTGTACTACCCAAGCGCTTAGTACCGTGCTCTGCACACAGTAAGCGCTCAATAAATATGATTGATTGATTGATTGATTGATTGAATTCCATCCTCTCCCTGTGCCCCATCCCTCCCTGCCAAGGATGGAACTGAACTGGCCTGAGGGGGGGATGAGCACTGTTGGAGTGGTTCTGAGGGTACTGCTTAGAACAGTGCTTTGCACATAGTAAGCGCTTAATAAATGCCATTAAAAAAACAACTGTGCCTAACCACTACTATTACAGAATATCACATATATTAAAATACATAATTATAATAATGGAATTTATTAAGCATTTACTATGCGCAAAGCACTGTTCTAAGCGCTGGGGAGGTTACAAAGTGATCAGGTTGTTCCACTGGGGGCTCACAGTCTTAATCCCCATTTTCCAAATGAGGGAACTGAGGCCCAGAGAAGTTCAGTGACTTGCCCAAAGTCACAAAGCTGACAACTGGCGGAGCCGGGATTTGAACCCATGACCTCTGACTCCAAAGCCCGGGCTCTTTTCCACTGAGCCACGCTGCTTCTCAATAATAATGCGCATACGGTGTTATATTAATATAACGATACAACAAAACAACGGTTATAATAGTAATGAATAAGTATTTTGGCTAGGTGGCTGTTGGGAATTTAGGGAACCATTTTCTGACTTTTTCTACATCAACCTGGACAAAATGTGATGTGACGTTGGAAGCAGTGGTTGTGTACATATGTGCAGAACAGGTCAAGCTACAACGTGGGGGTGTATCGTTGGAAGCTGTGGTTGTGTACATATGTGCAGAACTGGTCAAGCTACAGTTTGGGGGTGTATCAAGAATATGACTCCTCCACTCCTAAAAAACCGAGAGTAATTGAATAACTAAATCTAATTCTTCCTGCATCATCATCACCAATCGTATTTATTGAGCGCTTACTATGTGCAGAGCACTGTACTAAGCGCTTGGGAAGTACAAATTGGCAACATATAGAGACGGTCCCTACCCAACAGTGCATCAGACTTTGCCAGACACGTTTTGACCGAGGACAAAACGGCTTCCTCGGGCTATTTATAATGGTCTTCTTTTTTAACTTTAGATTTCCTCTCTACAAATTGAGCCCACCTGATATTCCTCCTCCAGCCGAGACAGAAGCACAGCCTCTTCTACCGTAAGGTGCCGGTCGATCAGCCCCAGGGACAGGACCACGGACTTCAACTGTGTGATCACAAATTCTATACCTGGAGGACCAAAGAGCCAAAATCCCCAATGGTGCACCACTTCCTCCAAGGTAGGACAGGACAGGAAGATAAGGAACTAAAATGAGAGGGCTTAGGGGAGAAAGCGTTAAAATAATAAAAAAAGGTGACTAAATAGCACAGAGGTCAACTTTTCATTTGGAGTTTGGCAGTGGATAAGGGGTAATAATAATCATGATGGCATTTATTAAGCGCTTACTATGTGCAAAGCACTGTTCTAAGCACTGGGGAGGTTACAAGGTGATCGGGTTGTCCCACGGGGGCTCACAGTCATATCCCCATTTTACAGATGAGGTAACTGAGGCACAGAGAAGTTAAGTGACTTGCCCAAAGTCACACAGCTGACAACTGTGAGCCCACTGTTGGGTAGGGACCGTCTCTATATGTTGCCAACTTGGACTTCCCAATGCTTAGTACAGTGCTCTGCACACAGTAAGTGCTCAATAAATACAATTGAATGAATGAATGAATGAATTGGCGGAGCCGGGATTTGAACCCCTGACCTCTGACTCCAAAGCCCAGGCTCCTTCCACTGAGCCATGCTGCTTCCCCATTCATTCATTCATTCAATCGTATTTATTAATAATAATAATGATGGCATTTGTTAAGCGCTTACTATGTGCAGCGCTTACTGTGTGCGGAGCACTGTACTAAACGCTTGGAAAGTACAATTTAGCAACAGTCAGAAACAATCCCGGCCCACAACGGGCTCACAGTCTAGAATGGGGGGAGACAGGCATCAAAACAAGTAAACAGGCATCAATAGCATCAATATAAACAGAATTATAGATCTATACATATTAATGTAAATAAATAGAATTATAAATACGTACATATATACACGTGCTGTGGATGGGGGAGGCGGGCAGAGCAAAGGGAGGGAGTCGGGGCGATGGGGAGCAGGGGGGATCAGAGGAAAAGGGGGGTTTAGTCTGGGAAGGTCTCCTGGAGGTGAGTTACTTTTCATTCTCTTGCTTTTTCTGTTTTCCCTGCCTCCCTACTTTTCTCATATCATCAATCGTATTTCTTGAGCGCTTACTGTGTGCAGAGCACTGTACTAAGCGCTTGGGAAGTACAAGTTGGTAACATATAGAGACGGTCCCTACCCAGCAGTGGGCTCACAGTCTATCATATCCCTGTATTTGGTTGCTTCCCCAACCTGTCACTTTTCTTAATGTCCTGTCTCCCTGCAACGGCCTGTAAGCTCCTTGAGAGAGCATCCTATCTGCTTCCACTACAGTACTCTCCCAAATGCTGAGTTCAGTGCTCCGCACAGAGCAAGCACTCAATAAATATCATGGATTGACTGACTGATCCTAGCATGTCTCTCTGCCCCAGTTGTTTGCCTGTTTCCCATCCGACAGTGCTTCTCCACGCTGGTTTGTGTAGGTGTCTATTACTTATCAGTCTGTGTGTCTCTCCAGGGGGGTGAGCCCGAGTATATTTTAGACTGTGAGCCCACTGCTGGGTAGGGACTGTCTCTATATGTTGCCAACTTGTACTTCCCAAGCACTTAGTACAGTGCTCTGCACACAGTAAGCGCTCAATAAATACGATTGATGACGATGATGTATGTGCATTGGCACACGGAATAAGCTGATCCCCTTCATGTTGCGTGGCCGAAGCGTCGGCAAGTCCAAAGGCACAGTATTCCACTTTGTGCCCATTTCTGACTGTGAGCCCGCTGTTGGGTAGGGACCGTCTCTATATGTTGCCAACTTGTACTTCCCAAGCGCTTAGGACAGTGCTCTGCACACAGTAAGCGCTCAATAAATACGATTGAATGAATGAATGAATGAATGAATGAATGAAGTTGGAATTGCTTCTGTGCCACTGTGGCTTGGGTCGGGGTGAGGAACAAGGAGATGACAGGGGTAGTTTGTGTCTTAACGAGGTGAGGGCAAGCTGCAAAAGCCACCATTTTGGGCCTTTTCCCACCCTTACGGGAAACTCTCAGATCTCTTCCGAGCCCCGGGATGAGCGAGTCTGGGAATCCGGCTCCCCAAAGCCGTGGGGGCCGTCGTCCCCATCGAGGGGGGCACCTGTGCCGAACGCGGGACTCCCGATCAACTCGGCTGCAGTTGGTGAGTTCAGCAAATAATCTGAACTAGCTCACCTAGTGAGTACCTGCTGGACCCAAACCGCCGTCTGAAGGACTTCCTGTGTGAAAGATTACCCTGAAGGGGTAAAGGGGTCTGAAAAGACTCATTTACAGAAGCCCACGTCCCTTCCCTTCCCTGCAGCCCTTCAACAAGCGCGCTCCTTACCTTGCAAGGCCCACATGTTATAAGAGGCCAAATGACTGATGAAAACGTCTCTGGTCTTGGCTGGGATGCTGGGCCCCAGGATACTAGTGGAGGATCCAATTTCGACATTGTATCTGAAACGGCAGACGCTAAAACTTTATCTTCAAAGACGACCTGGCGAGAGGATGAACCGAACAGCCAGGTTCACAATCTCTTCCAGCTGCCCCCAAATTGCCACCGGTTTCCTGAGCTAAAGAGACATTCATTCATTCCTTCAATTGTATTTATTGAGCCCTCACTGTGTGCAAAGCACTTGGGGGAGTACAATACAACAACAAGCAGACACATTCCCCGTCCACAACGAGCTTAGAGTCTAGAGGGGGAGACAGACATTAATATAAATAACAAATATGTACATAAGGGCTGTGGGGCTGAGAGGAGGGATGAATAAAAGGAGCAAGTCAGGGCGATGCAGAAAGGAGTGGGAGAAGACGAAAGGAGGGCTTAGACAGGGAGGGTCTCTTGGAGATGTGCCTTCAATAAGGCTTTGAAGCAGGGGAGTCATTGTCTGTCAGATTTAAGGAGGGAGACCGTTCCAGGCCGGTGGCCAGACATGATTTGGTGCAGAGGGAGAGTCTGTAAGCTTACTGTGGAAAGGGAACATGACTACCAACTCTGCTGTACTGTCCTCTTCTCCCAAGTGCTTAGTACGATGTTCCGTACACAGTAAGTGCTCACTCAATACCATCTGACTGATTCTGGGAACTTTCCTGTTAGTAGCTTCTGTTACCTTAATTTTCCTCCAGACTGCTATCAAAATCCTACCCAGCCAAGGCATCCCCAAGGCTCTGCACTGAAAAGAAGGCACTGACTGAGGTTTGGTCACTCAGAAAGAACTGCTGCACACCAAAAAAGCCTCAATAGGAAAAGCTTTTCCTTGCTGGCTCTATCACAGAAAAGCAGCATGGCCTAGTATGGGCTTGGGAGTCGGAGGACGTGGGTTCTAATCCCAGCTGTGCTACTCGTCTGCTGTGTGACCTTGGGGAAATCACTTCACTTCTCTGAGCCTCAGTTACCTCATCTGTAAAATGGGGATTGAGACCGTGAGCCCCATGTGGGACGGGGATCGGGTCCAACCTGATTACCTTGCGTCTACCCCAGTGGTTGGAACAGTGCTTGGCACTAAGTGGTTAAATACCATAATTCATGTTCTAAAAATCTGATTTCCTGTGATAAATGGTGAATCAGAGGATGCAAGGCTGAAGGTACAAAAGGCCATGCATGGGGGGGAGGGGGCGGCATGAATGGCGGCGGTAGTGGATGGGAAGAAAAGCAAAACCCCAATTACAGGAGGGCTTACCTTTTCTCAGCCCATTCTACAATTGGATCCCACTCGTTCTTTTGCAGTTCTACTAGTGTCTCTGGCTCCTCCACTCTGTAGCTAATTCATAATAATAAAAATAATCTTCATTACTAAAATAGACAGTTACTTTGTGCAGCATTAGTAATACAAAGGAAAAACACTAATGGTATTCATCTCATTCATTCCTTCAATCATATCTACTGAGGGCTTATTCATTCATTCAATCGTATTTATTGAGCGCTTACTGTGTGCAGAGCACTGTACTAAGCGTTTGGGAAGTACCAGTTGGCAACATACAGAGACGGTCCCTACCCGACAGTGGGCTCACAGTCTAGGAGGGGAGACAGAAAACAAAACAAAACATATTAACAAAATAAATAAAATAAATAGAGTAATAAATATGTACAAACATATATACATATATACAGGTGCTGTGGGGAGGGGAAGGAGGTGAGCCTTCTAGACTGTGAGCCCACTGTTGGGTAGGGACCATCCCTATGTGTTGCCAACTTGTACTTCCCAAGCGCTTAGTCCAGTGCTCTGCACACAGTAAGCGCTCAATAAATACGATTGAATGAATGAGGTAAGGTGGAGGGGATGGAGAGGGGGAGGAGGGGGAGAGGAAGTAAGCGCTTATTAGTACAGTGCTCTGCACACAGTAAGCGCTCAATAAATATGATTGATTGATTGATTGAGGGGGCTCAGTCTGGGAAGGCCTCCTGGAGGAGGTGAGCTCTCAGTAGGGCCTTGAAGGGACATAGTACAAGCACTTAATAAATGCCATCATTATTATTATTATGTGCCTTCACTATGGCTTTGAAGTGGGGGAAAAGAGTAATTGTCTGTCAGGTTTGAGGAAGGAGGGCGTTCCAGGCCAGAGGTAGGACATGGACTAGGGGTTGGCAGCAAGCCAGGCGAGATGGAAGCACAGCACCTGTATATATGTATATATGCTTGTACATATTTGTTACTCTATTTATTTATTTATTTATTTTACTTGTACATATCTATTCTATTTATTTTATTTTGTTAGTATGTTTGGTTTTGTTCTCCGTCTCCCCCTTTTAGACTGTGAGCCCACTGTTGGGTAGGGACTGTCTCTATATGTTGCCAACTTGTACTTCCCAAGCGCTTAGTCCAGTGCTCTGCACACAGTAAGCGCTCAATAAATACGATTGATGATGATGATGGAAGCACGGTGAGAAGGTTAGCACTAGAGGAGCCAAGTGTGCGGGCTGGGCTGTAGAAGGAGAGAAGTGAGGTGAGGTGGCGGGGGGGGGGTCAAGGTGATGGAATGCTAATTGTACTACTAAAAGAGAGTCCTCTCCACTCCCCATCTATCTCAAGGCCTAAATGGAGGTGGGAGGGTAGTTCTGTCAAAGAGGATCAATCCTCAATATCTTGTCCCAGAGAGTGGTCATTTAGGAAATCACTTACCAGAACTGCTGGTCGTCATCATCATCATCATCATCAATCGTATTTATTGAGCGCTTACTGTGTGCAGATCACTGTACTAAGCGCTTGGGAAGTACAAATTGGCAACATATAGAGACAGTCCCTACCCAACAGTGGGCTCACAGTCTAAAAGGGGGAGACAAAACCAAACATACTACAAAATAAAATAGAATAGATATGTACAAGTAAAATAAATAGAGTAATAAATATGTACAAACATATATACATATATACAGGTGCCGTGGGGAAGGGAAGGAGGTAAGATGGGGGGGATGGAGAGGGGGACGAGGGGGAGAGGAAGGAAGGGGCTCAGTCTGGGAAGGCCTCCTGGAGGAGGTGAGCTCTCAGTAGGGCCTTGAAGGCTTGTCAGTCATGTGGACAGCACTAGCTTAAGTCCGACTCATTGTCTAGGGAATCTACTACGCCGTGGGAAAGTGGGTGACCTACTGGATTAGAGCATGGGCCCAGGAGCCACAGGCCCTGGGTTCTCATCCCGGCTCTGCCACTTGCCTGCTGCGTGACCTCGGGAAAGTCACTTAACTCCTCTGTTAAGAGCTTATATACCGCAAGTATTAACTATTATTGCCTGCTGTGTAACCTTTTAACTTCTCCGGGCCTTAGTTTCCTCAGCTGTAAAATGGGGATGAAACACCTGTTCTCCCTCCCTTTTGACTACGAGCTCCATGTGGGATGGGGCCGGGTCCCATCAGATTACCTTGTATCTCTCCCAGCACTTAATTACAGTGTCTGGCATATAGTAAGTGCTTAGCAAAACACCACAGTTATTATCATTAGCATTATTCAAAGCTTAAGAAATCTGGAACTTAAGGCACCAAATCATTAAACTCACACCTGAGTCTGAACTAAAAAAAAATAAATAAAAGATTCATTCATTCAATCGTATTTATTGAGCGCTTACTGTGTGCAGAGCACTGTACTAAGCGCTTGGGAAGTACAAGTTGGCAACACATAGAGATGGTCCCTACCCAACAGTGCGCTCAAAGTCTAGAAGGGGGAGACAGAGAACAAAACAAAACTGATTAACAAAATAAAATAAATAGAATATGTAGAAGTAAAATAAATAGAGTAATAAATACATGCAAAAGATCACTATGGCTTAATTATGAAGTAGGATTTGTGCCCTGCCAAGCACAAAGTGAGAGTCAAAGGTCATAGTGGAGAAGCAGTGAGGCCTAGTGGAAATACCAAATGCCTGAGAGTCAGAGGACCTGATCCCAGTTCTGCCACTTGTCTGCTGTGTGACCTTGGGCAAGTCACTTTACTTTTCTGTGCCTCAGTTACCTCATCTGTAAAATCTGTTCTTGGATGTCCTCCTGTCACCTCAAATTTAGTAAGGCTAAAACCGAACTTCGTGTCTTCCCACCCAAACCCTTCCTCCTGCTCACTTTCCCGTCACTGTAGACGGCACCACCATCTCTCCTCACAAGCCTGTAACTTCAGCATTATGCATGACTCCTGTCATTCAACCCACATATTCAAGCCATCACTAAATCCTTTCAGTTCCACCGTCACATCGCTGAAATCCGCCCCTTCCTCTGCATCCAAGCTGCTACCCTGTTAATACAACCCCTTATCCTATCCTGCCTTGATTATTATTTCAGCCTCCTTGCTGAACCTCCCTGCCTCCTGTTCTCTCCCGACTCCAGTCCATATTTCATTCTGTGGCCTGGATCATTTTCCTACAAAAATGTTCAGACCATGTTTTCCTGCTCCTCAAGAACCTCCAGTGATTGCCCAGCCACCTCCACATCAAACAGAAAGTACTCACCATTGGCATTAAAGCATTCAATCACCTTGCCCCCTCCTACCTCACTACCACCCAGCCCGCTCACTTCACTCACTCACTCAATCAATCAATCGTATTTATTGAGCGCTTACTGTGTGCAGAGCACTGTTTTAAGCGCTTGGGAAGTACAAGTTGGCAACATATAGAGACGGTCCCTACCCAACAGTGGGCTCACAGTCTAGAAGGGGGAGGCAGAGAACAAAACCAAACATACTAACAAAATAAAAAGAATAGATATGTACAAGTAAAATAAATAGAGTAATAAATATGTATATACATATATACAGGTGCTGTGGGGAAGGGAAGGAGGTAAGATGAGGGGGATGGAGAGGGGGACGAGGGGGAGAGGAAGGAAGGGGCTCAGTCTGGGAAGGCCTCCTGGAAGAGGGAAAGCACTGTGGCTTAGAGGCACAGAGAAGTGAAGTGATTTCATTCATTCAATCGTATTTATTGAGCGCTTACTGTGTGCAGAGCACTCTACTAATTCATTCATTCATTCAATTGTATTAAGCGCTTACTGTGTGCAGAGCACTGTACTAATTCATTCACTCATTCAATTGTATTTATTAAGCGCTTACTGTGTGCCGAGCACCGTACTAAGTGCTTGGGAAGTACAAGTTGGTGACATATAGAGACGGTCCCTACCCAACAACGGGCTCACAGTCTAGAAGGGGGAGACAGACAACAAAACAGGTGGACAGGTGTCAAGTCGTCAGAATAAATAGAATAAAAGCTAAATGATTTGCCTAAGGTCACACAGCAAACAAGTGGCAGAGGGAGGATTAGAACCCATGACCTTCTCACTCCCAGGCTCGGGCTTTATCCACTATGCCGTGCTGCTTCCATATTATGAACATAGCCATAATTTATTTTCATGACTGTCTCCCACTCTAAACTGTAAGCTCCTTGTGGGCAGGAACCCTGTCTATCAAATCTGTTATACCGTACTCTCCCAAGTGCTTAGTACACTGCTCTGCACAAAGGAAGCGCTCAATAAAAACGATCGACTGGCTGACTCCTCACTCTTCACTTCTCTAATGCTAACCTTCTCACTATACCTCAATCTCATCTTCCTCCCCCACATCCCGCCTCTGGCCTTGACGCCCTCCCTCCTCATATCAGCCGGACAATTGCTCTCCCCTGCTTCAAAGTGTTATCGAAGGCACGTCTCCTCCAAGAAGCCTTCCCTGACCAAGCCCTCCTCTCCTCTTCTCCCTCTCCCTTCTGCATCACCCTGACTTGTTCCCTTCATTCATTCCCCCGCTCCCAGCCTCACGGCACTTATGTATACACCACTTATTTATACTAACATCTGTCTCCCGCTAGACTGTGAGCTCATTGTGGGCAGGGAATGTATCTGTGTGTTGTATTGTACTCTCCCAGGTGCTTAGTACGGGGCTTTGCACACAGTAAGCTCCCAATAAATACAGCTGAAGGAATAAAATGGGGATTTAATAATAGCAATAATAATTACGGTATCTGTTAAGTGCTTTCTATGTGCAAGCACCGTTCTAAGCACTAAGCGCTGGGGTAGATACAAGATAAGCAGGTTGTCCCAGGTCCCAGGTTGTCCCTCATTTTATAGATGAGGTAACTGAGGCACAGAGAAGTTAAGTGGCTTGCCCAAGGTCACACAGCAGACAAGTGGCAAAGACGGGATCAGAACCCATGACATCTGGACTCCCAAGCCCGTGCTCTTTTCACTAAGCCGCGTTGCTTCTGTGAGCACCATGTGGGACATGGACTGTGTCCAACCTGATTATCTTGTATCTACCCCAGCGCTTAGTACAGTGCCTGGCACATAGTATGTGCTTAATACCACACAAAAACCCACTTTAATGTGTGTGTGTATGTTTATATGTGTATATAGCGGAAGGTGACCACTTTGATCTAGGAGTCTTGCAGGGCTTTCACAACTGACCATACAAGTCGTAAAGGGTTAGCCACCCTGAAGGGTGGTGAGGAGCAACAAGTTAAGGCTGCTGCTGCCGCCCAGGAAATTCTGGTTCTGTAGATAAGCCAATAACATCAAATTTCCTTGGGGCTCGACACTAAATGTACTCAAAAAAAAAAAAAAAAGCTGCTTTTCACAGGCACTATATCACACACACACACTTAATTTACTCAAAAAAAAGTCAGTTTTTACAGTTTCTCTCTCTCTCTCTCTCACCCCCCTCCCAACCCCCCAACTGCCATTATGAGAATTTCAGTTCAGGTATGTGCTACCAGACGGTGTCCGTGTCCAGAAACTTCACAGCCGCTTTGATGAGCTGATCTTTGCTTCGCTGAGATGGGTTGTCCAAAGAAGTGTTGCATAGTGTGGTCTGAATCAAATAAAAAACAACAAAGAAACCACCCAGCTGTTAGCAGAGCAGGGTTTCAAGGTAATAGTCATTTTCATTTTGAAAAAGGCCTGGTGAAGACGAATAAGTCACCATGCTAATATAAATGCTAAACCAACAGAAAGCGATTGAATCAAGGGATGGTAGAAATTTCCCCATACAACCTCCTGGACGGGACTTCTCTTCCAGCCTAACTCAAGAGCCTAGGAAGCTGCCCATGAGTCACAGAAATGCCAGATTAATCAAAGAGCCAAATGTTGTATCTATCTCTCTCCGTCACAGCTCCCTCAAATACTATAAGGCATTCAAGTCGTCAGAGTTCTTGTAAAAGCCTCTGACCTATGGTAACGTTTTGGCTAATTACCCGAAGATGGTAAAAGAACCACCAGAAGCACAAATTATGATTTCTCTGCCTTCTAGGGAAAAACATAAAGATACACGATATTTCCATAAAACACAGACCGGGCACTTTAGGTACAAAAGAAATACAAATATCAAAATTAACTCTCAGAAATTTAAGGTTTAGAACACTCTACTAGTGTGGAGCAAGGGCTCTTAATATTGGCTCCATTTATTCTTAATGTCCGTGCTGACCCATCTAAGTTAGAGACATATTTGAGCGTTGGGCCTGAACGGTCTGGACAGCCTACTGAACTGGAAAAACAATCCTTGTCCCAGGGAACTTGGAGGTCTGGATTATGTAGCCCAGGGACTCAGCATCCTCCGAGACTTTTCCTAAATCACTTCATCTTTCTGGATCTCCTTTTCCCCATCCATGAAAAACAGGATGGAGAACCGGCGATTCCCCCCACAGTGACACGTCATCATCATCAATCGTATTTATTGAGCGCTTACTGTGTGCAGAGCACTGTACTAAGCGCTTGGGAAGTACAAGTTGGCAACATATAGAGACAGTCCCTACCCAACAGTGGGCTCACAGTCTAGAAGGGGGAGACAGAGAACAAAACCAAACATACTAACAAAATAAATTAAATAGAATAGATATGCACAAGTAAAATAAATAGAGTAATAAATATGTACAAACATTTATACATATACAGGTGCTGTGGGGAAGGGAAGGAGGTAAGATGGGGGGATGGAGAGGGGGACGAGGGGGAGAGGAAGGAAGGGGCTCAGTCTGGGAAGGCCTCCTGGAGTAGGTGAGCTCTCAGTAGGGCCTTGATAATAATGGCATTTATTAAGCGCTTACTATGTGCAAAGCACTGTTCTAAGCGCTGGGGAGGTTACAAGGTGATCAGGTTGTCCCATGGGGGGCTCACACAATTTTAATCCCCATTTTACCGATGAGGTAACTGAGGCACAGAGAAATTAAGTGATTTGCCCAAAGTCACACAGCTGACGGCAGAGTCGGGATTCGAACCCACGACCTCAGACTCCCAAGCCCACACTGTTTTCCACTGAGCCACGCCGCTTCAGACTGCAGGGACTCCTCCCTCCCATAGTAATAATAATGGTCTTTGTTAAGCACTTATTAGGTGCCAAGCATTGTTCTGAGCACTGGGTAGATACGAGTTAATCAGGTTGGATACAGTCCCCATCCCACATGGGGCTCACACTCTTATCCCCCTTTTACAGATGAGGTAACTGGCACAGAGAAGGTAGGTGGCTCGCCCAACGTCACACAGCAGACAAGGGGGCGGAGCCGGGATTAGAACCCAGGTCCTCCTGATTCCCAGGCCCGTGCTCTGTCCATTAAGCCGATGACTTCCCGCCGCGAAGGCGGGAAGAAGGTAAGGTTAGGTGATCTCTCCGTCGTGGCATACGGGAGTGGCTGTAGAATCACCGGGTTGGATCCAAGGTGGCCCTGGTGAACCTGCAGTTGCTCGGCGAGATTTAAGTCAGGTTGGCACTCGGGGGAAAACCTCTGGGCCCCATATTGTCAGGGCGCCTTCGGGAGAACCATCTCTGGCTGGGATCGGGGGAGGGAATTTTACAACAATAATTCCGTTCGGCCCTTCTGACTCCTCAGTTAAATCTGAATGATCTCTCTCCTTCCCCCTCAAATCCCCTGGAATTGTCTTACCAAATGCATGGTGTAAAACTTGATGGTATCCCGTTGGGAATCCCATTCCGTGGCCACAGCTATGGCCAAAGCTTCACTGGGAACCGTGAACAGCTTGGCCTGGGGAGTTCTCAGCTTCCTATGATCCAGGTTTATCTCAAAGCCACCTTGAACGGGGGAAGGGGGAAATAAACCTTTCAGAAATTACAAGAGAAATAACGATTATGGTATTTGTCAAGTGCTATGTGCCAAGGACTGTTGTTTTAATTGCTGGGGTGGATATAAGGTAAACAGGTTGGACACAGTCCTTGTCTCACATGGGGCTCACAGTCTTAATCCCCACTTTACAGATAAGAAAACTGAGGCACAGATTTTAGGTGACTTGTCCAAGGTAATACATAGCAGACAAGTGGCAGAGCTGGGATTAGCGCCACCAGGGATAATGCAAATCTCAGGAAGAGGAAGAGTCTCCTCTCCAAATAATTTATGTTACCTGACGAAATAAGCTCACTGTGGGCAGGGAACGTGTCTATAAACTCTGTTATATTGCTATATTGTACTCTCAAGTGCTTAGTTCAGTGCTCTGCACACAGTTAAGTGCTCAAAAAATACGAATGATTGATTGATTGAAATGGGAAGGAAAATCTCCCATCTGCTCTAGCAACCTTCCTGATGTGAAAAAATTTTAACTTGGGCTCATTCATTTAAAAAAAAAGAAAAGATAGCCATCAAATGCTGATAGATGAATTTTTAAGACACCCAACTACGTAAACTGGCACTTACAAGCTACTGCTTGAATGAGAACCCCAAGAATGCTTTCCACACCCTCCAACATCATCTTGCTCTCACCTGTATTCATGAGTATTTCTGGCTGTTGGAGATGCTAGAGCGCTTAGTACAGTGCTCTGCACACAGTAAGCGCTCAATAAATACGATTGATGATGATGATGATGCTAGAGAAGAACTGCTTTTTTGGATGCAGTCTGCTGAAATGCTCTATTGCAAGACCTCTCTCCTGGAAAATCCCCACGCGATTCAGATCCCCAGTGTTCTCTGCTGAGCTCACGTTTCACCCATAACCCCTTTTTCTTGCCACTGAATCTTTAAATTATATATTATAAATGATTTATTTATTCATATTAATGTCCATCTCCCCCTATAGACTGTAAGTTCACTATGGGCAGGGAACAAGTCTGTTAATTCTGTGGTACTGTGCTCTCCTAAACGCTTAGTACAGTGCTCTGCACATAGTAAGCGCTCAGTACAACTGACTGATTGAAGGACACGGAGCATGCTCACAGTAATAATAATGATGGCATTTGTTAAGTAATTCTAAGCGGTAGATACAAGGTTATCAAGTTATCGCACATGGGGCTCGCAGTCTTAATCCCCATTTTACAGATGAGGTAACTGAGGCACAGAGAAGTGACCTGCCCAAGGTCACATAGCTGACAAGTGGCAGAGCCAGGATTAGAGTACCACAGTGTCTCTTACTGCTTTATTTTTTACATTCTTTTGACAACTTTTCCTCTACTGTTCATATGTAAATCCTTTTCAGGACTGAATAAGCAAATTGGTTGGAAACTAGACATTTAGAGATAGGTTTTCGGGCGGGTCTACTGTGGTGTGTGGTTGGACACTTACCTTCCCCATGTGTGATGCTTACGTTCTGATAAAATCTCTTCCTTTCTGAAAGAAAAAGCGAGTGAAAACACTTTTGAATAAAGATGCCTTACAAAACACGAGACGGCATCATGACTAAAAATCTGTATTCAAGAACTGCTCTCATTATTATTAGCAATAATGGTATCTATTAAACATTATAATTATATATTATCCATCTATTATACATTATGCATAATCTAATAATGTGGTATTTGTCACGCACTGTACTAAGAACTGGGGAAGATACAGAATAATAAGGTCCCACATGAGGCTCACAGTAGAAGGGAGAACAGGTATAGAATCCCCATTTTGCAGATGAGGGAACTGAGGCCCAGAAGTGAAGTGTCTTGCCCAGTCACACAGCAGATGAATGGTGGGGCCAGGATTAAATCCCAGGTCCTCCAACTCCCAGGCCCATGCTCTTTCCAATAGGCCCTGCTGCTTCTCACTTTTACTCTACTAAAATCAATTACTTTTAAAAGGATTTTTTAAAATGGTATTACTTCCTATATGCCAGGCATTGTACTAAGTGCTGGGGTAGATACAAGATAATCAGGTGGTACACAGTCCGTGTCCCACATGTGGAGCCGGAATTATAACCCAGGCCCACGCTCCTTCGATTACGCCAGGCTGCTTCTCCTAAAGTTGAGGGATATTTAGAACTTCTTTTACAGTTGAGAGATATTTACCAGTTTGCTGCCCTGGTCACCAATTAGTTTTTAAGATAGGTTAGCTTCGGTGACTTGTCTAAAAGCTGACTGGGTTTCCACTTTCCCCAGAAGCCCTCTCTCTGTCCAAATCTAAAGATCCTGAATATGACAGTGACCTAGATTTTGGATGACAGTAGAAAAAACACAGTTAAAAAACACATTTCCAGCGTGATCGGGGACCCTCAAGAGCCTCTGATGAGGCAGGTCACGGCAGGCAGCAAGCAGCAGCAGCTGGAGTTCCAAGAGCCTTTTTAACCCGCCTCCATTCAATTAACCTCATTAACCAGCTTTCTTGGGTCCCCAACAGAAATGCCAAACCACCCTTCGTGTAGTCTAGTTGCTATAGCTTGGGCCTAGAAGTCAGAAGGACTTAAGTTTTCTGCCACCCGTCTGCTGTGACACCTTGGGAAATTCACTTCATTTTTTTGTGCCTCAGGACTCTCATCTGTAAAATGGAGATTAAGACTGTGAGCCCTCTGTGGGACAGGGACTATGTCCAACCTGGTTATCTTGCACCTTCTCCAGCGCTTAGAACACTGCCTGACACAGAGTAAGCACTTCACAAATACCCAAATTATTATTATTCAAAGAACAAACTCTGAATTATGTCTTTTGATCATTTAGATGAAAACTCTAGCATGAAAAATTGCATCTATGTGCCCCGTTACTTAAGAAGGAGTTAATCTCTAGTAAATTAGATTACCAATCTTGCCCCCCCTCTCAATAAAAGGAAAGTATCAAATTTGGAGAGCTACCAACAATAACTATCTCTAGGACCTGTAAAAATGAAAAGCTGTTCATTTGTTTAGATCTAAAGCTTCTGGAACTTTTTAAAAAAATGCTATTTGTTAAGTGCTTACTATTTGCCAGGAACTGTACTAACAGCAGGGCTAGATACAAGATAAGCAGTTTGGACACAGTTCCCTTCCCACAGAGGGCTCACAGTCTTAATCTCCATTTTACAGATGAGGTAGCTGAGGCACAGAGAAGTGAAGTGACTTGCCTAAAGTCACAAGCAGACAAAAGGTGGAACCGAAATTAGAACCCAGGTCCTCTAACTCCCAAGCCCATGATCTTTCCACTAGGCCACTCTGCTCCCCACTTCTGTTACTGATATAGTAATTTTAAAGCAAAGAAAAGCAAACAAGAAAGTTAATTAGAAAGTCCTTCCTTTTCTTTTTTAACACATAAAATCTTGAAATGATGAAATTCAAATGCCAATATTTATTGCCAATATGTACATATTTATTACTCTATTTATTTAGTTATTTTGCTTGCACATATCTATTCTATTTATTTTATTTTGTTAGTATGTTTGGTTTTGTCTCCCCCTTTTAGACTGTGAGCCCACTGTTGGGTAGGGACTATCTCTATATGTTGCCAATTTGTAATTCCCAAGCGCTCAGTACAGCGCTCTGCACACAGTAAGCGCTCAATAAATATGATTGATGATGATGATGCCAATTTAGAGAAGCTAGAAATTCCAGGGAAACTGTATTTAAATCTCACATTTTCTAACTGGGCTAACATTTTCTAATATCGCACAAGTTTTCTTGTGAATAATATAACCCCACATGAGTATTCTGAAAGGAGGATTTAAAGAGGCTCAAACTTTGGATTTTCCTGCTTAAACAAGATAACGCCAGTCTTCTTTTGCAATCAATACGATATCCGACCTGTGACCACCTGACTTATTTTTGCCCAAACCACCTTTGTTTGATTCCCAATGTCCAAAGAAGGGATTAATGAATCAATTAGCCTATAAAAGAACCCAGTTCATTCTCACTTTGGTGCACAAACCTTTTAAAAGCGCTTACAAACATACTATACTTAACCACTTCACTCCTTTATAAAATGCAAAATATTCTGTACAGCGCGTGGCATGGTTAAATATGGTATATTTCTGAGAGCTTAAAAAGGGTTTGTGCACAAAAGTGAGAATTAGCTGGATTCTGTTACGGGCTTACTGATTCATTAACCACTTATTTGGACATTGGGAATCAAATGAAGGCAATTAAAAGAAGGGAATCTCAGGGGCTCGGGGGAGGTTACAGACGCCTCTATTTCCTTACAGGTATGTGGTGAATTCAGTGGAGTAGCTGTAAGCAAGGTGGATGGGAGAAAAGCTATACAAATGTTGGGAAGTACCAATTTAGGAAACAGGCAGTGGCTACCAGGAAATGAAAGCAGGAAACAGAGGTTCAGGGACTCATTTTGGGAAAAGATGCTTGTCAGGTTATAAGGTGCACCCCTGCCTGGCTCTGATCTGGCCCAAGATTATCAGGCAAAGCTAAATTTAGGATACGGCACATCCAAATCCTAATTATTTTAAAGTTTGGTCAGTACAGAGAAGCAGCGTGCCTTAGTGGATAGAGCACGGGCCTGAGAGGCTGAAAGGTCTGGGTTCTAATCCCGGCTCTGCCTCATGTCTGCTGCATGACGGTGGGCAAGTCACTTAATTTTTCCGGGTCTCAGTTACCTCATCTGTAAAATGGGGACTAAGAGTGTGAGCCCCGTGAGAGACAGGGACTGTGTCCAACCTGATTAACTTGTATCTACCCCAGCGCTTAGTAAAGGGCTTGGCACACAGTAAGTGCTTAACAAATACGCATTATTATTATTATTTTTACAGCAGCCCCTTTAAAATAACCAAGTGGTCTGTCAACCTACAGCAGAAAACCTGGTTTGGGGAACTGCAGGACTCAGTATGGTAGTTATAAATATATTTAAATATTTTCCTTTGTGTAGGCTTTATTCCCACTAGGGAATAAAGAGAAGCACTAAAGAAGCAGCATGGCTCAATGGAAA
Organism: Tachyglossus aculeatus; assembly: GCF_015852505.1. NCBI lineage: Eukaryota > Metazoa > Chordata > Mammalia > Monotremata > Tachyglossidae > Tachyglossus > Tachyglossus aculeatus. The sequence goes on along the minus strand of NC_052086.1, from coordinate 54,147,588 downwards.
GAGCCCGGGCTTTGGAGTCAAGGGTCATGGGTTTGAATCCCGGCTCTGCCAACTGTCAGCTGTGTGACTTTGGGCAAGTCACTTAACTTCTCTGGGCCTCAGTTCCCTCATCTGTAAAATGGGGATTAAGACTGTGTGCCCCCCGTGGGACAACCTGATCTCCTTGTAATCTCCCCAGCGCTTAGTACAGTGCTTTGCACATAGTAAGTGCTTAATAAATGCCATTAAAAAAAAAAGGGAGGGTAGGGGAAGGAAATAAAAGTCAAAACAAAGGAGAATATTCAATGGTAGATTTTGTCCCAATCAATAGTATTTACTGAGCGCTGTGTTGCAGACCACTGTACTAAACGCCTGGGAGAGTACAATGTAACCGAGTTGATAGATACGTTCCCTGCCCACAATGAGTTTACAGTCTAGAGGGGGAGACAGATATTAAAATAAACTACGGATATAAACCTAAGTGTTGTGGGGTTGAAGGAGGGGTGAATAAAGGGAATAAAGGCCCCTTATCCCTTCACTTTAAAACCTAGTGCAGTATGCCCTCTATTACCTCATCTGTAAAATGGGGATTAAGACTGTGAACCTTATTTGGATCAGGGACTGTGTCTGGCCCAATTACCTGATATCTACTTCAGCACATAGTAAGTGCCTAACAAATACCACAATTATTATTATTAAGAGGACCTGGTTCTAATTCCAGCTCTGCCACTTCACTTCCTTGTGCCTCCATTACCTCATCTGTAAAATGGGGATTAAGACTGTGAACCTTATTTGGATCAGGGACTGTGTCTGGCCCAATTACCCGATACCTACTTCAGCGCTTAATAAAGCGCCTGGCATACAGTAAGTGCTTAACAAATACCACAATTATTATTATTCTCTCCCTACCCACGTTCTTCCTCTGGCCTAGAATGTCCTCCCTCTTCAAATCCAAGAGACAATTACTCTCCCCACTTTCAAAGCCTTATGGAAGGCACATCTCCTCCAAGAAGCCTTCCCGTTTAACCCCTTCTCTCTCCTCCCACTCACTTCTGCACCGCACCTTCTTGCTCCTTCATTCATTCTCCCTCCCATCCCCGTAGCACATATATATAGATCTGTCATTTATTTATCTATTTATATTCACATCTGTCTTCCTCTCTAGACCGTAAGCCTGTGGGCAGGAATGTGTCTGTTGTTATACTGTACTCTCCCAAGTGTTTAAGTACGGTGCTTTGCACAGAGTAAACACTTAATATATACTTAATAGCACTTATATATAATATAGTAAGCACCTGTATATATGTTTGAACATATTTATTACTCTATTTTACTTGTACATATCTATTCTATTTATTTTATTAGTATGTTTGGTTTTGTTCTCTGTCTCCCCCTTTTAGACTGTGAGCCCACTGTTGGGTAGGGACTGTCTCTATATGTTGCCAACTTGTACTTCCCAAGCGCTTAGTACAGTGCTCTGCACACAGTAAGCGCTCAATAAATACGATTGATTGATCAATAAATACGATTGCATGAATTTCCTCCAAGGAACTTCCCCGATTTAGCCCTCATTTCCTTTTCTCCCCCTCCCTTCTGTCACCCGGATCTGTTGCTTTAATTCACCCGGCCCCCTCAGCCCCAAAGCATTTATGTACATATTCATAATTTATGTACTTATAATTAATCTGTGTCTCTCTAGACTGTAAACCCGTGTCCAGGGAACTTGTCTGTTCCACTGTACGCTCTTAAGTGCTCAGTACAGTGTGTTGCACACAGTAGGAGCTCAAGAAATACAAGGAACACAACGTCCTACAATCTTCTGAACATCTACTAATTTTGAATGCATTAACTACAACTCCCAAACTGTACCTCGAGTAGGGGATGACTTTAAGGGCTATTAAATTCCATTCTTTTTTAAAAGAGCTCCATCTGGTGTCACTTTGAAATTAGTTTGTCCCAAAGACTTTCCCTAACTTTGCCATAGTGAAGACATAATTTTAACAACACTGCTGTTGTTAACAGAGTAAGCGCTTAACAAATACCAACGTTATTATTACTACGTGAGAAGCACGGTTCCAAGCAATGGGGTAGATAGAAGACAACAGGGTTGGACACAGTCCTGGGCCCACATGGGGCTTCTGGTCTTAATTCCCATTTTACAGATGAGGTAACCGAGGCCCAGAGGAGTGAAGTGACTTGTCCAGGGTCACACAACAGACAAGTGGCGGAGCCGGGATTAGAAGCCCGGCCCATGTTTTATCTCTAGCCTGGAATGCCCTCCCTCCACATATCCACCAAACTAGCTCTGTTCCCCCCTTCAAAGCCCTACTGAGAGCTCACCTCCTCCAGGAGGCCTTCCCAGACTGAGCCCCCCCTTATCCCCTGCTCCTCCTCCCCTCCCCATCACCCCCACACCCTCCCCCTGCTCTAGCCCCCCCCCCCGCCCCACAGCACTGGTGTATAATAATAATGATGGCATTTGTTAAGCGCTTACTATGTGCAAGGCACTGTTCTAAGTGCTGGGGAGGATACAAGGTGATCAGGTTGTCCCACGGGGGGCTCACAGTCTTCATCCCCATTTTCCAGCTGAGGTAACTGAGGCCCGGAGAAGTTGAGTGACTTGTCCAAAGTCACACAGCTGAGAAGCGGCAGAACCGGCATTTGAACCCACGACCTCCGACTCCCAAGCCTGAGCCATGCTGCTTCTCTGGTGTATATAATAATGATGGCATTTATTAAGCGCTTACTATGTGCAAAGCACTGTTCAAAGCACTGGGGAGGTTACAAGGTGATCAGGTTGTCCCACAGTGGGGGCTCACAGTCTTAATCCCCATTTTACAGATGAGGTAACAGACAGAGAAGTTAAGTGACTTGCCCAAAGTCACACAGCTGACAATTGGCAGAGCCGGGATTTGAACCCATGACCTCTGACTCCAAAACCCGGGCTCTTTCCACTGTGCCACGCTGCTTCTCTCTGTACATAGTTATTACGCTATTTTATTAATGATGTGTATGTATCTATAATTCTTTTGATGCTATCGATGCCCATCTACTTGTTTTGTTGCCTGTCTCCCCCTTCTAGACTGTGAGCCCATTGTTTTGTAGGGACTGTCACTGTTGCCGAATTGTACTTTCCAAGTGCTTAGTACAGTACTCTGCACATAAGTGCTCAATAAACACAACTAGCTGAATGAATAATAATAATAATAATGATAATAATAATAGCATTTGTTAAGCACTAAAGCACTGTTCTAAGCGCTGGAGGAATACAAGGTGATCAGGTTGTCCCACGTGGGGCTCCCAATTTTAATCTTAAATAAATCTAGTCACTTAACTTCTCTATGCCTCAGTTACCACATCTGTAAAATGTGAATTAAGGTTGTGAGCCCCACGTGGGACAACCTGATCACCTTGTATCCCTCCCAGCACTTAGAACAGTGCTTGGCACATAGTCAACGCTTAACAAATGCCATCATTATTATTATTTATCCCCATTTTACAGATGAGGGAAATGAGGCCCAGAGAAGCTAAGTGACCTGCCCAAAGTCACCCAGCTGACAAGTGGCGGAGTCGGGATAATAACAATAATAATGATGGCTTTTGTTAAGCACTTACTACGTGCCAAGCACTGTTCTAAGCGCTGGGAGGGATACAAGGTCAAGGGATGGGAAGCAGCGTGGCTCAGTGGAAAGAGCACGGGCTTTGGAGTCAGAGGTCATGGGTTCAAATCCCAGCTCCTCCAACTGTCAGCTGTGTGACCTTGGGCAAGTCACTTAACTTCTCTGTGCCTCAGTTACCTCATCTGTAAAATGGGGATTAAAACTGTGAGCCCCCTGTGGAACAACCTGATCACCTTATAACCTCCCGAGCACTTAGAGCAGTGCTTTGCACATAGTACGTGCTTAACAAATACCATCATTATTATTATTATTATTACTATCTGTAAAATGGGGACTAAGACTGTGAGCCCCAAGTGGGACAACCTGTTCACCTTGTATCCCCCCCAGTGCTTAGAACAGTGCTCTGCACATAGTAGGCGCTTAACAAATACCAAAAAAAAAAGGGATTACAAGCAAGGTGGCTCAGTGGAAAGAGCCCAGGCATTGGAGTCAGAGGTCATGGGTTCAAATCCCAGCTCCTCCACTTGTCAGCTGTGTGACTTTAGGCAAATCGCTTAACTTCTCTGAGCCTCAGTTCCCTCATCTGTAAAATGGGGATGAAGACTGTGAGCCCCCCCTCCATGGGACAACCTGATCACCTTGTAACCTCCCCAGCGCTTAGAACAGTGCTTTGCACATCGTAAGCACTTCATAAATTCATTCACTCATTCATTCAATCGTATTTATTGAGCGCTGTGTGCACAGCACTGGACTAAGCGCTTGGGAAGTACAAGTTGTCAACATATAGAGCCAGTCCCTACCCAACAGCGGGTTTACAGTCTAGAGAAGCAGTGTGGTTCAGTGGAAAGAGCATGGGCTTAGGAGTCAGAGGTCATGGGTTCAAATCCCAGCCCTGCCACTTGTCAGCTGTGTGACTTTGGGCACAAGTCATTTCACTTCTCTGGGCCTCAGTGACCTCATCTGTAAAATGGGGATTAAGACTGTGAGCCCCCTGTGGGACAACCTGATTACCTTGTAACTTCCCCTGCGCTTAGAACAGTGCTTTGCACATAGTAAGCGCTTAATAAATGCCATTATTATTATTATTATTCTCTGGGCCTGTTACCTCACCTGTAAAATGTGGATGAAGACTGTGAGCCCCCCGTGGGACAACCTGATCACCCTGTAACCTCCGCAGCGCTTAGAACAGTGCTTTACACATAGTAAGCACTTAATGAATGCCACTACTAAAATTATTATTATTATTCTCTGGGCCTGTTACCTCATCTGTAAAATGGGGATTAAGACTGTGAGCCCCCCGTGGGGCAACCTGATCGCCTTGTAACCTCCCCAGCGCTTAGAACAGTGCTTTAGAGCATAGTAAGCGCTTCATAAATGCCATTATTATTATTCTCTGGGCCTCAGTTCCCTCATCTGTCAAATGGGGATGAAAACTGTGAGCCCCCCGTGGGACAACCTGATTGCCTTGTAACCTCCCTAGCACTTAGAACAGTGCTTTAGCGCATAGTAAGCACTTAATAAATGCCATTATTATTATTCTGTGGGCCTCAGTTCCCTCATCTGTCAAATGGGGATGAAGACTGTGAGCCCCCCATGGGACAACCTTGCACATAGTAAGCGCTTCATCAATCAATCGTATTTACTGAGCGCTTACTATGTGCAGAGCACTGGACTAAGCGCTTGGGAAGTACAAGTTGGCAACATAATCAATCAATCGATCGTATTTATTGAGCGCTTACTGTGTGCAGAGCACTGTACTTAGCGCTTGGGAAGTAGAAGTTGGCAACATCTAGAGACAGTCCCTACCCAACAGTGGGCTCACAGTCTAAAAGGGGGAGACAGAGAACAAAACCAAACATACTAACAAAATAAAATAAATAGAATAGATATGTACAAGTAAAATAAATCATCAATAGAGTAATAAATCTGTACAAACATATATACAGGTGCTCTGGGGAAGGGAAGGAGGTAGGATGGGGGGATGGAGAAGGGGAGAGGAAGGAAGGGGCTCAGTCTGGGAAGGCCTCCTGGAGGAGGCATACAGAGACAGTGCCTACCCAACAGTGGGCTCACAGTCTAAAAGGGGGAGACAGAGAACAAAACCAAACATACTAACAAAATAAAATCAATGGAATAGATAGGTACCAGTAAAATACATCAATAAATAGAGTAATAAATAGGTACAAACATATATCCAGGTGCTGTGGGGAAGGGAAGGAGGTAAGATGGGGGGATGGAGAGGAAGGAAGGGGCTCAGTCTGGGAAGGCCTCCTGGAGGAGGCATCTAGAGACAGTCCCTACCCAACAGTGGGCTCACAGTCTAAAAGGGGGAGATGGAGAACAAAACCAAACATACTAACAAAATAAAATAAATAGAATAGATATGTACAAGTAAAACCAATCAATAAATACAGTAAGAAATCTGTACAAACATATATTCAGGTGCTGTGGGGAAGGGAAGGAGGTAACGTGGGGGGATGGAGGGGGGGAGAGGAAAGAAGGGGCTCAGTCTGGGAAGGCCTCCTGGAGGAGGCATATAGAGCCAGTCCCTACCCAACAGTGGGCTCACAGTCCAAAAGGGGGAGACAGAGAACAAAACCAAACATACTAACAAAATAAAATAAATAGAATAGATATGCACAAGCAAAATAAATAAACAGTAATAAATCTGTACAAACATATATACAGGTGCTGTGGGGAAGGGAAGGGAAGGAGGTAAGATGGGGGGAGAGGAAGGAAGGGGCTCAGTCTGGGGAGGCCTCCTGGAGGAGGCATCTAGAGACAGTCCCCACCCAACAGTGGGCTCACAGTCTAAAAGGGGGAGACGGAGAAGAAAACCAAACATACTAACAAAATAAAATAAATAGAATAGATAGGTACAAGTAAAATAAACCAGTAAATCGGGTAATAAATCTGTACAAACATATATCCAGGTGCTGTGGGGAAGGGAAGGAGGTAAGATGGGGGGTGGAGAGGGGGACGAGGGGGAAAGGAAGGAAGGGGCTCAGTCTGGGAAGGCCTCCTGGAGGAGGCATCTAGAGACAGTCCCTCCCCAACAGCGGGCTGACAGTCTAAAAGGGGGAGACGGAGAACAAAAGCAAACATACTAACAAAATAAAATAAATGGAATAGATAGGTACAAGCAAAATAAATAAATAAATTGAGTAATAAATAAATAAATAAATAAGCCCAACAGTGGGCTCACAGTCTAAAAATAAATGCCATCATCATCAATCGTATTTATTGAGCGCCTACTGTGTGCAGAGCCCTGCACTAAGCGCTTGGGATGTTCAAGTTGGCGACATCTAGAGACGGTCCCTACCCAACAGTGGGCTCACAGTCTAAAAGGGGGAGACGGAGAACAAAACCAAACATACTAACAAAATAAAATAAATAGGATAGATATGCACAAGTAAAATAAACCAATAAATAGGGTAATAAATCTGCACAAACGTATATCCAGGTGCTGTGGGGAAGGGAAGGAGGTAAGGCGGGGGGATGGAGAGGAAGGAAAGGGCTCAGTCTGGGAAGGCCTCCTGGAGGAGGCATATGGGGCCAGTCCCTCCCCAACAGCGGGCTCACAGTCTAAAAGGGGGAGACGGAGAACAAAACCAAACACACTAACAAAATAAAATAAATGGAATAGATAGGTCCAAGTAAAATAAATAGAGTAATAAATAAATAAACCCAACAGTGGGCTCACAGTCTAAAAATAAATGCCATCATCATCAATCGTATTTATTGAGCGCCTACTGTGTGCAGAGCCCTGCACTAAGCGCTTGGGATGTTCAAGTTGGCAACCTCTAGAGACAGTCCCTACCCAACAGTGGGCTCACAGTCTAAAAGGGGGAGACAAAACCAAACATACTAACAAAATAAAATAAATAGAATAGATATGCACAAGTAAAATAAACCAATAAATAGGGTAATAAATCTGCACAAACGTATATCCAGGTGCTGTGGGGAAGGGAAGGAGGTAAGATGGGGGGATGGAGAGGAAGGAAAGGGCTCAGTCTGGGAAGGCCTCCTGGAGGAGGCATATGGGGCCAGTCCCTACCCAACAGCGGGCTCACAGCCTAAAAGGGGGAGACGGAGAACAAAACCAAACATACTAACAAAATAAAATAAATGGAATAGATAGGTCCAAGTAAAATAAATAGAGTAATAAATAAATAAACCCAACAGTGGGCTCACAGTCTAAAAATAAATGCCATCATCATCAATCGTATTTATTGAGCGCCTAGTGTGTGCAGAGCCCTGCACTAAGCGCTTGGGATGTTCTAGTCGGCAACACATAGAGACAGTCCCTACCCAACAGTGGGCTCACAGTCTAAAAGGGGGAGACGGAGAACAAAACCAAACATACTAACAAAATAAAATAAATAGAATAGATATGCACAAGTAAAATAAACCAATGAATAGGGTAATAAATCTGCACAAACGTATATCCAGGTGCTGTGGGGAAGGGAAGGAGGTAAGATGGGGGGATGGAGAGGAAGGAAAGGGCTCAGTCTGGGAAGGCCTCCTGGAGGAGGCATACGGGGCCAGTCCCTACCCAACAGCGGGCTCACAGCCTAAAAGGGGGAGACGGAGAACAAAAGCAAACATACTAACAAAATAAAATAAATGGAATAGATAGGCACAAGTAAAATAAATCAATAAATAGAGTAATAAATCTGTACAAACATATATACAGGTGCTGTGGGGAAAGGAAGGAGGTAAGGCGGGGGGATGGAGAGGAAGGAAGGGGCACAGTCTGGGAAGGCCTCCTGGAGGAGGCATCTAGAGCCAGTCCCTACCCAACAGCGGGCTCACAGTCTAAAAGGGGGAGACGGAGAACAAAACCAAACATACTAACAAAATAAAATAAATAGAATAGACATGTACAAGCAAAATAAATAAATTGAGTAATAAATAAATAAATAAATAAGCCCAACAGTGGGCTCACAGTCTAAAAATAAATGCCATCATCATCAATCGTATTTATTGAGCGCCTAGTGTGTGCAGAGCCCTGCACTAAGCGCTTGGGATGTTCAAGTCGGCAACATATAGAGACAGTCCCTACCCCACAGTGGGCTTACAGTCTAAATAATAATGATCATGATGATGATGATGATTAGAAGACCCCCCCCCACCGTGTTGCGACGGCGGGACTCACCCGGGGCAGGCCCGTAGGCCCGGCTGGGAGGAGCGGCCCGCCGGGCTGTTAGCAGCAGCAGCAGCGGCCTCAGCCGGGCCGGGCCCATGGCGCCTCACGCCCCCTCAGCGGCCGCCATCTTCCCTCCTCCTTCCCCCGGCGCCCGCGCGCCCGCGCGCCCGCCGGCCGCCGGCCAATCAGCGCGGCCGAGGCGGCCGCGCGGACTACAGGTCCCAGCGGGCGGCGCGCGGGCCGGGGGGGTCACGTGGGCGGGGCGGGCCAATGGGGAGCGGCGCGGGGCCCGGCGGCCAGGGGCAGGGAGGCCTGAGGCGAGGGCCCGGGCGTCGTGGCCCCCCCCGTGTCGGTGGCCCCCCGTGTCGGTGCCCCCCGCCGTCGCCCTGGCTCCGGGGGACCCCGAGATGCCGGTCCGCACCGAGCGCCGACCCCCCCCGCTCCCACCGGCGGCGGCGTTGGTGGGGGCGGCGGCGGGGGGGTCCGGCGCTCCCCCGGCCTCCTCCTCCTCCTCCTCGTCGTCGTCGTCGTCCTCCCTCATCCCGCCGCCCCCCATCAACACCCAGCAGCCCGGCGTGGCCACCAGCCTCCTCTACAGCGGATCCAAGTTCCGCGGCCACCAGAAGAGCAAGGGAAACTCCTACGACGTGGAGGTGGTCCTGCAGGTAGGCGCCTGCACCCAACAGGCCCTTCGCAAACCAGCCCCCCACCCCCCCGCCTCCCCTCCTTCCCCTTCCACTCCTTCGTTCAGTCCTATTTATTGGGCGCCTACAGTGTGCAGAGCGCGGTCCTAAGCTCCAGGCCCTTCAGAAACCAGCCACCCCCCCGCCTCCCCTCCTTCCTCTTTCATTCATTCGTTCAGGCCTATTTATTGAGCGCCTACAGTGTGCAGAGCGCTGTCCTAAGCTCCAGGCCCTTCAGAAACCAGCCCCCCCCACCCCGCCTTACCTCTTCCCTTTCCATTCATTCATTCAGTCCTATTTATTGAGCGCCTACAGTGTGCAGAGCGCTGTCCTAAGCTCCAGGCCCTTCAGAAACCAGCCCCCCCCACCCCGCCTTACCTCTTCCCTTTCCATTCATTCATTCAGTCCTATTTATTGAGCGCCTACAGTGTGCAGAGCGCTGTCCTAAGCTCCAGGCCCTTCAGAAACCAGCCCCCCCCACCCCGCCTTACCTCTTCCCTTTCCATTCATTCATTCAGTCCTATTTATTGAGCGCCTACAGTGTGCAGAGCGCTGTCCTAAGCTCCAGGCCCTTTAGAAACCAGCCCCTCACCCCACTGCCTCACCTCCTTCCCCTTCCAGTCATTCATTCCGTCCTATTTGTTGAGCGCCTACAGTGTGCAGAGCGCTGTCCTCAGCTCCAGGCCCTTCAGAAGCCAGCCCCCCCCCCACCTCCTTCCCCTTCCATTCAGTCCTATTTATTGAGCGCCTACAGTGTGCAGGGCACTGTCCTAAGCTCCAGGCCCTTCAGAAACCAGCCCCCCCCCCCCCGCCGCCTCACCTCCTTCCCCTTCCATTCAGTCCTATTTATTGAGCGCCTACAGTGTGCAGAGCGCTGTCCTAAGCTCCAGACCCTTCAGAAACCAACCACCCCCCCGCCTCCCCTCCTTCCTCTTTCATTCATTCGTTCAGGCCTATTTATTGAGCGCCTACAGTGTGCAGAGCGCTGTCCTAAGCTCCAGGCCCTTCAGAAACCAGCCCCCCCCACCCCGCCGTACCTCTTCCCTTTCCATTCATTCATTCAGTCCTATTTATTGAGCGCCTACAGTGTGCAGAGCGCTGTCCTAAGCTCCAGGCCCTTCAGAAACCAGCCCCCCCCCCCCCCCCCGGCCTCACCTCCTTCCCCTTCCTTCCAGTCATTCATTCAGTCCTATTTGTTGAGCACCTACAGTGTGCAGAGCGCTGTCCTAAGCTCCAGGCCCTTCACAAACTATCCTCCCTCCCGCCTCACCTCTTTCCCCTTCCTTCCAGTCATCAGTCCTATTTGTTGAGCGCCTACAGTGTGCAGAGCGCTGTCCTAAGCTCCAGGCCCTTCAGAAACCAGCCCCCCCACCCCGCCTTACCTCTTCCCCTTCCATTCATTCAGTCCTATTTATTGAGCGCCTACAGTGTGCAGAGCGCTGTCCTAAGCTCCAGGCCCTTCAGAAACCTTCCCCTTCCATTCATTCATTCAGTCCTATTTATTGAGCGCCTACAGTATCCAGAGCACTGTCCTAAGCTCCAGGTCCTTGAGAAACCACCGCGCCCCCCCCCCCCCCGCCTCACCTCCTTCCCCTTCCTTCCATTCATTCATTCAGTCCTATTTATTAAGCGCCTACAATGTGCACAGCACTGTCCTAAGCACCAGGCCCTTCAGAAACCAGCCCCCAGCCCCCCCGCCTTACCTCCTTCCCCTTCCATTCATTTGTTCAGTCCTATTTATTGAGCGCCTACTGTGTGCAGAGCGCTGTCCTAAGCTCCAGGCCCTTCAGAAACCAGCCACCCCCCCCCCCGCCTCCCCTCCTTCCTCTTTCATTCATTCGTTCAGGCCTATTTATTGAGCGCCTACAGTGTGCAGAGCGCTGTCCTCAGCTCCAGGCCCTTCAGAAGCCAGCCCCCACCCCTCCCGCCTTATCTCCTTCCCCTTCCTTCCATTCACTCATTCAGTCCTATTTATTGAGCGCCTACAGTGTGCAGAGCGCCGTCCTAAACTCCAGGCCCTTCAGAAACCTTCCCTTTCCATTTATTCATTCAGTCCTGTTTATTGAGCGCCTACAGTGTGCAGAGCGCTGTCCCAAGCTCCAGGCCCTTCAGAAACCAGCCCCCCCCCCCCCCCCCCCCCGCCTCCCCTCCTTCCTCTTTCATTCATTCGTTCAGGCCTATTTATTGAGCGCCTACAGTGTGCAGAGCGCTGTCCTAAGCTCCAGGCCCTTCAGAAGCCAGCCCCCACCCCTCCCGCCTTATCTCCTTCCCCTTCCTTCCATTCACTCATTCAGTCCTATTTATTGAGCGCCTACAGTGTGCAGAGCGCCGTCCTAAACTCCAGGCCCTTCAGAAACCTTCCCTTTCCATTTATTCATTCAGTCCTGTTTATTGAGCGCCTACAGTGTGCAGAGCGCTGTCCCAAGCTCCAGGCCCTTCAGAAACCAGCCCCCCCCCCCCCCCCGCCTCCCCTCCTTCCTCTTTCATTCATTCGTTCAGGCCTATTTATTGAGCGCCTACAGTGTGCAGAGCGCTGTCCTAAGCTCCAGGCCCTTCAGAAGCCAGCCCCCACCCCTCCTGCCTTATCTCCTTCCCCTTCCTTCCATTCACTCATTCAGTCCTATTTATTGAGCGCTTACAGTGTGCAGAGCGCTGTCCTAAGCTCCAGGCCCTTCAGAAGCCAGCCCCCACCCCTCCCGCCTTATCTCCTTCCCCTTCCTTCCATTCACTCATTCAGTCCTATTTATTGAGCGCCTACAGTGTGCAGAGCGCTGTCCTAAACTCCAGGCCCTTCAGAAACCTTCCCTTTCCATTTATTCATTCAGTCCTGTTTATTGAGTGCCTACAGTGTGCAGAGCGCTGTCCTAAGCTCCAGGCCCTTCAGAAACCAGCCCCCCCCCCCCCCCCCGCCTTACCTCCTTCCCTTTCCTTCCACTCATTCAGTCCTATTTATTGAGCGCCTACAGTGTGCCGAGCACTGTCCTAAACTCCAGGCCCTTCAGAAACCAGCCCCCAGCCCCCCCGCCTTACCTCCTTCCCCTTCCATTCATTCAGTCCTATTTATTGATCGCCTACAGTGTGCAGAGCACGGTCCTAAGCTCCAGGCCCTTCAGAAACCAGCATCCCCCCGCCCCTTACCTCCTTCCCCTTCCATTCATTCGTTCAGTCCTATTTATTGAGCACCTACAGTGTGCAGGGCGCTGTCCTAAGCTCCAGGCCCTTCAGAAACCCCCCCCCCCCCGCCTCACCTCCTTCCCCTTCCTTCCAGTCATCAGTCCTATTTGTTGAGCGCCTACAGTGTGCAGAGCGCTGTCCTAAGCTCCAGGCCCTTCAGAAACCAGCCACCCCCCCGCCTCCCCTCCTTCCTCTTTCATTCATTCATTCAGTCCTATTTATTGAGTGCCTACAGTGTGCAGGGCACGGTCCTAAGCTCCAGGCCCTTCAGAACCCCCCCCCCCCCCCCCGCCTCACCTCCTTCCCCTTCCTTCCAGTCATTCATTCAGTCCTATTTGTTGAGCGCCTACAGTGTGCAGAGCGCTGTCCTAAGCTCCAGGCCCTTCACAAACTATCCTCCCCCCCGCCTCACCTCTTTCCCCTTCCTTCCAGTCATCAGTCCTATTTGTTGAGCACCTACAGTGTGTAGAGCGCTGTCCTAAGCTCCAGGCCCTTCAGAAACCAGCCCCCCCCCCCCGCCTTACCTCTTCCCCTTCCATTCATTCAGTCCTATTTATTGAGCGCCTACAGTGTGCAGAGCGCTGTCCTAAGCTCCAGGCCCTTCAGAAACCTTCCCCTTCCATTCATTCATTCAGTCCTATTTATTGAGCGCCTACAGTATCCAGAGCACTGTCCTAAGCTCCAGGTCCTTGAGAAACCACCGCCCCCCCCCCCCCCCCCGCCTCACCTCCTTCCCCTTCCTTCCATTCATTCATTCAGTCCTATTTATTAAGCGCCTACAATGTGCACAGCACTGTCCTAAGCACCAGGCCCTTCAGAAACCAGCCCCCAGCCCCCCCGCCTTACCTCCTTCCCCTTCCATTCATTTGTTCAGTCCTATTTATTGAGCGCCTACTGTGTGCAGAGCGCTGTCCTAAGCTCCAGGCCCTTCAGAAACTATCCCCCCCGCCTTACCTCCTTCCCCTTCCATTCGTTCGTTCAGTCCTATTTATTGAGCGCCTAGTGTGTGCAGAGCGCTGTCCTAAGCTCCAGGCCCTTCAGAAACTATCCCCCCCGCCTCACCTCCTTCCCCTTCCACTCATTCATTCAGTCCTATTTATTGAGCGCCTACAGTGTACAGAGTGCTATCCTAAGCTCCAGGCCCTTCAGAAGCCAGCCCCCCCACCCCGCCTTACCTCCTTCCCCTTCCATTCATTCGTTCAGTCCTATTTATTGAGCGCCTACAGTGTACAGAGCACTGTCCTAAGCTCCAGGCCCTTCAAAAACCTTCCCTTTCCATTTATTCATTCAGTCCTATTTATTGAGCGCCTACAGTGTGCAGAGTGCTGTCCTAAGCTCCAGGCCCTTCAGAAGCCAGCCCCCCCACCCCGCCTTATCTCCTTCCCCTTCCTTCCATTCACTCATTCGGTCCTATTTATTGAGCGCTTACAGTGTGCAGAAGGCTGTCCTAAGCTCCAGGCCCTTCAGAAACCATCCCCCCATCCCGCCTCACCTCCTTCCCCTTCCATTCATTCATTCAGTCCTATTTATTGAGCGCCTACAGTGTGCAGAGCACGGTCCTAAGCTCCAGACCCTTCAGAAACTAGCCCCCCCACCGCCTCACCTCCTTCCCCTTCCATTCATTCATTCAGTCCTATTTATTGAGCACCTACAGTGTGCAGAGCACGGTCCTAAGCTCCAGGCCCTTCAGAAACCAGCCCCCAGCCCCCCCGCTTCACCTCCTTCCCCTTCCATGCATTCATTCAGTCCTATTTATTGAGCACCTAGTGTGTGCAGAGCACTGTCCTAAGCTCATCCCCCTCCACCAGGCCCTTCAGAAACCATCCCCCAGCCCCCCACCTTACCTCCTTCCCCTCCCATTCATTCATTCAATCGTATTTATTGAGCGCCTACAGTGTGCAGAGCACTGTCCTAAGCTCATCCCCCTCCACCAGGCCCTTCAGAAACCATCCCCCAGCCCCCGCCTTACCTCCTTCCCCTTTCATTCATTCATTCAGTCGTATTTATTGAGCGCCTACTGCGTGCAGAGCACTGTCCTAAGCTCATCCTAATCCCCCTCCACCAGGCTCTTCAGAAACCATCCCCCAGCCCCCGCCTTACCTCCTTCCCTTTTCATTCATTCAGTCAATCAATCAATCGTATTGAGGTCTTACTGTGTGCAGAGCACTGTACTAAGCGCTTGGGAAGTACAACTTGACAACATATAGAGATGGCCCCTACCCAACAGTGGGCTCACAGTCACAGTCGTATTTATTGAGCGCTTACTGTGTGCAGAGCACTGTCCTAAACTCATCCTAAGCCCCCATCCCCCTCCACCAGGCCCTTCAGAAACCACCCCCCCCCCCCCCGCCTTACCTCCTTCCCCATTCATTCATTCAGTTGTATTTTTTGAGCGCTTACTGTGTGCAGAACACTGTCCTAAGCGCATGGGAAGTACAGCTTGGCAACATCTAGAGCCGGTCCCTACCCAACAGTGGGCTCACAGTCTAGAAGGGGGAGACGGAGAACAAAAACATATTAACAAAATAAAATAAATAAATAGAATATGTACAAGTAGAGTAATAAATCCGTACAAACATATATACATATATACAGGTGCTGTGGGGAAGGGAAGGAGGTAAGGCGGGGGCGGATGGAGAGGGGGAAGAGGGGGAGAGGAAGGAGGGGGCTCAGTCTGGGAAGGCCTCTTCCCCTCCCCACAGCACCTGTATATATTCATTTATTCAGTCGTATATATTGAGCGCTTCCTGTGCGCAGAGCACTGGACTAAGCGCTTGGGAAGTCCAAGTCGGCAACATGTAGAGCCGGTTCCTACCCAACAGCGGGCTCACAGTCTAGAAGGGGGAGACAGACAACAAAACAGCATTCTATTCTATTCCGTTTATTTTATTTTGTTAAACACATATTAACAGTAAAGAGAATAGTAAATATGTTCAAGTAAAATAGAGTAATAAATCTGCATTCATTCATCCATTCAATCGTATTTATTGAGCGCTTACTGTGCGCAAAGCACTGGACTAAGCGCTTGGGAAGTTCAGGTCGGCAACATCTAGAGCCGGTCCCTACCCAGCAGCGGGCTCACAGTCTAGAAGGGGGAGACAGACAACAAAACATTCTATTCTATTCATTTTATTTAGTTAAACAAATATTAACAAAATAGAATAGTAAATATGTTCAAGTAAAATAGAGTAATAAATCTGCATTCATTCATCCATTCAGTCGTATTGAGCGCTTACTGTGCGCAGAGCACTGGACTAAGCGCTTGGGAAGTCCAAGTCAGCAACATCTAGAGACGGTCCCTACCCAACTGCGGTCTCACAGTCTAGAAGGGGGAGACAGACAACAAAACACAACATATAAACCAAATACAATAAATAGAATAAATATGTACTAGTAAAATAGAGTAATAAATATGTACAAACATATATACAGGTGCTGTGGGGAGGGGAAGGAGGGAAGGCGAGGGGGAGGAGGGGGAGAGGAAGGAAGGGGCTCAGTCTGGGAAGGCCTCCTGTACGTATTTGTTAGTCCATTTTGCTTGTACATATTTATTCTATTCATTTTATTTGGTTAATATGTTTTGTTTGTGCATTTATTAAGCGCTTACTATGTGCAAAGCACTGTCCTCTCCCCCTCCTCCCCTTCCCCATCACCCCCGCCTTACCTCCTTCCCCTCCCCACAGCACCTGTGTATATGTTTGTACGTATTTATTACTCTGTTTATTTTACTTGTACATATTTATTCTACTTACTTTAGTTAATACGTTTTGTTTTGTTGTCTGTCTCCCCCTTCTAGACTGTGAGCCCATTGTTGGGTAGGGACCGTCTCTAGATGCTGCCAACTTGGACTTCCCAAGCGCTTAGTCCAGTGCTCTGCACACAGTGAGCGCTCAGTAAATACAATTGAAAGAATGAATGAAAGCTCTACTGAGAGCTCACCTCCTCTAGGAGGCCTTCCCAGACTGAGCCCGCTCCTTCCTCTCCCCCTCCTCCCACTCCCCATCCCTCCGCCTTACCTCCTTCCCCTCCCCACAGCAACTGTATATATGTTTGTACGTATTTATTACTCTATTTATTTTACTTGCACATATTTATTCTATTTATTTTATTTTGTCAATATGTTTTGTTTTGTTGTCCGTCTCCCCCTTCTAGACTGTGAGCCCGCTGTTGGGTAGGGACCATCTCTATATGTTGCCAACTTGGACTTCCCAAGTGCTTAGTACAGTGCTCTGTACACAGTAAGCGCTCAGTAAATATGATTAAGAAAGAAAGAAAGAAACTATGGACGAACCCCGGCTCCTGAGACTTTGGCCCCATTCGTTCATTCAATCCGATTTAATAACAATAATAATAATAAAAGTAATGACATTTATTAAGTGCTTACAGCACTGTTCTAAGCACTGGGAAGCTTACAAGGTGATCAGGTTGTCCCATGGCGGGGCTCACAGTCTTCATCCCCATTTTACAGATGAGGGAACTGAGGCACAGAGAAGTGAAGGGACTTGCCCAAAGTCACACAGCTGACAAGTGGTGGAGCTGGGATTTGAACCCATGACCTCTGACTCCAAAGCCCGGGCTCTTTCAGCTGAGCCACGCTAATCCCTTGACCTTGTATCCCTCCCATATTAAATTATGGATATAATAATAATAATCATAATGGCATTTATTAAGAGCATAGTATGTGCCACGCACTGTTCTAAGCTCTGGGGAGGTTACAAGGTGATCAGTTGTCCCACAGGGGGTCTCACAGTCTTCATCCCCATTTTACAGATGAGGGAACTGAAGCACAGAGAAGTTAAGTGACTTTCCCAAAGTCACCCAGCTGACAATTGGCGGAGCAGGGATTTGAACCCATGACCTCTGACTCCAAAGCCCGGGCTCTTTCCACTGAGCCACACTGCTTCTTATTGAGCACTTGTTGTGTGCAGAGCACTGGACTAAGTGCTTGGGAAGTACAAGTTGGCAACATATAGAGACGGTCCCTACCCAACAAAGGGGCACAGTTACCAGAGACCAATGCTGACAAATTAATAATAATAATAATAATAATAATGGTATTTGTTAAGCATTTACTATGTGCGAAGCATTGTTCATTCATTCAGTCACTCGTATTTATTGAGCGCTTACTGTTGCAGAGCACTGTACTAAGCCCTACCCAGTAGCAGGCTCACGGTCTAGAAGGGGGAGACAGCAACAAAACATGTAGACAGGTGTCGGAATCGTCAGAGCAAATAGAATTATAGCTATGTGTGCGTCATTAACAAAATAAATAGAATAGTAAATATGTACAAGGAAAATAGATAATAACTCTGTACAAAAATATGCAAGGGCTGTAGGAAGGGGAAGGTGGTAGGGCGGGGGGATGGGGAGGAGGAGAGGAAGTATAATAATAATCGTGGCATTTGTTAAACGCTTACTATGTGGAAAGTACTGTTCTAAGTGCTGGGAAGGATACAAGGTGATCAGGTTGCCCCAAGTGGGGCTCACAGTCTTCATCCCCCATTTTACAGCTGAGGTAACTGAGGCTCAGAGAAGTTAAGTGATTTGCCCCAAGTCACACAGCTGACAAGGGGCAGAGCCGGGATTAGAACCCATGACCTCTGACTCCCAAGCCCATGCTCTTTCGATTGAGCCACACTGCTTCTCTATGTGCAATGCACTGTTTTAAGCGGTGGAGAGGAGACAGAGTGATCAGATTGCCCCACGTGGGGCTCACAGTTTTCACCCCCCATTTTGCAGATGAGGTAAGAGGCCCAGAGAAGTTAAGTGACTTGCCCAAAGTCGCACAGCTGACAAGTGGTGGAGCTGGGATTTGAACCCAAGACCTCTGACTCCCAAGCCCAGGCTCTTTCCACTGAGCCACGCTGCTGTACTAAGCGCTCGGTAGAGTCCACTCCAGCAGCACACAGTGATATTCCGTTCCCATAACGAGCGTGCCATCTTGGGGAGACAGACATCAGTAATAATAATAGTAATATTGATGGTGTTTGTTAAGCACTTACTATGTGCCAAGCACTTAGAACTTAGCCCTGGGGGGGATACAAGGTGATCAGGTTGTCCCAGATGGGGCTCACAGTCTTAATCCCCATTTTACAGAGGAGGGAACTGAGGCACAGAGACGTTAAGTGACTTGCCCAAAGTCACACAGCTGACAAGTGGCAGAGCCGGGATTAGATCCCCTGACCCCCAATCCTGGGCTCTTTCCACTGAGCCTCCTCCACGTACCCTGGTATAATGATGATGATATTTGTTCAACGCTTACTGTGTGCCGAGCACTGTTCTAAGCGCTGGGGTAGATACAAGGTAATCAGGTTGTCCCACGTGGGGCTCCCAGTCTTATTCCCCATTTTACAGATGAGGGAACTGGGGCACAGAGAATAATAATAATAATGATGGCATTTATTAAGCACTTACTATGCGCAAAGCACTGTTCTAAGCGCTGGGGAGGTTACAAGGTGATCGGGTTGTCCCACGAGGGGCTCACAGTCTTAATCCCCATTTTACAGATGAGGTAACTGAGGCACAGAGAAGTTAAGTGACTTGCCCATGGTCACACAGTAGGGAAGTGGTGGAGCCGGAATTAGCACTCACGACCACTGACTCCCAAGCCCAGGCTCTTTCCACTGAGCCACGCTGCTTCTCTAATAATTTCTAGACTGTGAGCCCACTGTTGGGTAGGGACCGTCTCTATATGTTGCCAACTTGTGCTTCCCAAGCGCTTAGTACAGTGCTCTGCACACAGTAAACGCTCAGTAAATACGATTGATTGATTGAGTGCTTACTGGGTGCATTGCACTGTACTCAGGGCTTGGGAGGGTACAATACAATGGTCACATATGCTGTCCACAATCAGCCTACAGTTTAGAGAGGGAGACGCACGTGAATATAAATAAATTACGGATAGGTACCTTAGTGGTGTGGGGTTAGAATCGTCCCCTTTTCATCTTCCCAGAGGGTCCTTTAAGGGTTAGATTGGCCGAGGTGATGGAGTGGGTTTAGTGGCCCTGTTTGTGAGTCGGTGCAAAGATCTTCTGTTTCTCCTCTGCTTCTTTTCTCTCTGCCCCGGAGAAAGCAACGCCAACATCTCCATCCTCCGGGATAGGCAATGGGAGTAACTTCTCAACTTGTTAACTCTCGGGGATAAAGCAAACTCACTCTTTTCCGTCACTGGTGTTTACTAAGCCCTTACCGTGTGCGGAGCACTATACTACATGCTTGGGAGAGTACAGTATAATATTAATAATGATGGTGGCATTTATTAAGTGCTTACTATGTGCAAAGCACTGTTCTAAGCCCTGAGGAGGTTACTCACAGTCTTAATCCCCATTTTCCAGCTGAGGTAACTGAGGCCCAGAGAAGTGAAGCGACTTGCCCAAAGTCACACAGCTGACAAGTGGCGGAGCCGGAATTTGAACCCCTGACCTCTGACTCCAAAGCCCGGACTCTTTCCACTGAGCCACGCTGCTGGTAGACACGTTCCCTGCTGAGGTGTCTACCCCTTGCTGCCTTTTCTCTGGGAATAAGTAATGCTCATAACTTCCCTCAGCATTCCTTTTCCACTCAACTCCCATCATCATCATCATCATCAATCGTATCTATTGAGCGCTTACAGGATAAGGAGAATGCCCTTCACTTGCATTGTGACAGACGCGTAGTTCACTCCTCTCGGTGTTGCCTGTTTTCTGATGATTTAACCTTTTCCTTTATAAACACGGGCCGTTACTTTTTACCATTTTGGCGACTTTCTGAGAAAATGTGATTTCCCAAGACTGTGTTCATGAACACTGAAAATGATTTGCAATGCGCACTTCCCCAAATTTGCCTAGACTGTGAGGTTTGAGTTTGAAGTGGAAACGTAATTTACAGCCTTTCCCCACGGTGGTCTAAGCTTTCGTTTAGTCTTTGACTTTTGTTCAATAAGCAGTGGTCTTAATGATCATTAGAAGGTTCTAAGTATTTTCTTGAGGTAAATGCTGGTTGACTCTACTTCATATCCTCCAATTCGATGGTTTCCAACATAATGGGGGGTGGTAACTGTAACAGTCGTGCGTAAAAGTGAATTTAATGAGCATGCACTATACCAAGAAGTAGAGACAGGCACCTGAATAGTATTGTGTGATAGCATGACAGATTCTCAGTGTTTATCGAATGCTGTCATCAGCTGGACCAAAGTGAGGGTCTGCTTATTTTGATGGTTTGGGCCCTGCCGTTGTTCATTACTAAAGTGAGGAAAGGGAGGCCCAAGACTCAGACATAAGAAGGTAATGGGTGAGTAGAAGCCACTTTAGCCAAGAGAACAGGAGGAGACTGGGTGTGTGGGTGGTTAGAGTCATGTCGAGTGAATGCTGCCCATCTCACATCTGGATTAGTGAGTTGGTTGCTCAGCGTAGGGGCTAGCCCCAGAAATTCAAGTTGCCTCGGTATCTGGTTTTTCAGCCAGGACTTGTTCCTCGGCTTGGTTTAGATCCTTTTTTTTTTTTTTTCTTTTCCTTCCTCCCCCTCCTCTGTACCCTATCCCTTCCTGGAATTTCAACCCGAAGAAAGACAGAGGTAAACAACCTTTGGGCGTTTCGAGGGGGGTAGTTCATTACTACTGCTCAAACCAAGCGCGTTTGAAGCCCCGGCTGCCCGTGAAAGCAATATAAAGGAGAGCGGCTGCCAGGCACATCTGGGCTGTGAGACTGCTCGTCGAGCACACGCCACTTTATCTTTCTCACTTCAACTCCGCTATGTCATTCCATCAAAGCCCTCCGTGTGCGAGTGGAGATTAACTTTATCTTTGAACTTGGGCTCCTCGGCTGTAGACCTGGTCAGTTAAGGCGATTCGTCGACGACAGTAGACCAACCCACATTCCCAGTTATTTTGTGTGTTTCTTTAGCTTCCAGAGATCATAGCTCCCTTTCTTTTATGGTAATTGTTAAGCGCTTACTGTGAGCCCGGCACTGTCGTAAGGGCTGCGGTAGATACAAGGTAATGAGGTTGGATCCAGTCCATGTCCCATATGGGGCTCACAGTCTTAATCCCCATTTTACAGAGGAGGTAACTGAGGCCCAGAGAAGTGAAGCAACTTGCCCTAGGGCACACAGCGGACAAATGGCGGAGCTGGGATTGGAACCTATTACCTTCTAACTCCCAGTCCTGTGCTGTAACCACTAGGCCATGCTGCTTTCTAATCTTGAGCTCAAGTTTCTGTACATCTTGAGTAGCCTCACAGGCAGTTGTATAGCCCCCAAGTCTAGTGACTCCAGGGAGGTTAGATGCCATAAAGTTTGCTGGAAGGAAACATCATCATCATCATCATCAATCGTATTGAGCGCTTACTGTGTGCAGAGCACTGTACTAAGCACTTGGGAAGTACAAATTGGCAACATATAGAGACAGTCCCTACCCAACAGTGGGCTCACAGTCTAAAAGGGGGAGACAAAACCAAACATACTACAAAATAAAATAGAATAGATATGTACAAGTAAAATAAATAAATAGAGTAATGAATATGTACAAACATATATGCATATATACAGGTGCTGTGGGGAAGGGAAGGAGGTAAGATGGGGGGATGGAGAGGGGGACGAGGGGGAGAAGAAGGAAGGGGCTCAGTCTGGGAAGGCCTCCTGGAGGAGGTGAGCTCTCAGTAGGGCCTTGAAGGGAGGAAGAGAGCTAGCCTGGCGGGTGGGCAGAGGGAGGGCATTCCAGGCCCGGGGGATGACGTGGGCCAGGGGTCGATGGCGGGACAGGCGAGAACGAGACATAATAACTTTGCTGCAGCCTCTTAGTGCCATCCAGCCACCTAAGGATGCCAACTTCCTAGGGTCAGGAGGTGAGGGCAGTTTTCTCATAGAGAAGCAGCGTGTCTCAGTGGAAAGAGTACGGGCTTTGGAGGTAGAGGTCATGGGTTCAAATCCCGGCTCCACCACTTGTCAGCTTTGTGACTTTGGGCAAGTTGCTTAACTTCTCTGGGCTTCAGTTACCTCATCTGTAAAATGATGAGCCGCACGTGGGACAACCTGTTCACCTTGTAACCTCCCCAGTGCTTAGAACAGTTCTTGGCACATAGTAAGTGCTTAATAAATGCTATCATTATTATTATTATTATTATGGGGGCTAGAGAAGGAGCATGGCTCTCAATGGGAAGAGCACGGGCTTTGGAGTCAGAGGTCATGGATTCAAACCCCGGCTCTGCCAGCTGTGTGACTTCGGGCAAGTCACTTAACTTCTCTGTGCCTCAGGTACCTCATCTGGAGAATGGGGATGAAGACTGTGAGCCCCCCGTGGGACAACCTGATCACCTTGTAACCGCCCAGGTGCTTAGAGCAGTGCTTTGCACATAGTAAGCGCTTAATAAATGCCATCATTATTATTATTATTATTATTTTTTATTCATCCACTGTCTAAAACTGCAGATGAGTTCTTGGGTCCGTGGGGGAGAGTTTGCTTCGGGGCTGAAATCATCTGGCAGGCCGGCTTCTTTGCAATTCTTCAGTTCAGGTGTGCTCCAGCATTCACTTGTCAGTACATCCTGGAATTCCGGGCCCTCAGGAATCTGCCAAATGCCGCAAAAATCTTGCTGAAATCGTCCATTTCCTGAAATGAGTCTTCATCCCCTTTCAGGATTAATGAGGTTTCTCTGTGTGTGTTCTGAAAAGCCCTCTTTGATTGGAAAGATAATCCAGTGATTCAGTATCCTTCACTCGTTTATTCAGTTGTGTTTATTAAGCGCTTAAGGTGGGCAGAGCACTGTACTAAGCGCTTGGGAATTATTGAGTACCTACTGAGTGCAGGGCACTGTTCTAATTCATGAGATACTGAGATAGAGAGAAAAAGTGTGGCTCAGTGGAAAGAGCACAAGCTTTGGAGTCGGAGGTCGTGGGTTCAAATCCCGGCTCTGCCAATTGTCAGCTGGGTGACTTTGGGCAAGTCACTTAACTTCTCTGTGCTTCAGTTACCTCATCTGTAAAATGGGGATTAAAACTGTGAGCCCCCTGTGGGACAACCTGATCACCTTGTAACTTCCCCAGAGCTTAAAACAGTGCTTTGCACATAGTAAGTGCTTAACAAATGCCATCATTATTATTATTATCATATTAGGTGAAGTGCCTTGTGGTTGAGAATTCTCTCTGGAAACAGCTGTAACTGAATTTGACCAGCTTTCTGTCCATTACTCCAGTGATATTTATTGAGTGCTACCTGTGTGCAGAGCATTATACTAAGTGCTTGGGAAAGCAGTACGACAGAGTTCTGGCTCCGGGTTAATGGTATTTAGGTGTTTCCTGTGTGCCAGGCACTGTACTAAGCGCTGGGGTAGATCCAAGCTAATCAGGTGGACACAATCCATGTCCCACATGGAACTCACTGACTTCATCCCCATTTTACAAATGAGGTAACTGAGGCCCAGAGAAGTGAAGTGACTTGCCCAGGGTCACACAGCAGGCAAGTGAAGCAGCGTGGCTCAGTGGAAAGAGCCCGGGCTTTGGAGTAAGGGGTCATGGGTTCAAATCCCAGCTCCGCCAATTGTCAGCTGTGTGACTTTGGGCAAGTCACTTCACTTCTCTGGGCCTCAGTTCCCTCAACTGTAAAATGGGGATAAAGACTGTGAGCCCCCCCATGGGACAACCTGATCACCTTGTAACCTCCCCAGCACTTTGAACAGTGCTTTGCACATAGTAAGCGCTTAATAAATGCTATCAAAAAAAAAAAGTGGTGGGGCTGGGATTAGAACCCAGGTCCTCTGACTCCCAAGCCTGTGCTCTTTCCACTAGGCCACACTGCTCGTTTAGTAGACACATTCCCTGCCCATAAGGAGCATTCAGGTTAGGGTCCTTTTGTTTTATGCTTCCAGAATAAATCTCGTAGAAACAATGATGCCAGCAGGAGGAAGTGGGTGGCACCAGGAACACATTGGCATAGATCTGCAGGGGGACCGAGCTTGGAATGGCAGTAGAGGCCCCTGGGTAGAGACAGCTTGGAGGAGGAGACTGGGAGAGATGATCACAGTATGGGATGTGTTAAGCACTTACTCCGGGCCAAGCACTGGGGTAGGTCCAAGGGAACCAGATCGAGAAGCAGGGTGGCCTGGTGGCTAGAGCACTGGCCTAGGCGTCAGAAGGTCATGGGTTCTAAGCCCGGCTCTGCCACTTGTCAGACCTTGGGCAAGTCTTTTCAATTCTCTGGGCCTCAGTTACCTCATCTGTAAAATGGGGATTGAGAGAATGAGCCCCACGTGGGACGGGGACTGTGTCCAAGCCAGAGTGCTTGTATAATAATAATAATAATAATGGAATTTAAGTGCTTACTATGTGCCAGGCACTGTACTAAGTGCTGGGGTGGATCCACAGTTGTTAATAATGATAACCAAGCGCTTAGTACAGTACTCTGCACATAGTAAGCGCTCAATAAATACGATTGATGATGATAACCAAAATTATTAGATCTTTTAAAGCCGGACACGGAGAGCCCGGCTCTGTCGTCTCTGCCCAGTCCTCCTGCCTTATTAGGGGGTTTGGAGGAGGCTGTTGCTCCCCTTGCCCTCCTCCCTAGCCCCCGCAACTAGGTTTCTCCTTTGCCCTTGGCAGCCTCTCCTCATGATGCCCAAGACCTGCTCTCTGCCCTTGAAGTAGAAGCTGTCTCATATAAATACCAGACAAAGAAATAGAGGCTCTGGGGAATAAAGTGTTTAGTCATTAGGCTGATAATTGGATAGTGCAAAAAAGAAAGCGAAAAGGGAGGGAAGAATGCTCAGGCTCAACTGGAGATAATGGAGTTGAGAGACTTACGTCCAGGAGATTGTTCCAGATAGTAGAGGACAGAGCTCTTAGAACAATAAAA
The DNA here is from genome assembly GCF_015852505.1 of Tachyglossus aculeatus. Lineage (NCBI taxonomy): Eukaryota > Metazoa > Chordata > Mammalia > Monotremata > Tachyglossidae > Tachyglossus > Tachyglossus aculeatus. Next base: position 54,122,160 of record NC_052086.1, on the reverse strand, counting down.
GGGCTGAGGTCAGTCGTTTTAAGAAAAATGGTCACTTCCAACCTGGGCAAATTAGGCAGGTGGAAAAGGAACTGGAAAATGGGATCCAGAAAGCGAGAGTGCCTTTCGGGAGGCAAACTAATGGTCTGCGAGGAAGCGGAGACATCATCGTCATCATCAATCGTATTTATTGAGCGCTTACTATGTGCAGAGCACTGTACTGAGCGCTTGGGAAGTACAAATTGGCAACATATAGAGACAGTCCCTACCCAACAGTGGGCTCAGTCTAAAAGATACATACATACAGCCTATGATGGGGAAGCGGATCTTATACATAACAGAGATTTCTTATGCAAGCCGATCGGGTTGAATGGAATCACCTACGAGTGAGCCCCGACATCAGATGACAAGATAGTGACCGGCAATGTGTCTTCAGACAAGACGCATCTTCCGTTAGACTCACCACAGCATAGTGGCACCATGCTTTCTACATACGGGAGATGCATCCCCGAAGAATCCTTGAATCTGCTGGATGGTGAGCTGGAGATGGGAAACTTTGATAGGAAGAAATGCCCCCAGAAGCATCCCGAGGCCCAACTTCCAACAGCAAAATCCAGTTGTGGGCTTCCAAGCAACAGTAACTCTTCAGACTATTCTAGAGAATGTTTTTGGCTTCTTTTTGAGCAGTGGCATCACACAAACTCTGAGGTTGAGGCAAAGCCACTGTGACTAAGAGGAAACTCCCAGCCATCGGCACCTTCTGGTCTTGAGGATTCCTGTGTAAACCAATTCTCAGGGATTGATGAACCTATAGGAAGTAGGGTCCGTGGGCCATATTCTGGAAGAGGAATCAAGTTGTGGTTTTCATTACTAGGTCCTGACTCATAGCGTGAGCCTGGGCGAGTCTTGAGGCTTCAGTTTCGTCCTTGTCTTCAAACGTACCTTCCTCCCTCAATAACTTGTTTCGTGAATTCCGGTAATAAGGTCATATCTGTGAAATGCTTTGGCTCTGGGCATCTCTATTCAGCGTTATGTCCTGGTTGCTCGAAAAAGATTCTACTGCTGGTGAAGTTTGCCTGAGGGGGAACTTGGGAGGCGGCAGGGCCTAGTGGATAGAGCGTGGGCCCGGGAATCAGAAGGACCTGGGTTCTAATCCCAGCTCCCACATTTATAATAATAACAATAATAATAATTGTGGTATTTGTTAAGGGCTTTCTATGTGTCAGGCACAGTATACTAAGTGCTGAGGGAGAATGCAAGCAAATCGGGTTGGACACAGTCCCCGTCCCACATCGGGCTCACAGTCTCAATCCCCATTTTACAGATGAAGTAACTGAAGCCCAGAGAAGTAAAGCGACTTTCCCAAGGTCACACAACAGACGAGTGGCGGAACCGGGATTAGAATCCATTACCTTATGACTCCCAGTCCTGCCTTCTATCCGTTAGGCTATGCTGCCTCTCTGCTTGTTTTCTGTGGGATCTTGGGCAAGTCACTCCACTTCTCCGGGCCTCAGTTATCTCAACTGTAAAATGAGGATTAAGACTGTAAGCCCCATGTTTACCGGGGACTGTCCAACCTGATGAGCTTGCTTCTATCCCTGTGCTTAGCACAGTGCCTGGCACATGGTAAGAACTTAAGAAATATCATTGATAAGGGGGTTGGAGGGTTGCGTGGGCGATTGAAGAGCCCAGCGCAGGACCAACAAGTCCCGAAAGGATGGGGCACCCACGAAGACTGTCCCTTGTTGTTGTAATGGTTATAAAGGATGAGGTCACCCACGGTTAGTAGGCAATGTGCTTGAGTTGTCATTAGTGGCGGTGGTTTGCGCTGAGCCATCCGCAAACTCTCACCCAGTCCCCCGGTAGCCAATGGCGAGCACTCTGAGATGCGCCGTTGAACAGAAAATGTCGGGGTGGGCCTCACCTTTGTTGAGCGAGACCCTCATCAGCCGCTGTACTAATTGTTGGGGTCTTCAGCAAGCCCTAGTTAGCTAGCCTGCGGTAATACGGCAGCTCGGGCTAAAAGGGATGTCTCGTTTTCTGACCCCGGGAATGGCTCCATCAGTCATTATTGAGTGCTTACTGTGTGCCATTCATCAACCAATCAATAGAATCTAATCAATCGTATTTATTGAGCGCTTACTGTGTGCAGAGCACTGTACTACGCGCTTAGCACTGATCTAATGAGCACTTGCTCTACGTAGTGCACTGTACTCAGCGCTTGGGAGAATACAGTGCAGTAGAGTTGGTAGACCTGATCCCTGCCCACAACAAGCCTGCGGTCTAGAGGATGGGATCAATCAGTAGTATTTATTGAGTACTTATTGTGTGCAGTACCGAGCACTTGGGAGAGTCAGTATACGTGTTCCTTGCCCACAACGGTGGTTTGCTTCTGGTCCCCCCCATTGTGGGACCCAGGAGTCTCCTTCACCCCACAGCCCTGAGGTTCTCTGAGCTGCAATCAGTCAATCAATCCAAGGTATTTATCAAGAGATTGCTGCGTGCGGAGCACTGTACTAAGCACTTGATAGAGTACAGTATAACGGAGTTGATAGACACATTCCCCGCAGGCAAGTAAGGAATGCTTGATCTCCCGAAAGTAAGAAAATAAAGAAATCCTCTGTTATTGTGCTCGGCTTTAATGCTTGGGATGGGGAGATAGTATTATTATTATTGTTGTTGTTGAACTTAAGTGCTTACTATGTGCCAAGCACATATTTTTTTTACCATTTTTGTGCCATTGATATTATGTCAGGGTGAAAGATAAAGATGTATGAAGGGATTTCAGAAGATTGGGCGTCCCCAATAAATACTGTTGAGGATTACTTCGTGTGTGTTGTGCCCAGTGGGTACTCAAATGCCATTGCTAGTCCGACCAGGTGCAGAGTTGAAGGGAAATGTAAAAGAAGTCATGGCCTCTGTCCTTGAAGTGCTTACATTCGTATGAGGGAAAGACAGGCAAAGATATGCACATAATTCCGAGGTAGTTAAAATCTATACTGTGATCAGGATGATAATTGGTGGTATTTATTGAGTGCTTACCACATGCAGAGCACTGTGCTAAATGCTTGGGAGATTACAACACAACAGAATTAGCAGTTGCATCCCTTGCTCATAACAAGCATCCAGTGTAGCAGGGAAGACAGGCATTAATTTAAATAAATAATATATAATACATAATTTAAAGATATGTACATAAGGGCTGATAATGAAACTAATAGTAATGATGGCAGTTAAGTGTGGCTCAGAGGAGAGAGCCCGGGCTTTGGAGTCAGAGGTCATGGGTTCTAATCCCGGCTCCGCCAATTGTCAGCTTTGTGACTTTGGGCAAGTCACTTAACTTCTGTGTTTCAGTTTGCTCATCTGTAAAATGGGGATTAAGACTGAACCCCACGTGGGACAACCTGATCACCTTGTATCCCCCCAGTGCTGGAAGCCCACTGATGGGTAGGGACCGTCTCTATATGTTGCCAACTTGTACTTCCCAAGCGCCTAGTACAGTGCTCTGCGCACAGTAAGCGCTCAATACGATTGAATGAATGAATGAACAGTGCTTTGCACATAGTAAGCGCTTAACAAATACCATCATCATTATTATTATTACTTTGTGCTAAGCCCTCAGGCAGTTATAACAGAATTAGAAGAGACACAGTCCCTGGCCCACAAAGGGCTCACAACCTAAGAAGGAGAGGGCAGGTTTTGTATCCCCATTTTACAGATGAGAAAACTGAGACACAGACAAGTTGAAATGACTCGCTGGGGGACACACAGGAAAGCGGTGGAGCTGGAGGTGAACCTGGGTGTCATGCTCTATCCACGAGGCTGTGAAAAAGGTTTAATCTGGGAAGGGAAAGAGGTGTGTGTTTTGTAGAGTTTGAAGTCGAGGGGAGCGAGGGAAGAGATGTGTTTTAGTGAAGAGGAGAAGCATTTTAAGTTGAAGGGAATTTCCTTTTTGGGGGTGGTGAGCAGATTTCCTCAAGAGAAGGGATCAGTGTGGGCAGAGATGAAGAGGGCAGTTTAAGAGGGAAGGATCCAGTGGTTGGAGAGCCTCGAACCCATGCTCAAAAAGTTTTAATGATGATGATGGCATTTGTTAAGCGCTTACTATGTGCAAAGCACTGTTCTAAGCGCTAGAGGAGTGACAAGAGACCATTGTATGCTTTTAAGGAGAGAAGCCAGTGAGATGATCAACCCAGCCTTGGAGAAGCACGATTCCCACTGTAATCTGTGTGCTGGAAATCCTGCAAGGAGGCATGGAAAGAAGCAGCCAAGGGATAGGGGGTGTTTGCAGCACTGTGGCAGAAGGAGGAAGGGAGGGACAGATTTCAGTCAATCAGTCGTATTTATTGAGCGCTTATTGTGTGCAAAGCACTGTACTAAGCTTTTGGGAGAATCCACTCTGAGTCAGTAGACATGTTCTGTGCCCACAACTAGCTCTGTTAAGTGTTGCTGAGGAAGATGTGGCAGGATTTGGTGACCAGGTGGATATGGGGCCTGTATGAGAGTGAGGCATCAAAGAAGACTCCCAAGTTGTGAGGTTGGGGGATAGGGAGGGTGGCGGGAGCTTTTAGAACGAAAGAACAGGTTCAGTTTCTGATGTGTTAAGTTAAAGGTGGGGGCATTCGATAAGAGATGTCCCCAGCCGGAAGAAAACACAAGACTCCAGAAAAGGTGAGAGGTCAGGGCAGGAGATAAAGATTTGGGGATCATCAAAGTAGTAGCTGAAACATGGGTTCTAATCCCGGCTCCTCCAGTTGTCAGCTGTGTGACTTTGGGCAAGTCTTTTAGACTGTGAGCCCACTGTTGGGTAGGGACTGTCTCTATATGTTGCCAAGTTGTACTTCCCAAGTGCTTAGTACAGTGCTCTGCACATAGTAAGCGCTCAATAAATACGATTGATGATGATGATGAAGTCACTTAACTTCTCTGTGCCTCAGTTCCCTCATCTGTAAAATGGGGATTAGCACCGTGAGCCCCATATGGGACAACCTGATTACCTTGTATCCCCCCCAGTGCTTAGAACAGTGCTTGGCACGTAGTAAGCGCTTAACAAATCCTCCCGCCCCGGCCCTACCTCCTTCCCCTCCCCATAGCACTTGTATATATTTGTACAGATTTATTACTCTATTTATTTTACTTGTACACATTTACTCTTCTATTTATTTTGTTAATGATGTGCATTATAGCTATAATTCTATATGTTCTGACGATTTTGACACCAGTCTACATGTTTTGTTTTGTTGTCTGTCTCCCCCTTCTAGACTGTGAGGCTGCTGTTGGGTAGGGACTGTCGCTATATGTTGCCGACTTGTACTTCCCAAGCGCTTAGTACAGTGCTGTGCACACAGTAAGCGCTCAATAAATATGATTGAATGAATGAACAAATACCACAGTTATGATTATGATTATTATCATCTCTGTGCCTCTGTTACCTCATCTGTAAAAATGGGATTAAGACTGTCAGGCCCATGTGGAACAGGGATTGTGTCCAACCTGATTTGCTTGTACAGTGCTTACTTAGTGCATTGCCTGGCACATAGTAAACACTAAACAAATGCCACAATTTTTATTACTGACCACATGAACAAGTGGACCGCCCAGAAGAGTAAGAAATTACATGAACCAAGAGCCCCAACCTTGAGGTGCATCCGCGGTTAAAAAGTGAAGAGAAAAGCAGGATCTTCATATCCTTTTTGTCTTTCCTACTCCATGTATAAATTATTTTGTGCCCGTTGCCCCCACTGGGCTGTGAACTCCTCAAGGGTAGGGTTATTATCTCCTAAACTCTATTGTACTCTCCCGAGGACTTAGGACAATGCTCTGCCTACAGTAATTGCTGAAAGAGAGCTAGGAGGGGGAGCCAGGATTAAATAAAGTCTTTAAAACCTAGGCCAGGGAGTGTTTTAAGTTGGGTACCTGACAGTGTTGGGGCTAGTAGAGATGAGGAGGAATCAGACACAGTGAGGAAGAGGATGAAATCCAGATTGCATGGGCTACATTCGAGAGGGAAGAAAATGAGCAGCCTATAATCAATCAATCAATCAGTGGTATTTATTGAGCATTTATTTTGCACAGAGCACCATACTACACGCTTGGGAAAGTAGCTCCTTGTGGGCAGGGATGGGTTGTTATATTGTACTCTCCCAAGCACTTAGTACAGTGCTTTGCATACAGTAAGCGCTCAATAAATATGTTTGAATGAATTAATATAGCAGAGTTGCAGGGTACGTTTCCTGCCCAAAATGAGCTTCCAGTGTAAGCTGCGTGTTTGTAAAAGAGGGGGCTGGAGAGACAGTGGGATGAATTTTTTTTCCAAAAAAATGAGATTTGAGCACATTTGAATGTAGAGAGAAAGAAGCAGAGAACAGGGAGAGGTTAATGATATCAGTGAGAGGAGAGGAGGTTGGAAGCGAGGTTTTTTTGTGACGTGAGGATCTATGGTATATGTGGAAGGATTAGACTTCTGGAGCAGAAAGGACATCTGAGAGTCACGGGGGAACAAAAGGAGGAAAGGAGTCTGTGGGAGAAGCAATATGAGTAGTGTGGGTGAGAAGTAGATCATCAACATTGGCATTAGAAAGGAAAGCTAAGGGTTATGGGTGAAATCAAACAGCGAAATGAGCTGGTAGGAAGCCTGTTGTCTGGAACTCTAGAAATAGAAATAAACGGGAGTTCTTTGAGAAGGACAATAGATGAGCTGGAAGAAAGCTCTTTGTTCTTAAGACATACCCGAAAGAAGTAGAGAGAAAGTAATGAGTGTTGACTGGAAGACAGAGTGGGAATAAGGAAGAATAAGGTTTCATCAGCTAGATTAAGCTAAGTAGGCTCCACATATTGCAGTGCAGAACTTGAATCCCAGGTTGTGTAGTGTTAAGTTATTTTTGACCGTTTGAGTATAATGGGTTCCCAAATGTTCCCGGATTTCAACGTAACGCTATTCATCTGGGGTATTAGTCAGGGGTCTGGCCCATTTGTAACACAATTGTCCGTCTCCTTTCTAGCACGTGGATATGGAGAACTCGTATCTTTGTGGATATTTGAAGATAAAAGGCCTAACTGAGGTAAGCTCTTGTTTCAAAATAGTACGAACAGAGATGAACATTAAAAGTTGTAAGAAAAGAGATGAACATTAATCAAACCCATGTAATTTTAGCTCCTCAGACTCTTGATAATTTTATGTTGTCTTTACATTAGAATGAGAACTGAACAGTCTTTGCTGTTGGGGTAATGAAAACTAACCTTTGGAAAAGTGTCCGATTCCCACCCGTTCCCCTAGTCAGAATTTGAACTCTGGGTGGTCACCAGTGACTTGAGATTTCAGGTCAGCTCCAGAAAGTGACCTTCTGTCAGGGGTTCTTTATCAGAGTCGGTGCTGACGCGCTGCGCCTGCCAGAGATTGAGAACTCCCCCTCCATTCACAGCATGAGGGAACAGAAATCCGAGTATTATGAGTAAGGATAGCGGAGGCAGCAGCGAGAGTGGAACTGTGGGCGTGTAGGGAGGCGACAGCACGTTTCCACCCTGTGCCTCCTGCTCCGCTGAGAGCTAATCATCGGCAGCCCCGCTTTGTTTGTGACACCTTCCTCTTAAGGAGAAATTTTGACCTCCGGCCCTCGCGCACATTAGACCAACGCTACTCTTGAGCCGTCACGCTGGAGGCCTTTGGTGAAGTTGTCTTTCCAGGGACCTTTTGAGCTTTCACCTTTCTGACACTTAATAACTGCTTCTTCTCGGCACGGCTTCAGGCGGCAGCCAGATTGTACGGCGTGCTCGCGGTTATGTAATTCTCTCCTCTCAGTTTTAGTGGGAGGATTGAGAATTTTTTCAAGAGCAGGTCAGCAAAGCAGCAGCTGCTATTTTTTTTGTTTTTTGAGCGTAGCAATTAGTTTGGAGTGACAGCAAATCAGAAGTGGGAGGTGGCCTTCTGGCCTGGAATGCATGTTGATTTGTCTGTGATGACCTCCCTCATGCTGCCCTTTTGTTTCACATTTCCCTCTCTTCCCTCCATCTCCCCCTCCCCACAAACGGGCGGTGTTGCCGTTTTGTTTCACATTTCCCTCTCTTCCCTCCATCTCCCCCTCCCCACAAATGGGTGGTGGCCATGTACCTGGACTTCATTACTTGCAGCTTTTCCCAAAGAGTCTTACCCCCTCGGTTTGGGATTTTTATTAAATAAAGTAGTGAGGGTGATGAAAAATGCTGGAAGTCTTTCTTTGAGAAAGATTCCTTTTTTGCTTTTTAAATGTCTACATTATTGGGCAGCCACACGGCATTGCCTTATGGATAGAGAAGGTCTGGGAATCAGAAGTTCATAGGTTCTAATCCCAGCCCTGCCACTTGTCTGCTGTGGGACCTTGGGCAAGTCACTTCACTTCTCTGTGCCTCAGTTCCCTCATCTGTAAAGTGGGGATTAGGACTGTGACATATGTACATAATAAATTTATTATACATAAATTTATATATAATAAATTTATTATACATTTATTACTCTATTTTACTTGTACGTATCTACTCTATTTTATTTTGTTAATATGTTTGGTTTTGTTCTCTGTCTCCCCCTTCTAGAGTGTGAGCCCACTGTTGGGTAGGGACTGTCTCTATATGTTGCCAACTTGTACTTCCCAAGCGCTTAGTACAGTGCTCTGCACACAGTAAGCGCTCAATAAATACGATTGATTGATTGATTGACAGGAACTTTTTCCAACCTAATTTGCTTGTAACCACCCCAGCGTTTAGTACAGTGCCTGGTACATAGTTTGTGCTTCAATACCACAATTATTATCGATAAGAATAATATCTAAGTGTGGGAAGCATTCAACTTCGATGGGACTTTATTTGAAGGGGGATTGTTAGGTTGATAATATTTTAAAGCACCTTTGTTTTGCAAAAAAGCAAATGTAATCTCTATGGCTCTCAGCCTTCCCTGCTGAAGCAGAGCCATGTGGAACTGTTCTGCTTTCATGAGAGGTGATGAAGTGTTGCTTTGACACCATTGGAAGCAAGGTGCTTTTCTGGATCAAAACCTGGTCCGTTGTGGTCGGATGGAATTGCATTAGAGCCGAGCGGGGAAAAGTGGGAAGATGAGAATCATTTGAAGAGACTATTGAAGGATCACTGGAGCTATTAGGAAAATTAATGGAAATTGTCAAATTGAGTTCTTGGTACTTCTTTGGGAAAACAACATCCATGGTTCTAAATGCTCTTTTTGGAAACTTTTAAAACTCCCTGCAACTATGTGTGTGTGTATATATATATTGGAGGGAAAAGAGGCTGGCTCAGGTTCCCTTTTTTTCAATATCAGTGGCAAAAATACAGGAAACTTCTTTACATGGGCAGGTCAGATTGATATCTAGACTCTTTCCTGCCAGTCAGCTAACATTTAATTGCTAAGTCTCCATGGCTGTCCAGTGGAGGTTACCTGTTTGCTAACTGTTTTCCTCCAACTCTCAGGATTAGAAAAGCCTTTGTGTACACTCTTCTTCTTAATATTAATCAATCAATTGTATTTATTGGGCACGTACTGCACACAGAACCCTGTACTAAGCGCTTGGGAGAGAACAGTATAAAAATATAGCAGACACATTCCCTGCCCACAACAAGCTTACAAGTCTACAGGGGGATGCAGGCATTAATATAAATAAATTAGGGGTATGTACGTAAGTGCTGCGGGGCTTGGAAGGGGGATGAATAAAGGGAGAAAGTCAAGGCAACACAGAAGGGAGCGGGAGAAAAGAAAAAGAGGGAAGGCATCTTGGAGGAAATGTGCTTTCAGTTTGGCTTTGAATGGGGGCTGAGTAAATGTCTGTTGGCTATGAAGAGGGAGTGCATCCCGGGCCAGAGGCGGGATGGGGGTGAGAAGTTGGTAGTGAGATAGGGGAAATCAAGGTACGGTGAGTAGGTTGGCATTAGAGCAGCGAAGTTTGCGGGCTGGGTTATAGTAGGAGAGCAGCAGGGTGAGGTGGAAAGGGGCAAAGCGGTGCTTTAAAGCCAATGGTAAGGGTCTTCTTTTTGTTGTGGAGCTAGATGGGAAACCACCGGAGGTTCTTGAGGAGTGGAGAAACATGGCCTGAATGTGTCTGTAGAAAAATGATCTGAGCAACAGAGTGAAGTATGGACTGGAGTGGGGAGAGACAAAAGGCTGGGAGGGCAGCAAGGGAGCTGATGCAGTAATCACAGTGGGAAAGGATAAATGCTTGGATTGACGCTGTAGCAGTTTGGATGGAAATCAAACAGCATGTATTGAGCACCTTCTGTGTGAAGAGTACTGTTCTAAGCCCTTGGGGTAGTAGGATGGAGGTAGAAGATGTGATCCCTGCCCTCAAGAAGCTTATGCTTTTATGGAGGTGGGAGGGAAAGACACAAAATCACTTACAGAGTCTGTAAATCGGTATCAATCAGTGGTATTTATTGAGTGCTTACTATGTGCAGAGCACGTACTAAATGCTTGGGAGGGTTCAATATAACAGAGTTGGTAGGTACGTTTTATAGAGAAGTGCTTTGGGAGGTTGAGGCGGGGAGAAAGGTGAGGAGGGCAAGAAGTACCAGGATGATTGTTGAGACGACGTGTCCTGGGAAGAAGAAGAAATATAAACTTAAGCAAAATGCGTTGTTTTGATATTTTGACTTTGGCTTCAGGAGTACCCAACCCTTACTACCTTCTTTGAAGGGGAAATAATCAGCAAGAAGCACCCGTTCTTAACCCGAAAATGGGACGCAGATGAAGATGTGGATCGTAAACACTGGGTGAGTAACTGTTTGACAGATTGAACCCCGCCCTCCCCCCTTTATGTTATTTTTTTTTAAGTGCTTGCTATGTGTACTAAGCCCTGGAGTAGAGACAAGCTAATCAGGTTCAACTCAGTCCATGTCCCTCATGGGGCTCACGGTCTTAAACCCCATTTGACAGCTGAGGTACCCGAGGCCCAGAGAAGTGACTTGCCCCAGGTCACACAGAAAGACAAGTGGCAGTGCCGAGGTTAGAACCCAGGTCCTTCAGACTCCAAGGCTCGTGCTCTATCCACAAGGCCATGCTGCTTCTTCAAGAACCACTTGATAACCTTGTAAGAAATTTTGCTCTTATGTAACTGCCTGTCACTGCCTTGAGGAAAAAGAAAAATGCTATTTTCTAATTAGCATTCTGTGGTTGCGTTCTTTTCGACCCTTTGGGAAGCTCGTGCTGTTAGGTAGAATTTAAAACAGGGATGAGTTCTAAAAATGGCAGAACAATCTTTGTGTGCGTATGTGCACGTGCACGCTTTTGAGTATGTGGGAGCTGTCAATTCCCCTCTTAGACTGTAAGCTCATTATGGGCAAGAAATATGTCCGTTTATTGTTGCATTGTTCTCTCCCAAGTACTTATTATAGTGCTCTGCACACAGTAAGTGCTCAGTAAATACGATTCAATAAATGGATCCAACCGGAACCTGAACTGTGGGCCGGTGATCACCATCAGAAAAGTCATCTCTTCACACATGAAGGAGTGCTGTGCCTTCTGCCTGCATAAATCATTCTTTCTTGGGAACTCTCCAGGGATGAAAAGCCAATTGGTAACTTGCCCAGATAGGGGATGCTTCATTCAACCCTTGGCACTGTTCAGTAAATACAGTACCTGGTCATATTTCTGAACCTCTTGTGGAAAGAGTCCCCGCTGGGATACAGAACAGAAAGCCCCATCTTAAACTCTTAATTGGCAGTATTAAAATCCGTACTCTTGCCTCTTTCACTGTAGTTTTCCTCAGCCCATTTTTCTTTTCGTTTTTCCTCGTGGCCCTATGGAAGAAGTACTCTGTACAGTGCAGTTACCTCACACCATTGCAGGATTTGGGCTCTCTTTGGTGGCTCAGCAGTCTCCCCCAACGACTCTAGGGTAATACTGGTCAGTGTAAAACTGCTCCTGCCGGTGCCATTGAGGAAAGTAGGCTAAGTGGAAATGGTGTGGGCAGAAGGACCGCAAAGTCTGAAAGGGAGGGGAGACAAAAGAGAGACGTGTGAGATGCAGAAAGGGACCTGTTCCCCTTGAACCTGACTCCGATAGCAAAAAGGAACTCATAAAGCAAACGTTTTTCCCCTTCGTTTCTGGCCCCATCCAAAAAGTGGAGGCCTGCCTCCCTAAGATTTCGGGGTATCTTGGAAGTGAGAGTTTCCTGGTGGTCTGTATAGTTTGGGGAGTGTTCCAGAATTTGTCTTTGACTTTCACACAACTTGGAATTCCTTCCACGTTCTTTTCACCACCAGCCAAATCTTCAGGCTCTCTTCTCTGACTCTTGGGTTGGACAATTTTTTAATGGTATTTGCTAAGCGCTTACTCTGTGCCAGGCACTGTACTAAGTACTAGAGTTAATGAGGTTGGACACAGTCCCTGTCCCACATGGGGCTCACAGCCTCAATCCTCCCTTTACGGATGAGGTAACCGAGGCATCAAGAATTTAAGTGGCTACTCTTTTTGGCCTAATTTTTTTTATTTGCTAGCATCCAATGGAGGAGGTTTTCATTAGCATCGAAAATCCCACTGACTGGAATAATGATCCCAGAATTCATTATTCTTTCAATGACCACTCGTGAAGTTATGCCTTCATATGATTGGCACATCTGTAGTTCTTTAGAATAATAATAATAATAATTCTTGTATTAACTGCTTACTGTGGGCCAAGCACTGTTTTAAACGCTGGGGCTGATACAAGGTAGTCAGGTTGGCCCACGTGGGCCTCACAGTTTTAATTCCCATTTTACCAATGAGGTCACTGAGGCACAGAGAAGTTAAGTGACTTGCCCTCGTTCACACAGCAGGAAAGTGGCGGAGCCGGGATTAGAACACAGGTCCCCTGACTCTCAAGCCCGTGCTGTTGCCTCTAGGCCATGCTGCTTCTCTGCAGGACTTCTAACTTCCCATCCCCTGCCTCAGAGTAAATATTACCAGGGCATGTGTCTGTTTGGTTGGCGAGTGGCCACTACTTGTGATAGAAAAAGGATATAGGTCAAATCCTCACCTACAAAACGAAGTAGTCCTTGCTAGCTCTAAACCTCACCCTGTCACTTCGCTGTGTTCCTGCCCACAGAAAGCTATGAGAACTGCTTTTCCAAAGCTCGCATTTTGCAACAAAGAGGGAAAGCATATTCAGAAAACTAATCCCCTTTAGCACAGCAGTTCAGGTACTAGAGCTAGCGATTCAACAACATTTGAAAACTCAAACTAAGCAAGAAAATGGCTTTCGTGAGGTGGTGGGGGGAAACGGGTGGAAGAAATAAAAACGTGACTCTCACTCTGCAGTGAGAGCAGAGTGTTGATGCGGTCGTCTCTGCTATAGCGCGGCAGTTGAGTGCTAGGCGTCGTGTTATGAGGAAACCAAGTTGGGTGTAACCGTTGAGTCAGTGGGAATCAGTAGAGAAAGGAATTGACCAAGATTAGTTTCAAAACATTTTTTGTGACAAATTTCCGTATTATTCTGTCCACCAGTAGTAGAGTGCTCTGCCCCTTTGCCATTTGTAACTTTGCTGAATTTGATACTGAAGTTGTCACCCTAGAAGTTCCAAGTTCTGTATGGCACTGGGCAGGATGGCTGAGACGGGCTGGGAAAGACGACAACATCCTGCTTTGACCAACTTTCTTTAAACACTGAATTTACTCACACCAACTCGTGGAATGAGTTACCATCGTTATCATCAGTGGTATTTAATGAGTGCTAAGTGCTTACTGTGTGCAGAGCACTGTACTAAGCACTTGGGAAAGTACAATACAACAATCAATAGACACATTCTCTGCTCGCAATGAACTTAGTCTAGAGTTATACCAGAACACACTCATGTTGTGGAAAGAGCATCCCACAATTCTTCTATCATGTCATATCCAATCTGGGCAATGATATTATCTTCCCCAGCGCTTAGAACAGTGCTTGGCACATAGTAAGCGCTTAACAAATACCATAATTATTATGGAGAAGCATCGTGGCCTAGCGGAAAGAGCACGGGCTTGGGAATCAGTGGTCATGGATTCTAATCCTGGCTCCGCCGCTTGACAGCTGTGTGACCTTAGGCAAGTCACTTAACTTCTCTGGGCCTGTTACCTCATCTGTAAAATGGGGATTAAGACTGTGAGCCCCACGTGGGGCAACCTGGTAACCTTATATCTACCCCAGCGCTTAGAACAGTGCTTTGCAAATAGTAAGCAGTTAACAAATACCAACATTATTATTGTTATTATTATTATTATTATAGTAAACCTGACAGTACTGAGGTTTCATTTAATTTTTTTTAGAAACTGAGTTCAGTGATGTACAATATAGTTAAAAATATTTCCAGATTTTCTTCCTGCCGTCAGCAAATAACTTGCAATAAGCTGCTCTCAAACTTTTATTCATTTTATTTATTTGTTTCCCCCTAAGTCAAGGGATGTGTCCTGGGATCTCATCCCTGACGTTTGAATTATCACTGGGCATGATCCCAGAGTGGTTCTGGCTGGGGTTCAGGCATCCCGATCCAGGTGCAGGTAAAAGTTTTGGAGAAGGGGAAGGTTTGGTGTCCTTACTTTACATCCAGGTCTTCCATTTCTGTTGGGACACAAGTCACCGACCGGCATGAATCTGAAACATTGCACGTACAGAGCTCACATAAGTGAGCTCACGCTGCTTAGAAGCAGCATGGCCTAGTGGATAGAACACGGGCCTAGGAATCAGAGGGAATGGGTTCTAATCCTGACTCCTCCACTTGTCTGCTGTGTGACTTTGGGCAAGTCACTTCACTTCTCTGGGCTTCAGCTCCCTCACCCGTAAAATGGGGATTAAGACTCAGAGCCCCGTGCGGGACATTGACTGTGTCCAACCCGATTAGCTCGTATCTACCCCGGCGCACAGAACAATTCCTGGCACATAATAAGCGCTTAATAAATACCACAATCACTAAGTAAAACCCGATTCCCATTAATGGTTATGTCCCTTTTTGCTTTGGACTTTCAGGGGAAGTTCCAGGCTTTTTATCAATATGCAAAAACTTTCAACTCAGACGATTTTGATTACGAAGAACTGAAGAATGGCGATTATGTCTTCATGAGGTGGAAGGTAAATCCCACGTTATGAGTTAGCCGGTCCAGATACCTGTAACCTAAACTTTTTGACTACCCAGGAGAGGGGATCCCTTCCAGCTAAAGGTTTCTCATATTTAATGTTTACTAGTAGCCCATTGTGTTTGTTGTATTGCTGGTTTCTTCAGGCCCAGTTCCGGTAGACTAACCATAAAAAAAGCAAGCCCACACATAGTCACTGCGGACACTTTCAAAGGCTTCCCACTGATTTTAAACCCTTCTAGTGTTCCCTCATGCAGTGGGTGTTCCTGTCGTGGCTGAGTTATTGGTTGGGTCTTCTCTGTTCAGTTTTTCCTCCTTCAGTACCAGTCCTTTCTGATCCCCCTTCTTTGTCAAGTGAGGCATTTGCAACCAGTTTTTTGGACAAGCTCAAACTGAGAGAAAAGTCGTGATCCCTCCGAAAAAAAAGTGTTATTAGGTCACGCTACTCTTCCCCCTTCCTTTCCACTCCTACCCCCCCATCTCAACGCTTGAATTTAGGGTAACATTGCATTCTCGGTAGAACTAGCCAACCCAGGAAATGAGAGGTAAGGGATGATATTTTGAATTCCGTCTCTTAGAACACTCTATATCCTGGCCTCAAGTATTTTATTTTGGGGTAAGAAAATGCTCTTTGCTCCACTTAACTAGAAAACAGAATTCAGCTTTGACATTTTCACTAAGGAACTACCAATCCACGGGCAGTACTTATTGAGCGCTAATTTTGTGCAAAACACTGAAGAGTTCAGTGGACCTATAGACCCGATCCCTGTCCTCAAGGATTGTTGGCAAGGAACTACCAAGCCAGCAGGCGAGACTGATGCTAAAATAAATTACAGGTATTTTGAAAGCTACGTACATAAGTGCTGGCTACCTAAGCGCTTAGTGGGTGAGGATTCGATTGAATAGGTGACCCAGTAGAGGGGGAAAAGGGTGGGGAGATGAGAGATTGGTCAGGGAAGGCTTCCTGGAGGAGATATAGTTTAAATAGGAATTGAAGATGGGGAGAGGAGTGCTCGGCTGGGTGTAAAGGGGATGGAGTTCCATCCAGGAAAGAGGGTGTGAGTGAGTGGACAGTGGGGACAAAGATGAGGCCCAGTGAGTAGGTTGGCATTCGAGGAGCCAAGAGTGTGGGCTGGGATAGAGTGGGAGAGGAATGAGGACCCGGAATGGGGAAAGAGCTAATTGAGCGGCTCCCATCTGCCACCTTTCTTTGTTGCCCGGTGACCTCTGGTGACCCCGAGGAGGTCAGACTCATTTGCCGTTGACAGGCGTCGCCTGTTGGATTATGGTTTAAATAATGCTGTCTTCATCTATGTGCAGGAACAATTCTTAGTCCCAGATCACACGATCAAAGACATCAGCGGTGCTTCCTTTGCTGGGTTTTACTACATCTGCTTCCAGAAATCGGCAGCCTCTATAGAAGGCTACTACTACCATAGGAGTTCAGAATGGTAAGGAAAGTTCTCCTCTTATCTCTCCAGCTGTTCATTCTCAGTCTCCTTTGTGGGCTCCTCCTCCCATCCCCTTACTGTAGGGGTTCCTCAAAGGTCAGTTCTTGGTCCCCTTCTGTTCTTGATGTACACTCACTCCCTTGGTGAACTCATTCGCTCCCATGGCTTCAACTATCATCTCTACGCTGATGACACCCAAATCTACATCTCTGCCCCTGCTCTCTCTCCCTCCCTTCAGGCTCGGGTCTCCTCCTGCCTTCAGGACATCTCCATCTGGGTGTCTGCCTCCCATCTAAAACTCAATATGTCCAAGACTGAACTCCTTATCTTCCTACGCAAACCCTGCCCTCTCCCTGACTTTCCAGTCACTGTAGAGGGCACTACCATCCTTCCCGTCTCACAAACCCACAACCTTGGTGTCATCCTCGATTCTGCTCTCTCGTTCACCCCTCACATCCAATCCGTCACCAAAACCTGTCGGTCTCACCTCCGCAACATCGCCAAGATCCGCCCTTTCCTCTCCATCCAAACCGTTACCTTGCTGGTTCAATCTCTCATCCTATCCCGACTGGATTACTGCATCAGCCTCCACTCTGATCTCCCATCCTCCTGTCTCTCCCCGCTTCAGTCTATACTTCATGCTGCTGCCCAGATCATCTCTGTGCAGAAACGCTCTGGGCATGTTACTCCCCTCCTCAAAAATCTCCAGTGGCTGCCAGTCAACCTAAGCATCAGGCAGAAACTCCTCACTCTCAGCTTCAAGGCTCTGCATCACCTCGCCCCCTCCTACCTCACCTCCCTTCTCTCCTTCTACAGCCTAGCGCGCACTCTCTGCCACTAACCTCCTCACTATACCTCGTTCTCACCTGTCCCGCCGTCGACCCCCGGCCCACGTCATCCCCCTGGCCCGGAATTCCCTCCCTCCACCCATCCGCCAAGCTCGCTCTCTTCCTCCCTTCAAAGCCCTACTGAGAGCTCACCTCCTCCAGGAGGCCTTCCCACACTGAGCCCCCTACTTCCTTCCCCTCCCCACAGCACCTGTACATATGTTTGTACAGATTTATTACTCTATTTATTTTACTTGTACTTATTTACTATTCTGTTTTTTGTTTATGTTGTGCTTCTAGCTTTATTTCTATTTATTCTGATGACTTGACACCTGTCAACATGTTTTGTCTGTCTCCCCCCTCCAGACTGTGAACCCATTGTTGGGTAGGGACCGTCTCTATATGTTGCCAACTTGTACTTCCCAAGCGCTTAGTACAGTGTTTTGCACACAGTAAGCGCTCAATAAATATGATTGAATGAATGAATGAAAGCCCCCTTCCTCCCCACAAACCTCAAGGATTCCTGGGAAACTATAAGCTTGAGGCAGGAATTTTCTTTCATTCTGCAGTTCTGGAATTCAGCTGAAAGAATCCCATATCACCAGCTCAGCATTACCCATCTTACATCTGAAATGTTAACTGGCCGAGTTTTGGGTGCAGGAGGAGAAAGGCAATGTGTGTGTTAGGCATCGGGGGTAGGGAGGTGTCTAATTTGACCCATTTTATCTTCCATGGGCAGTATTTATTCATGTGATTCTTCATCATCCAGTTTTCTGAAATAACCCAGAGCAATGCACTGGTACTACTACTACTACTAATAATAATAATGGCATTTATTAAGTGCTTACTATGTGCAAAGCACTGTTCTAAGCGCTGGGGAGTTTACAAGGTGATCAGGTTGTCCCACAGGGGGGCTCACAGTCTTAATCCCCATTTTACAGATGAGGTAACTGAGGCCGAGAGAAGTTAAGTGACTTGCCCAAAGTCACACAGCTGACAGGTGGCAGAGTCGGGATTTGAACCGGTGACCTCTGAATCCAAAACCCGGGCTCTTTCCACTGAGCCACGCTGCTGGTAGGGAGCAGGCGAGGGAACTGTTAAATTCTTTTTAAGCACGGCTGTTGTTTTTTGGCAGTGCTCGTTTCAAAGCCATTCTGGCTTTGTGTGGTGCTCCCAGATGCACAATTGCGAAAGCTTCTTAATGAGCAGGTCTGGGCAGCGAGGGAATCCTGCTGTTTGGATTTTCAAACGTCTGCTCTTTTAGGTGAAACTGCTAATGATCTTACGCCTTTTTTGTCTGGAATATCTTGAACCCTTGGGAAGCATCGTGACCTGGCGGGAAGAGCCCAGGCCTGGGAGTTGAAAGGATCTAGGTTCTAATTGTTATCATTATGGTTCTAATCCCGGCTTCGCCACTTGTCTGCTGTGTGACCCTGGGCAAGTCACTTCACTTCTCTGGGCCTCAGTTACCCCATCTGTAAAATGGGGATTAAGATTATGAGCCCCATGTGAGACAGGGACTGTGTCCAGAGTGATGAGCTTGTGTCTACTCCAGCGCTTAGACGGCGCTTGGCACATAGTAAGCGCTTAACAACTACCATCATCATCAACATCATCAACCCTTCCCCACCTAGTATGTATAACTACATGGTGGTTACGTTACAACGCATTGGTGATCATTGTGGCCTGAGTCGATTCAGTGTGGCGGCTTTGGAGCCCTAAAATTGAAATCGGCCGCTATGTGGTCAATCAGTCAATCAATCAATCAATCGTATTTATTGAGCGCTTACTATGTGCAGAGCACTGTACTAAGCGCTTGGGAAGTACAAATTGGCAACATATAGAGACAGTCCCTACCCAACAGTGGGCTCACAGTCTAAAAGGGGGAGACCCCCAGGTGCTGAGGAAGGAAGGTCAGGGCTGCAAAATGTATTTAAAATGCTGACAACGGCTTGGCGGGTTATCCTCAAGACTTCTCTGCAGCCCAGTTGCATTGTAAGAAGGGTCAGAAGATCAAGCCTGCGAAGTGTGGTGTGCTTCTTGGAAGAAAAGCCCTGCGTGTCATAGTCATAGGTGCTATTAGTAGAGAACTCCAATGGCCCTGCCGGCCGCTGCTTTTTTTCCAAGCACACCGTACTGCCCGCAGGGGGAAATATCCCCTACCATCCCCAAGTGTCTCTCCTCCACCTCCTTTAATCTGTGACACTCTTGTGATTTATGAGTGGTACCACCCTAGAAGGATAAACAGATTGGCTTCCTTGGATTCCTCAGTCAGTGGGAGTGGAAATGCACAAGAGGGAGGCAATTTTGCAGCACCATTTAATACTTAATTGGCTTCAGCTTTCAGTAAATAACTCCTCACTGTCTTCCTCATGGGGCAAAGTTTTCAGAATGCCTTTCATTCATTCATTCGTTGTCGTATTAATTGAACGCTTACTGTGTGCAGAGTACTGTCCTAGGTGCTTGGGAAGTACAAATCAGCATCATATAGAAACGGGCCCTACCCAACAATGGGCTCACAGTCTAGAAGGGGGAGACAGACAACAAAACAAGTAGACAGGCGTCAGTACCATCAGAATAAATAGAAATATAGCCATCTACACATCATTAATAAAATAGAGTAATAAATACGTACAAATATATATGTGCTGTGGGGAGGGGAAGGGAGTAGGGCAGAGGAAGGGAGTGGGGCAGTGGGGAGGGGAGGAGTAGAGAAAAAAGGGGGCTCAGTGTGGGAAGGCCTCCTGGAGGAGGTGAGTTCTCAGTAGGGCTTTGAAGGGAGGAAGAGAGCTAGCTTGGCAGATGTGCGGAGGGTGGGCATTCCAGGCCAGGGGGAGGACGTGGGCCGGGGGTCGACGGCGGGATAGGTGAGAACGAGGCCCAGTGAGGAGGTGAGCGGCAGAGGAGCGGAGGGTGCGGGCTGGGCTGGAGAAGGAGAGAAGGGAGGTGAGGTAGGAGGGGGTAAGGTGATGGACAGCCTTGAAGCCCAGGGTGAGGAGTTTCTGCCTGATGCGCAGATTGATTGGTAGCCACTGGAGATTTTTGAGGAGGGGAGTGACATGCCCAGAGCGTTTCTGTACCAAGATAATCCAGGCAGCAGAGTGAAGTATAGACTGAAGCGGGGAGAGACAGGAGGATGGGAGATCAGAAAGGAGGCCGATACAGTAATCCAGTCGGGATAGGATGAGAGGTTGAACCAGCAAGGTAGCGCTTTGGATGGAGAGGAAAGGGCGGATCTTAGCGTATTGTGGAGGTGAGACCGGCAGGTTTTGGTGATGAATTGGATGTGTTGGGTGAATGAGTGAAAAATATGGAACGCTTCACGAACTGGCGTGTCTTGTATTGCCTCCTCTCAAAGAGCTATGCATATTCTAGTATGTAGATGCATCAGAATGCCTCCCTGCCCCCCCCCCCCCGCCATAGTGTATTAGGAATGATATTATTGACTAGCCCATCAAAATGTAAACTTGCCAGTTTCCATACCCAATAGTAATAATCGTAATTATGGTGCTTGTTAAAGCACTGGGGTAGATACAAGTTAATCAGGTTGGATACCATCTCTGTCCCACATGGAGCTCACAGACTTAATCCCCATTTTACAGATGAGGGAACCGAGGCCCAGGGAAGTCAAGCGACTTGCCCGAGGTCACATAACAGCCACGTGGCGAAGCGGTGATTAGAACCCAGGTCCTTCTGATTCCCAGGCCTGGGCTCTGTAGGTAGTCCATAGCAGAAGCTAGCCAGTTGGCTCTGGGTCATTGTAACAAGGCTCTTTGGTGTGTGAGTTATTCCCCGTCTCTTTATCTGGCTGACTTTTGAGGGAGCTGTTCTGCTCATTACCCTGCATAATCAGGAAGGGATCAGGGGGAACTCAAATCAAGCTGGTACTTGTTAGCAACCGTATTTCAGTGTGATGGGATGGGAAACGGAGCCATTAGTGGCCAAAATGGGATTTGGGGTGAGCTGTGAATTTCATTAGCCAGACCGCCCCGTCTCCACGGGAGTTGCCTGGCGAAGACGTTATATTGATGTTTTACATGCGGGAGCTGAGGCCCTGGGAGGCTGAGTGATTCCTTCCACTGAATCTGTGGCGGATGCAAGACTGAGGCTCAGCTACCTTCCTTCCCAATTGAGCACTCTCCCTTAGACCCCCCCCAAATCTTATTTCGTGAAATCGACTGCCTCCTTAAATACCATTAACCAAATCAAGACTTTAATGGGATTGCCGAGGGGAACCGAAATTTTAATCCACGTTGCTTAACTCGCGGGAAGGGGGAGAAGGGATGCGAGTTTTCCTTTCAACTTAGAGAACCGATGGTTAGATAGGGATTAATTTTGAGGAAATGCATCCTAATCAGGTTTGTCCGAGGATGTGTTTGATAACGCGACAACTTTTGTTTTCTTCCTTCCCTCTCCCCACTTTGCAGGTATCAGTCCCTAAATTTGACTCATGTTCCCGAACACAGTGCTCCCATATACGAATTTCGATGACGACCGTCCAGGACGCTAACCAAGCTGAACCGCACTTGGCAGAAGAGATCGTAGTCCGCCAAGAGAATTGTGTACCTGCCGGAACCGGGGGGAAAATGTGCTCCCGTCTCTCATCGGGCGACTTGCATCAGAAAAGCATGAATGATAACCCATAGAATCCGAGAAGCGTGGCTGCCCCGGGGGGGGGCAGGCGGAGGAAGCCAACTTCATTCTTCCTCCCTCTGAGTGGCAGTTTGATTTTAATCTGGTTTTTAAGCTACCTTTAAATGCACTTTTCCTTGTTGCATAGCTAAGTTCTGTATCACCGAACCGCCCCTCCCTCCATTCAGACACCGAGATGAGTCGACCTGTTCTCCGGTGACACACCCAGCACCTGCTCGGTGCTCAGTGTCTCACGTTGACCCTCCCTAGGGCGGGTCGAAAGGGCCAGATCCGTGGCCTTTCCCCCTCTCCCCACCGCCCCCGGGGTCCGACACCCTGTCTGGTGGTCCAAGGGGTCACCCAGCCCGGACGCATCCGTGCCCCCACCAGGTCTTGTGCAGGGAATTGGCAAAACGGCGCCGTCTGCTAATGAAGCCCGTGGCTGAGGCAGGACCCGGTCTTGAAAGGCCCAGTCGATCTTCGCTCTCGATCGGTTAAAATGAGACCGACCAGAGTCACCGAACTCTAGAAGTGGTCGTTGGGCAAGCCAGCCGGGGGCACGCCATTCAAGACCTCCCGGCCCTCTGGAGCAGCGGAGCCAAATTCCGTTTGCTCGATAGGTTTTCCCTGAACTTACAAACTCGAGGGTAAAACTGAGCAACAGAGATGAGAGATTTTTTTTTAATTATTATTATTATTATTACAAAAGTTATTTTTATGGTCCCTTGAACAAGGGCCCGACGGCAAATGCACAATTACTCAGAATTACATTTTATTGTTTTCACATTGAAAACAGCAAATGTTGAAACTTATTAGTTTTTTATATATGTGTCTATTTAATCAACCAGCAGTTTTGAAACTCTTCATCCTGGTACAAACGTTTTGCAGCGGCGCATACACTGACGCTCAACGGAAGAACAGTTTAGCATTTGTACCTCTTTTGCTATTCAAAGTGACAGTGCTTGATAACCTTTTTATCAAGCGGAAGGAGTGGTAGTTCGCCTGCAGTGGTGACTTTGAAATGTTGAGGATAAAGACATTAACTGTGTTGAGATAACTCAGAGGCTTGTGTGCCAAAGTGTGCGTGGGTTTTCCTTTTCTCTTTCAATTTAAGAAGTTCAAAGTTGGTGTCAGCTGTACATTTGATACGTGACCCTCAACTTCGTGCAGGGCTTCGGGGAAAGACCCATATACTTGCATTTTCTCGTGGTTTATAGACTTTTATTTTGAAAACAAGAGAAGTAGCTTTACCTCAGCAGAATTGTAGCCCAAGGAAGCAAAACAATGTAAAATTGTTGGCTGGGGGCAATTAAAGAAAATGCGGGGCCCTTCACTTAACTGAATGACGTAAGAAAAAAAAAAAAAGCAACCTTTTTTAAAACTAACTTTTATTTTTAATGTTATATGTACTGTATATTGCAAAGGCTGAATGCTGGGGTGAGCCTTAAGAAGTATTGGGGAGTGTTTTCGACAGGTGTATTCTATAGACCCTAAATGGAGGAAGGCAGAAATGATGTATCAGCTTGATCTGGCCAGGGGGAATCGGGGAGAAGAAAAAGGAGCTGATCCCAAATGAATTCTTTTTCTACCTTTTACCCGAGCTCAGAAGTGAGTCAGGAAACTGGCTTTGGAAAAAGGCAAAGGTCACGAGGTGTCTGGCTTTTGTTCATTCTGCTACAGTTTGGACCTGGCTAACTCTCACTAATGAGAAAAGCTTGGCAAATAAGTGCGGTGAACGTGATCGGAAAACCAGAGGTAGCTTTGCCCACGTATTATGTAGCGAGTGCTGTTGGGTTTAACTTATTTCTCACGGCTCCTAGCATTCTAGTCAATATCCTGCCATATATTTTGCAAAGATCCCGAAGTTTTAGCTGTGTGAGCCCACGTTGCAGCTTTTTGCAGTTGAAGTCGGCGGAGAAGTGGACTGAGACTCCTTGGTTGGATTTTCGGGAGAGGGGTGAGGGTGGGAAGAGAGAGCGACTGGCTTGCAGGTGATCGAACGGATCTGAGCGGGGTCCCCCCGAAGGATTTGATTAACCGATCGATGGCAAGTTTCCAGGGGTGTTGGGAAAAGGAAGAGGAGAGAGGAAGAAACTTTGTACTGGATCTTGATCCTTTTGGGCACCTGATGTAGATTTTGTGACCGAAAATCTCTCCAGTGGGGGTGCAGGGAGAAAAATGAAGTGCTGATTTCTACCTCCTGTCGCAAACACCGTGGTTTGTCTGTCTTGACTCCTCCCTTGCACACCAAGAATTTACTTACCTCTTCCAGTCTGTTTTTGGAAATGATTTCCATTGGCAGTAACTCTTTTTTTTTTTCCTTTTTTTTTTTTTAACCTTGACCCTCGTCAAGGGTTGTTTACATGCCTTTAGTAACGTGTGCAATATTCTGAATTGACGTTTGTATCCCAAATTAAGAAATAAGTGCAAAATTCAGATCCGCCATCACGGGCCGTCACACTAAGCAGAGCTTTCGAGAAGACCGGACAGTCGCGGTACCCGTGAAGGGAGGGAGCCTGATGGAATTAAGTCATCTTTACGCTGCTGTCCAGAAAGCCGTCGCTCTGATCGTTGGGCCTTGTCATTCTTGGTGTGCAAGAAAAGGTTCTTTCCCTTCCCTCTCTTTTAATAGCATTTCAGCTGAAATCCCAAATGAACAGATTATGCTCAATTCTCATTAGAAGGTCCGTATGCCAGTTACAACCATTACTATCAAAACTATAAACCATAGGGGAATGGTCTTTTGTTTCAGAAATGGAACATTTACCCTCTCAGGCCTTGATCTTTTTTTTTTTTCCTCATAAAATGGAGTCTGATAAGCTAATATAAAAGAATTGCCATTGAGTATGTTGCATTGAGGTTTAAAATAACTAACAAGAGGTTTGGGGGTGGAGGGGGGAAGCAAGAGTTGATCTTTGAATCTTATAGAAGGTTTTTTTATTAGCTCCAAGGGGGTATAAAGTTTTATTGGTGGGGGGGGGGAGTTATTTGGAATGGATGTGGAAAGGGATTAAGGTGGGAGAAATATTTTGCAGAGCTCTGTGTCCAAATAAAAATACATATAATAAATATGCGTGGGCTGTGTGTGTGCGCACTCATGGGATTACGTTCTATTTTGTAAAAAAAAAAACAATTTTTTACAGGAAGTAATCGTTAGATTTGCGATGGTCATCATGGCATGTAGAGTGGTTACAGTTGAGCAACTTGGAACCATCCCTGCAGTTTCCCAAGTAGGATTGTCTTTGGTACCAGAGTTAATTCTGTTAAGTCTGGTTACCGATTGCCTTCTGGCTCCCACCGTCCCCTCACCCCGCACCATTCTCCTCCTCATCGGTACTTATTTTCAGCAGGGCCTATCACTCACTGTCAAATGCCGTTTGGTTTATCTGTAAATTTAGCTTCTCAGAGGCACTCGATCTTCCACTACATGTGAGAAAGGAAGAGGCTGATTATGAAAGTGGAATTCGATCAGGTTGAAATACCAAGAACATTGGCAAAGGACCCCTTTTTGACTGTCAGCAACTTGATTTTACTGTTTTTCGTATTGTAAAAAACGCATGGTGCAAAGAAGGGAATGGGCTCTGTATTAAAGTGCGAGAACTCATCAAACCATTTTACTGTTTTAATTTCCACGGAATGCATCCTTAGCCTTCACATGTACCAAATTCTTTGAGGCAAAACCAGAAAGCATTGTGATGTTTTCATTAAGTTCACATAATTTGTCCTTTCTCTTTGTCAGTAGGGACAAGGTAGGAGGGGGCAAGGTGGTTGAGTTCTTTAAAGCCAGTGGTGAGGAGTTTTTGTTCGAGGTGGAGCTGGATGGGCAACCACTGGGGTTTCTTGAGCAGTGGGGAAACATGAACTGAACATTTCTGTAGAAAAATGATCTGGGCAGTGATGTTGCGAAGGTCGAATTGACCGGATTTAGTGATGGATTGATTATGTGGGTTGAGTGAGAGGAGTCAAAAATAACACCAAGGTTATGGGCTTTTGAGACAGGAAGGGTGGTGGTGCTGTCTACAGTGATGAGAAAGTCGGGGAGGATGGGGTTTGGGTGGGAAGATAAGTTTCATTTTAGACACAGTAAGTTTGAGGTGACTGAAGGACATCCAAATGTCTTGAAGACAGGAGGAGATGTGAGACTGCAGAGATGGCAAGAGATCTGGGCCGGAGATGTTGATTGGATATATTAATAATAATTATGGTACTTGTTAAGCGCTTACTGTGTGGCAGGCATGCACTGAGCTCAAGTCGGACCCAATCCGTGTCCCACATTGGGCTCCCAGTCTTAATCCCCATCTTACAGGTGAGGTAGCTGAGGCTCAGATAAGTCAAGTGACTTGTGCAAGGTCACACGGCAGACAAGGGGTGGAGCAGGAATTGGAACCCAGGTCCTAATGACTGGCAGGCCCATCCTCTCTACCCACTAGGTTACACTGCTTCTCCAAGTAGGTAGGGCCGAAAAGACCTCTATGCCACGGGCAGGCGTGCCACACTTGGAACGTGTAGAGGAAGACGCTAGCTGTGAGGAAGGGTTTGATGGCTGCAGGGTGGGCCGCTGTTTCAGGGTGACCTCCCTCCCGGTCACTACTGGTTTGTCTGCCGCTGCTGTTGTCTTCCAACAGCCCACAGCTCGGTCCTTTATTCATTCATTCAGTCGTATTTATTGAGCGCTTACTGTGGTGTGCAGAGCACTGGACTAAAGCGCTTGGGAAGTCCAAGTTGGCAACATCTAGAGACGGTCCCTACCCAACAGCGGGCTCACAGTCTAGAAGGGGGAGACAGACAACAAAGCAAAACACATTAACAAAGTCAAATAGGATAAATATGTACAAATAAAATACAGTAATAGATGGTATAAACATATATGTTTATATAAACATATACATATATATATGCGTGTATATATAAACATATAAACAAACATGTATAAACATATATGTCTTGCTATTTGACACTGGCTCTGCTGCCCGGGAAGCCTCTGAGGTCTTTACCAACAGCGCCAGCCAGGAATTTTCAGGATTCCTGTATATATGTATATATACCTGTATATATGTATGTATGTTTGTACATATTTTTTTTACTCTATTTATTTATTTAATTTATTTGTACATATCTATTCTATTTATTTTATTTTGTTAGTATGTTTGGTTTTGTTCTCTGTCTCCCCCTTTTAGACTGTGAGCCCACTGTTGGGTAGGGACTGTCTCTGTATGTTGCCGATTTGTACTTCCCAAGCGCTTAGTACAGTGCTCTGCACATAGTAAGCGCTCAATAAATACGATTGATGATGATGATGATTCCTGCCAAACCTCTCCAGCTGTTGCCAACTGGTACTTCCCAAGCGCTTAGTATAGTGCTCTGCACACAGTAAGCGCTCAATAAATACGATTGAACGAATGAATGAATCCTAGGTGGGTCTAAGGCCAAAAGCCCTCACCATTGTTGGCATGACCCTGGCGTGTGGACTCATTCAACTTCACAGTGACTTGGGGAGGGAGTTAGGGAAAGCTTCATGGAGGAAGTGGGTAGAAGTGAGGTTTTGAAGGAGACAGATGAGGTTCGCTCTGGCCTAATCTTCGATCTCTCAGTTCTTTTTGACACTGTGGAGCAGTCCCTCCTTCACTTTCAGACCTCAGTTTCACCAACCTGTTATTCTGTTCGGTTTGCTTTTCTCTGTCTCATTCTCTGGCTCCATTTCCACCTCTCTTCCCCTAACTATGGGTGACCAACAAGGTTCTTTCTGGCGTCCTTTGCTCGTCTCACTCGACCTTCACTCTCAGAAGCTCATGTGCTTGCTTGGTTTCAGTTACCTCCTCCCAATTCTGCCCGTTCTAACCCCAATTGATCACCAAATCCACAATTTCCCTCCTCCCCTCACCTCCAGCACAATTCCACTTGGATGTCCCGCCAGCATTTCATGAGTCTAAGACTAAGGTTCTCATCTTCTCACCCAACTTTGCACTTCCTGGCTTTCCCATCTTTTGATCACCCCGTGGTCCTCCCCACCCCAGAAGCTTTAGACATTTGGCCACCCTGGTGTGGGAGAAAGATGAGGTGAGGAGGAGAAAAAAGAATCAAAAGGGGAGTGAAGCACCGACACAATAATGTTGTATCGAAGTCAAGACCAGAAAGTATTTGAGGAAGTTGGCCTCGGGGAGTTTTGAAAAGATTGTGCTTAGTAGAGAGCTCTGCACACAGTAAGACCTCAATATATACCAACGATTGTGATTAGAAAATCGGCTGTGAACCAAAGACAGTCAATAGAGAGACCTCAGGGTAGAAAGAGATGAAAGAGGAAGTGGAGGTCGTGAGAATATTTCAGTCTGGAATTTTAAAAATGATTTACTTATTGTGTGATTGTGGTTGCGGAATTTCTAAGAGGTGGAGATTTTTCGGGATGTGTGTGTCTCTCCCATCCCCTCCCCAGCCCTCCACTCCCCATTTTAGGTTGTGGGTTTGCTGGCTCATTTTCATCGCGTTTTCACTAACTCACATTCGATGGCTTTGATCTTGTTGATGAGAGGGGCGAGGGGGAGATGGGGTCACTGGCTGAAAACCTGAAACGGGAAAGAGGGCTACTGATGGGACTGTTGGAGCGGAGAGTTTTAGACTGTGAGCCCACTGTTGGGTAGGGACTGTCTCTATGTGTTGCCAATTTGTACTTCCCAAGCGCTTAGTACAGTGCTCTGCACATAGTAAGCGCTCAATAAATACGATTGATTGAGAGGCATAGAGTAGAGTCTGGTTGCTGTCTGGGGACGTCGCTAAGATGAGAGAGGGGATTGGTAATGGAACAGGTCAGTACATCCTTTGGTGGGTTTATTTTTTTTTTAAATGGTATTTTTTAAGCACTTGGTAAGTGCTAAGCGCTGGGGTAGAGACGAGCTAATCAATCAATCGTATTTATTGAGTGCTTACCAAGCGCTTGGGAAGTAGAAGTTGGCAACATATAGAGACAGTCCCTACCCAACGGTGGGCTCACAGTCTAAATCGGGTTGGACACAGTCCTTGTCCCACGGTATTAAGCCTCATTTTATAGATGAGGTCACTGGGGCACAGAGAAGTTAAGTGGTTTGCCCAAGGCCACACAGAACGCACGGCAGAGGTGGGATTAGAACCCAGGTCCTTTGGTTTGTCATCAGCAGCCCGTGGCTTAGAGGACTGGTGGGGAAATCTAAGGTTCCCTGACTGTATTGTCAGTTCCTTAAGGAAGGGATAATCAATCATTGGGATTCGAGTGTTTATTTTATGCAGAGCGCTGCGCTAAGTACTTGGGGAAAATACAATAAAACAGAGCTGAGCACTTTCCCTGTCCACGAGGAGCTCCCAGTCTATAGCGGGAGATGGATTTTAAAACTGATGAAATAGGACACATACATCATCACCATCATCAATCGTATTTATTGAGCGCTTACTATGTGCAGAGCACTGTACTAAGCGCTTGGGAAGTACAGATTGGCAACATATAGAGACAGTCCCTACCCAACAGTGGGCTCCCAGTACGTAAGTGCTGTGGGCTGAGGATGGTGTGGCTATCAAAGAAAGAAAGAAAGAGAAAAGGGAAGGAAAGGAAAAAAGGAAGGAATTAAGGAAGGAAGGGGAAGAAATTCTTTCTACGAGGAGGATCAGGAGTCAGGGCAGTGAAGACCACAAACACAAGCCTGGTGGCAAGCACCATTGGGACTTCTCCATTCATTCATTCAATCGTATTTATTGAGCGCTTACTGCGTGCAGCGTACTGTGTTTCCAGCCCCCCAAATAAATCTTCCTTTCATCTGAAATTTCTGGAAATCTGAGTTTCCGTTCACCCCAAAGAGCTGCAACTGGAGACGCGCCCAAGCCCGTTGTTGGGTAGGGACCGTCTCTATATGTTGCCAACTTGTACTTCCCAAGCACTTAGTACAGTGCTGTGCACACAGTAAGCACTCAATAATAATAATGATGGCATTTGTTAAGCGCTTACTGTGTGCAAAGCACTGTTCTAAGCACTGGGGGGAAAAGAGAAACTAAAAATTGAAATTGAAATTGAAAATTATTCCTAAAATAACTATGCAGGAGCACAAAGTACCTACCTGTTTTTTAAGCCGAGAAACTGGATGGAAGTGAGAACGATAGCTTTCCGCACAGCCGATTAATGCTTTGATTGTTGCATTCTCCTGGTTTATAAAAACAAGTTTAACGATATTTCTATAACTTTTAGATTATTCTGACTTTTTTTTTTATAAAAGCAACAGATCACCTGCACTCAATCAATGGTATTTATTGAGCGTGTACTGTGTGCACAGCACTGGATTAAGCTCTTGAGAGCTCTGGGGAGAAGCCGGTTGGGGGAGTACAATATTCATTCATTCATTCGATCGTATTTATTGAGCGCTTACTGTGTGCAGAGCACTGTACTAAGTGCTTGGGAAGTACAAGTCGGCAACATATAGAGACAGTCTTAATCCCCATTTTACAGATGAGGGAACTGAGGCCCAGAGAATAATAATAATAATAATAATGGTATTTGTTAAGCACTTACTATGTGCAAAGCACTGTTCTAAGCGCTGAGAAGTCGTGACTTGCCCAAAGGCGCACAGCTGACGGTTGGCAGAGCCTGGATGATAATAATAATAATAATAATAATGGCATTTATTAAGCGCTTAGTATGTGCAAAGCACTGTTCTAAGCGCTGGGGAGGTCACCAAGTGATCAGGGTGTCCCACGGGGGCTCACAGTCTTAATCCTCCTCCTCCTCCCACTCCCCATCCCCCCCGCCTTACCTCCTTCCCCTCCCCACAGCACTTGTATATATGTATATATGTTTGTACATATTTATTACTCATTTATTTATTTTACTTGCACATATTTATTCTATTTATTTTCTTTTGTTAATATGTTTTGTTTTGTCCTCCGTCTCCCCCTTCTAGACTGTGAGCCCGCTGTTGGATAGGGACCGTCTCTAGATGTTGCCAACTTGGGCTTCCCAAGCGCTTAGTACAGTGCTCTGCACACAGTAAGCGCTCAATGAATACGATTGAATGAATGAATGAATCCCCACTTTCCAGATGAGGTCACTGAGGCCCAGAGAAGTGAATTGACTTGCCTAAAGTCACCCAGCTGACAATTGGCAGAGTCGGGATTTGAACCCACGATCTCTGACTTCAAAGCCCAGGCTCCTTCCACTGAGCCATGCTGCTTCTCTGTAAATAATAAATATACAGCGTGGCTCAGTGGAAAGATCCCGGGCTTTGGAGTCAGAGGTCATGGGTTCAAATCCCGGCTCTGCCACTTGTCAGCTGGGTGACTTTGGGCAAGTCACTTCACTTCTCTGGGCCTCAGTGACCTCACCTGTAAAATGGGGATGAAAACTGTGAGCCCCTCATGGGACAACCTGATAACCTTGTAACCTCCCCAGCGCTTAGAACAGTGCTTGGCACATAGTAAGCGCTTATTAAGTGCCATTATTATTATTATTCTCTGGGCCTCAGTTCCCTCATCTGTAAAATGGGGATCAAAACTGCGATCCCCCTTGGGACAACCTGATCACCTTGTAACCTCCCCAGCGCTTAGAACAGTGATTGGCACATAGTAAGCGCTTAATAAATGCCATTATTATTATTATTTATTATTATTATTCTCTGGGCCTCAGTTCCCTCATCTGTAAAATGGGGATTAAAACTGTGAGCCCCCAATGGGGCAACCTGATCACCTTGTAAGCTCCCCAGTGCTTAGAACAGTGCTTGGCACATAGTAAGTGCTTAATAAATGCCATTATTATTATTATCATTATTATTATCTTGGCCTCAGTTCCCTCATCTGTAAAATGGGGATTAAAACTGTGAGCCCCCCATGGGGCAACCTGATCACCTTGTAACCTCCCCAGCGCTTAGAACAGTGCTTTGCACAGAGTAAGCGCTTAATGTCATCATTATTATCATTATTAATATAGCATATAATATGATACATTATATCATATAATATGTAATATATAATTTATATAATATAATATATAATGTAATATATTATAAACATCATATATTATAATATATAATGTATATAATATATTGTATAATATAATATATTATAAACATTATAATACATAATGTATATAATATATAATATAATATATTATAAACATTATATATTATAATACATAATGTATTAATAGATGATATATTTATAGACAATACATTAATAGATAATATATTAATATAATAATAATAATAACAAATACGATTGAACGAATGAATAAAGTAGCCGCGGGCACATCCGTGCGGGCAGCGGGGGAGCCAGGAGAGGAACCCCCGGGCCGGCGGAACCCGGAGCGCGGCGGGCCGCGTCCCCCGCCCGGACCAAAACGCTGACGCGCCGAGCCGAGGCCGGGAGGGACCGGAAGTCGGGGCGCGGGCCGGACCGGAAGTCGGGGCGCGGGCCGGAAGTGGGGGGCGGACGCTTTAGAGCGTCGGTTTCCGGCGCCGGACTCACGCGGGCCTCGGCGCCTGAGGCGATCCCTGGGCGTCCTGTCTGTTTTTCCTCAGTCTTTGCGTCTCCATCTCTGTGTTTTTGTGTGTTTGTGTGTGTGCCCATCGTCCACCTCTGTGCTGTCCGCCCCCCGGCGCCATGGGCATCCTGGAGAAGATCGCGGAGATCGAGAAGGAGATCGCCCGGACCCAGAAGAACAAGGGTGAGCTCCATTCATTCAGTCATTCATTCATTCATTCATTCACTCACTCCATTCATTCATTCATTCACTCATTCATTCCCAGAAGAACAAGGGTGAGCTCCATTCAGTCAGTCAGTCAGTCATTCATTCATTCACTCATTCATTCATTCATTCATTCACTCATTCATTCCCAGAAGAACAAGGGTGAGCTCCATTCAGTCAGTCAGTCATTCATTCATTCACTCATTCATTCATTCATTCACTCATTCATTCCCAGAAGAACAAGGGTGAGCTCCATTCAGTCAGTCAGTCAGTCATTCATTCATTCACTCATTCATTCACTCATTCATTCCCAGAAGAACAAGGGTGAGCTCCATTCAGTCATTCATTCATTCATTCATTCATTCACTCATTCATTCATTCATTCACTCATTCATTCCCAGAAGAACAAGGGTGAGCTCCATTCATTCATTCATTCACTCATTCATTCATTCAATCGTATTTGCCGTGCGCAGAGCACTGGACTGAGCGCTTGGGAAGTCCAGGTTGGCAACATTCATTCATTCATTCAGTCGTATTTATGAGCAGCACCGCGGCCCAGTGGAAAGAGCCCGGCCTCTGGAGTCAGAGGTCATGGGTTCGAATCCCGGCTCCGCCACATGCCTGCTGTGTGACCTTGGGCAAGGCGCTTCACTTCTCGGAGCCTCGGTTACCTCATCTGGAAAATGGGGATGAAGACCGTGAGCCCCACGTGGGGCAGCCTGATCGCTTTGTATCGCCCCAAGCGCTTAGAACAGTGCTTTGCACATAGTGAGCGCTTAACAAATGCCAACATTATTATTATTGAGCCCTTACTGTGTACAGAGCACTGGGCTAAGCGCTTGGGAAGTCCAAGTTGGCAACATTCATTCATTCAGTCGTATTTATTGAGCGCTTACTGTGTGCAGAGCACTGGACTAAGCGCTTGGGAAGTACAAGGTGGCAACATTCATTCATTCAGTCGTATTTATTGAGCACTTACTGTGTGCAGAGCACTGGGCTGAGCGCTTGGGAAGGACAAGTTGGCAACATTCATTCATTCAATCGTATTTATTGAGCGCTTACTGTGCGCAGAGCACTGGACTGAGCGCTTGGGAAGTCCAAGTTGGCAACATTCATTCATTCATTCATTCAGTCGTATTTACTGAGCGCTTACTGTGTGCAGAGCACTGGACTGAGCGCTTGGGAAGTACAAGTTGGAAACATTCATTCATTCATTCAGCCGTATTTACTGAGCGCTTACTGTGCGCAGAGCACTGGACTAAGCTCTTGGGAAGTACAAGCTGGCAACATGCATTCGTTCATTCAGTCGTATTTACTGAGCGGTTACTGTGTGCAGAGCACTGGACTGAGCGCTTGGGAAGTACAAGTTGGCAACATTCATTCATTCATTCATTCAATCGTATTTACTGAGCGCTTACTGTGCGCAGAGCACTGGACTAAGCGCTTGGGAAGTACAAGTTGGCAACATTCATTCATTCATTCAGTCGTATTTATTGAGCACTTACTGTGTGCAGAGCACTGGACTAAGCGCTTGGGATGTACAAGTTGGCAACATTCATTCATTCATTCAATCGTATTTACTGAGTGCTTACTGTGTGCAGAGCCCTGGACTAAGTGCATGGGAAGTACAAGCTGGCAACATTCATTCATTCAATCGTATTTATTAAGCGCTTACTGTGTGCAGAGCAGTGGACTAAGCGCTTGGGAAGTACACGTTGGCAACATTCATTCATTCAGTTGTATTTATTGAGCGCTTACTGTGTGCAGAGCACTGGACTACGTGCTTGGGAAGTCCAAGTCGGCAACATCTAGAGCCGGTCCCTACCCAACAGCGGGCCCACGGTCTAGAAGGGAGAGACAGACAATAAAACAAAACATATTAACAAAATAAAATAAATAGAATAAACATGTACAAATAAAATAAATAAATAAATAGAGTAATAAATCTGTACAAACATATATACAGGTGCTGTGGGGAGGGGAAGGAGGTAAGATGGGGAGGGGGAGGAGGGGGAGAGGAAGGAAGGGGCTCAGTCTGGGAAGGCCTCCTGGAGGAGGT
This sequence comes from Tachyglossus aculeatus, assembly GCF_015852505.1. Classification (NCBI taxonomy): domain Eukaryota; kingdom Metazoa; phylum Chordata; class Mammalia; order Monotremata; family Tachyglossidae; genus Tachyglossus; species Tachyglossus aculeatus. The sequence continues at coordinate 54,087,467 of NC_052086.1, read as the reverse complement.
GACCTCTTCTCCTCTCCATCCCCCCCGCCCTACCTCCTTCCCCTCCCCACAGCACTTGTGTATATCTATTTGTGCAGATTTATTACTCTATTTTACTTAATAACAATAATGATGATGTTGGTATTTGTTAAGCACTTACTATGTGCCAAGCACTGTTCTAAGCGCTGGGGGGATACAAGGTAATGAGGTTGTCCCGCGTGGGGCTCCCAGTCTTCATCCCCATTTTACAGATGAGGGCCCAGAGAGGTGAAGTGACTTGCCCAAGGTCACACAGCAGACAAGCGGCGGAGCCGGGATTAGAACCGATGACCTCTGGCTCCAAAGCCCGGGCTCTTTCCACTGAGCCACGCTGCTTTTCTCTTCTACTTGTACATACTTAATATTCTGTTTATTTTGTTAACGATGTGCATTATACTTTTACTAGTACATATGTAGTATTCTGTTTATTTTGTTAATGATGTGCACAGAGAAGCAGCGTGGCTCGGTGGAAAGAGCCCGGGCTTTGGAGTCAGAGGTCATGGGTTCAAATCCATGCTTATATGTGGAAAGAGCCTGGGCTTTGAAGTCAGTGGTCATGGGTTCAAATTAGTGTATATATGTGGAAAGAGCCCTGGCTTTGGAGTCAGAGGTCATGGGTTCAAATCCATTTATATATGTATATATGTGGAAAGAGTCTGGGCTTTGGAGTTAGAGGTCATGGGTTCAAATCCATGTATATATGTGGAAAGAGCCCGGGCTTTGGAGTCAGAGGTCATGGGTTCAAATCCATGTATATATGTGGAAAGAGCCCGGGCTTTGGAGTCAGAGGTCATGGGTTCAAATCCATGTATATATGTGGAAAGAGCCCGGGCTTTGGAGTCAGAGGTCGTGGGTTCAAATCCATTTATATATGTATATATGTGGAATGAGTCCGGACTTTGGAGTCAGAGGTCATGGGTTCAAATCCATGTATATATGTGGAAAGAGTCCGGACTTTGGAGTCAGAGGTCATGGGTTCAAATCCATGTATATATGTATATATGTGGAAAGAGCCTGGGCTTTGGAGTCAGAGGTCATGGGTTCAAATCCATGTATATATGTGGAAAGAGCCCGGGCTTTGGAGTCAGAGGTCATGGGTTCAAATCCATGTATATATGTGGAAAGAGTCCGGACTTTGGAGTCAGAGCTCGTGGGTTCAAATCCATGTATATATGTGGAAAGAGCCTGGGCTTTGGAGTCAGAGGTCATGGGTTCAAATCCATGTTTATATGTGGAAAGAGCCTGGGCTTTGGAGTCAGAGGTCATGGGTTAAAATCCATGTATATACGTGGAAAGAGCCTGGGCTTTGGAGTCAGAGGTCATGGGTTCAAATCCATGTATATACGTGGAAAGAGCCTGGCCTTTGGAGTCAGAGGTCATGGGTTCAAACCCATGTGTATATGTGGAAAGAGCCCGGGCTTTGGAGTCAGAGGTCATGGGTTCAAATCCATGTATATATGTTTGTACATATTTATTACTCTATTTTACTTGTACATATCTATTCTATTTATTTTATTTTGTTAATATGTTTTGTTTTGTTGTCTGTCTCCCCCTTCTAGACTGTGAGCCCGCTGTTGGGTAGGGACCGTCTCTGTATGTTGCCAACTTGTACTTCCCAAGCACTTAGTTCAGTGCTGTGCACGCAGTAAGCGCTCAATAAATACGATTGAATGAATGAATGAGGGCCAGCGCCCAGGCCTGGGGGCGAGGGGGCTGTACTAACCGCTTAATACTAATAATTATGGTCTCGAAGTGTTTACTATGCGGCAGGCACTATGCTCCGCCACTTGTCAGCTGTGTGACTTTGGGCAAGTCATCATCATCATCATCATCATCAATCGTATTTATTGAGCGCTTACTATGTGCAGAGCACTGTACTAAGCGCTTGGGAAGTACAAATTGGCAACATATAGAGACAGTCCCTACCCAACAGTGGGCTCACAGTCTAAAAAAAGTCACTTCTCTGGGCCTCAGTTCCCTAGTCTGGAAAATGGGGATGAAGATTTGTGAGTCCCACGTGGGACAACCCGATCACCTTGTATCCCCCCAGTGCTTAGAAGAGTGCTTTGCTCATTGAAAGTGCTTAACAAATACCATCACTATTATTACTAAGCGCTGGGGTGCATATGAGCAAGTTGGTTCTGGCACAGCCCCTTGTCATTCATGCATTCATTCAATTGTATTTACTGAGTGCTTACTGTGTGCAGAGCACCGTACTAAGCGCTTGGGAAGTACAATTCGGCAACAGATAGAGACGGTCCCTACCCAACAACGGGCTGACAGTCTAGAAGGGGGAGACAGGCAATAAAACAGAACAAGTAGGCAGGCGTCAGTACCGTCAGAATAAGTAGCATTATAGATATGGGGCTCACAGTTTCAATCCCCAGTTTTCAGGTGAGGTAATCGAGGCACAGAGCAGTAAAGTGGCTTGCCCAACGTCACACATCAGAAAAGGGGCGGAGACGGGGTTAGAAGCCATGACCTCCTGACTTTCAGGCCCGAGACCCTCATCCTGCCTCTGGCATGGAACACCCTCCCTCCTCAAATCCGACAGACAATTACTCTCTCCCCCCACCCTTCAAAACCTTATTGAAAGCACATCTCCTCCAAGAGGCCTTCCCAGACTAAGCCCTCTTTTGCTCTTTTCCCACTCCCTTCCGTGTCACCCTGCCCCGCTCCCTTTATCCACCACCCTCCTCCCCCAGCCCTGCAGCACATATGTACGTATCCGTAATTTATTTATATTAATGCCCGTCTCCGCCTCTAGACTGTGAACTCATTGTGGGCAAGGAGTGTGTTTATTGTTGTATTGAACACTCCCAAGTTCTCGGTACAGTGTCCTGCACATAATAAGCGCTCAGTAAATATGAGTGATTGAGGTCTGTAAAAGACTTTGGCCTGGATTGAAAATGTCCTGAATAAGTAACAAGCAAGGGGGTGGGGGATTATGAAGATCTGAGCACTGTCCAGTTGGCGGGGTGTTTGGGGGCAAGAGTTCATTACTTGTTCATTCATTCATTTAATAAATGAATAAATACGATTGATGATGATGATGATGATTCATTCAATCGTATTTTTTGAGCGCTTACTGTGTGCAGAGCACTGTACCAAGCGCTTGGGAAGTACAAGTTGGCAACAGATAGAGACGGTCCCTACCCAACAGTGGGCTCACAGTCTAGAAAGGGGAGATTTCCTTGGTCTTGGAAATTCCTATTAAGGACCTAGCCAACTCTTTAAAATACACACAATTTTCATTGAAAGTTTCGAGAGAGGATGGAAATGGGGCGAAGATGCTGAAGTGAAAGCTGCCCCTGCTTATGGGACCAGGTGTGGGATAGTTTTCCCTCCTTCATTTCTCCTACTTGTCCTCCTGGAATGTTCTGGCATTTCTGCACCCTATTAAGTCGTAAAGCTATTTGCCACCTCATTAGAGGAGGTTGCTTTTGGAGAGGAACAAGGAGGTACAAGCTGGTAAAAGATTGTCAAGAGAAAACTGACAATTGAAGTTTGACCCGTGTGAATCATAAATCATCCGTCAGGGAATGAGGAGTCAGCTTGGGGTTCTGAGTCGAGAATCTCAAGGAGACCCAAAGCAGTTCTTTCTCTCATCTCATGAGAAGTTTAGGGTTAATAATTGGCAGCAGTTGGAGTCCAGATAATCAATCAATCGATGGGATTTATCGAGCGCTTACACTGTACTTGGAGCGCTTGGGAGAGTATTCATTCATTCATTCATTCAATCGTATTTATTGAGCGCTTACTGTGTGCAGAGCACTGTACTAAGCGCTTGGGAAGTACAAGTTGGCAGCATATAGAGACGGTCCCTACCCAACAGTGGGCTCACAGTCTAGAGTACACCACAGCAGAATCAGCAGACACGTTCCCTGCCCGTCACAAGCCGTTAGTCTAGAGGGGGAGATGGACTAATATCAATAAGTAATTTATAATCCATAATTATGGCGGTCAAGAGAGGCTTGACTAGAATTGTAGTTTGAACTTGTCATCTGCCGCCGAGAACCTTCCCGCGTTGCGTGCCTTGTCCATCCAACGCCTTGAGTCTGTTTAAGGATTTCCAGCCGATGCCCAGAGTGACCGGTCTGACCTCGGGTAAGACTTAGGTGGTCACTTCATCTTCAACATCTGGTTTTGTGGTCTTCAGCTACCGAGTACCACCTTGGCTTGCTGAAGGCGAAACTTGCCAAGTACCGAGCTCAGCTTCTGGAACCCTCCAAATCTGCCTCGGCCAAAGGAGAAGGCTTCGATGTGATGAAATCCGGAGATGCCCGAGTGGCACTGATTGGTTTTCCTTCTGTGGGGAAGGTTGGTGATCGCACTTGTCTCTGGAGAGAGGGAGGGAGGGGTGAGGGTGGGTCGGGGGGACAATTTTGGTGTTTTGGTTTTTTTGACCATTTAGAATGGATAAAGAGGTTAGGTTTCCAAGAATCCAGTTCTTCCCACCTTCAGGCAGGGCGGTACAAAATAACTGACTCCGAGGTTGCTTTAGAAAGAAGTTTCAGTGCTTCTCAGAAATCTGGTCAAATAGCTAACCCAAATTCTTCCCTGTGCTGAATAGTCAACCCGCTTATCTTTGAATCCAGTTCCAATTCTGTTCCTCTCACAATCAGCCCCAGATTCTCCGTCCAACCTGACGTGGCCCCTCCCCGGTCCTGATTCTTTCCTGGCCTGGCCCGAGCTCAGCTCCAAGGCTCCAGTGACCAGGTCCAGGACTCACCTGTAAGTTAGAGCTGCTGTGTATGTACCAGGATTTGTACACACGTGGCATCTGTGTGGGCTGTATACATCCTACTAGGCGATCTCGGCATGTCAGCCCCCTTCCTGAGTGTGATAACGCCCCAGCCCCTGCACTTAGCCCGTTTTAACAGGGTGGGCTCGGGGTACTAAAGGACTATCCACACTTGGCAGGGAAGTGGGCATAGTTTGACTTGGCTTCTAGATTTGCGATTTGCAAATGGACCCAGTCTCATGCCTGTAGATAGTACCCATCACTTCTCCAACCTGAATAATCCCTGACTTCTTTCATCAGGGCTCTGTTTTTCAACGCTCAGGTAATTCGAGGGAGGCCTCTTGACGGCTTTGCTAAAGTGGAGAGGCTTGGGCTGGTCATCTGGCCGTAAGAAGGGCTCGATCAGTGTGAAGCAGAGTGGGACATTACCTTGGGGTTCCTAAACTTTCTGATCCCCGTAGTGAGGTGGGTGGGGGAGAGGCGGTCTTTGCCCTTTGTTGTCTTTATTTCAGTTCCTCAGCAGGTCTGAGGTGCCTAGTAAGGGGAAAGAATGCTGTACATCCACAAGTGGTTGGAGGCTAAGTGAAGAGAGAGCACTCTCTCGAAAATGCAGGCAAAATGCCCTTAATGCACCTGGAAAAATACGCTTAATGCACTTTGGGAAATGTGCTCAATGCACCTGGTGACCCATTCCTTCTTGGGTTCGTGCACCAGTCTCTGGCCCATCATAAGGTAGTTCCATGTGCCTTCTATCCCCAGAATCTCCTCCACCCCCGTTATTATAAACAGGACTTTTTCCTCCTGACACCCTAGCCCAGTCAGTCAGGGAACTGGCCTAGGATACCTAAAGCCGCGTGGCCAACACCCCCGCTACAGGTTGATTGCAGGTAAACGGGATGATCGTAATGGTCATAATGGTGGTAATAATAATAATGACGGTATTTGTTAAGTGCTTACTATGTGCCAGTGGTATTCGTTAAGTGTTCACTCTGTGCCAAGCACTGGGGCAGAATACAGAATAACCAAGTGGGACGCGATCCCTGTTCCCCGGGGGGCTCCCAGCCTAAGAGTATTTGGCATCAGCCCTCATAAACGACCCCGCCTTATTTTCAGTCCACGTTCCTGAGCTTGATGACCTCCACTGCCAGCGAAGCGGCATCCTATGAATTCACCACGCTGACATGTATCCCGGGGGTCATTGAGGTAAGCCCACCTGGCTGAAGGCTGGAAACAAAAGCTGATGTGAAGCAAGGTGACCATATGGGTCTCTGCACTGAAGCCCTTTTGGCAGATCCCAGCTGGTATTTCTCACCCCAGTCAGTCAGAAGTATTTATTGACACAGACTCTGTCCTCTCCTGGTTCTCTTCTTATTTCTCTGGCCATTCATTCTCAGTCTCTTTTGTGGGCTCCTCCTCCCCCTCCCATCCCCTTACTGTAGGGGTTCCTCAAGGATCAGTTCTCGGTCTCCTTCTGTTCTCTATCTACACTCCCTCCCTTGGTGAACTCATTCGCTCCCACGACTTCAACTATCATCTCTACGCTGATGACACCCAAATCTGCATCTCTGCCCCTGCTCTCTCTCCCTCCCTCCAGGCTCGTATCTCCTCCTGCCTTCAGGATATCTCCATCTGGATTTCTGCCCGCCATCTAAAACTCAACATGTCCAAGACTGAACTCCTTATCTTCCCTCCCAAACCCTGCCCTCTCCCTGACTTTTCCGTCACTGCTGACGACACTACCATCCTTCCCGTCTCACAAGCCCGCAACCTTGGTGTCATCCTCGACTCCACTCTCTCGTTCACCCCTCACATCCAGTCCATCACCAAATCCTGCCGGTCTCACCTCCGCAACATCGCCAAGATCTGCCCTTTCCTCTTCATCCAAACCACTACCCTACTCATTCAATCTCTCATCTTATCCCGACTGGATTACTGCATCAGCCTCCTCTCCAATCTTCCATCCTCCTGTCTCTCCCAACTTCACGCCGCTGCCTGGTTCGTCTTTGTGCAGAAACGCTCTGGGCATGTTACTCCCCTCCTCAAAAATCTCCAGTGGCTACCAATCAACCTACGCATCAGGCAAAAACTCCTCACTCTCAGCTTCAAGGATCTGCATCATCTCGCCCCCCCCCACCTCACCTCCCTTCTCTCCTTCTCCAGCCCAGCCCGCACCCTCCGCTCCTGTGCCGCTAACCTCCTCACTGGGCCTCGTTCTCGCCCGTCCCGCCGTCGACCCCCGGCCCATTTCCTCCCCCTGGCCTGGAATGCCCTCCCTCCGCACATCCCCCAAGCTAGCTCTCTCCCTCCCTTCAAAGCCCTACTGAGAGCTCACCTATTCCAAGAGGCCTTCCCAGACTGAGCCCCCTCCTTCTTCCCCCCTCCTCCCCCTCCTGCATCCCCCCGCCTTACCTCCTTCCCCTCCCCACAGCACCTGTATATATGTTTGTACATATTTATTACTCTGTTTATTTTACTTGTACATATTTATTCTATTTATTTTATTTGGTTTATATGTTTGTTGTCTGTCTCCCCCTTCTAGACTGTGATCCTGCTGTTGGGTAGGGACCGTCTCTATATGTTGCCAACTTGTACTTCCCAAGTACTTAGTACAGTGCTCTGCACACAGTAAGCACTCAGTAAATACGATTGAATGAATGAATGAATGCCTTGCACAGAGCACTGAATTGAGCACTAAGGAGAGTACAGTACAACGGAGTTGGTACACACATTCCCTACCCACAGTGAGCTTCCAGTCTATTTGGGGGAACCCATGAAGAGTACAATAGAACAGAGTTGGTAGACACATTCTCTGCCTACAAAGAGCTGACAGTCTAGTTGGGGAAGCCCAAGCTGCCATACTTCCAGGACTTGGGTCCATGCAGGGTGGCCTGCGTGGAACAAGAAGACAGTTCTCCGATGGGTTGTTCTTAGCGGCCGGATTACTGGAGGGTCAGACAGATTTTTGTCTCGAACCAAACTGGAGTTTTGTTTTGTTTTTTAACCCCAAGTAGAGCAAGCTGTTGCCTTTCACAGGGTAGTTTGAGATTCCTGGAGAAGGCTTTTGCGAAAAGATGTCCTTTGTGCTGATTCTGGCCAAATTAGAGGCTCCTAGCTCAAGTTGAAATCTTTGAAGTTGAATTACCGAAGAGCACGCAAATTGGGTTCTCCAGACCATGTGCTCGGGCAGTGCTTTCATCAGATTGAGCGGACGGAGGGATCGGAAAGCCAGCCTCTACAGCCAGCTGACCATTAGACCACTAAAGTGGAAACTCTGCCGGTTTGGCAGTTCCGGATTTTAAAATCTGTTGAAGAGAAATTTCTGGAAAGCCAAGGGTAATTCTTCAGTGGGGAGGGCAATGGCAATATTTTGTCCGACAGTGTTACCGTAAGGCAAAGTCCCGTGTCTGATTTGAAGAGCGCTAGGGGCGTTCTTTCCGGGGCCTTTGAGCAGAGAGCTCAGCAGTGCTCCCATTTCATCTCCTGACACCTTTCTTCTGTTCCAGTACAAAGGAGCCAACATCCAACTGTTAGATCTTCCTGGAATCATTGAAGGTGCCGCTCAAGGTGAGGAAATGACTTTTATTTAAATAGGATTGGGCAAGGGGGGGGCGTTTATGGTATTTGTTAAGCACTTACCAGGTCAAACATTGTTCTGAGCACTGGGGTAGAAACAAGTTAATCAGGTTGGTCACCATCCCTGTCCTGCATGGAGCTCACAGTCTAGGTAGGAGGAAGGATAGGAGAAGTGAGAAGTCTTGCCCAAAGCCACACATCTAGCTGTTGGCAGATCTGGGATTAGAACCCAAGTCCTCTGATTCCCAGGCCCAGGGTCTTTCCACTAGGCCATTCTGGTTGGGAAGGGGGAGCTGGAAAGGGAAGCTGCCCAGGCCTAGACCCTGCCTGCCCAGGGAATGATCCAGACCCGCTCAGTGCATCTCCTTAGATTCTGCCTCGGCCTCCTTATAACTGGACACTGAGATAGGCTCATTCCACAGGGATGCTTTTATCTTGGCTCCTAATTTTTGATGAATTGTGTATCTTTTTAAATGGTCCAGTTGCCTTTAATTTGTTTCCTATCGTACATTTCCCCTTTTCTGTACAACCGTCCTTCCCCAACTTAGATTATGGGCTTTTTGAAGATCAGGGACAGTATCTGATATATTTGTGTGTGTGTGTGTGTGTGTGTGTGTGTGTGTGTTGTATCGACCAGAGTAAGCACTTAATGAATACCAGAACAAACTTTCAAAAATGAATGAATTCTGAGGCAGTATGGTTAAAGTGTGCTTGTGGTTTTTTGTTTTTTTACTGTGGAGGGAGGCTCACTTGTGTTTGAGGTGGCTGAGAAGGGCAAGCTCATTGTTAGGCATCCCTTCACTCCCTTCAAGTTTTCAGAATCTCTAAGGAACGAGTTCAGCGGGAGTTAGCTGTTCTGCCAGAATTTCATGGGGTTAATGCCATGAAGCATTTAGATTGTGAGCCCAATGTTGGGTAGGGACTGTCTCTATATGTTGCCAATTTGTACTTCCCAAGCGCTTAGTACAGTGCTCTGCACATAGTAAGCGCTCAATAAATACGATTGATGATGATGATGATGATGAAGCTGGGCAGCTCTGGGGTCTTTGAACTCCCGTCAGGGGTGGACAGGCTTCCCTAGATGTTAGAGCCGGGCTCCTGTCCGGTCTGGGAAGAGAGCAGGCATCGCCTGGGCTGCCTGACCAGCAATCCGAGCAAGATTGTGCCCTGACTTTCCCCTCCTCTCCTTTCCCAGTCTTCGTTGATAGGAGAGAGAGAAGTGTCAGCAGGTTTGACATCTCGACCCCAGAGTAAAGCTGTCTTCCATGGAGGGTAGTGGAGTCCCCAGAGAGCTCTGCAGATGTTGTAGGATCCAGGTCTGGCCCTTCCCTGAGGGTATAACCACTCCATTTCCCCATTCCAGGGAAAGGCAGGGGCCGGCAAGTGATCGCCGTTGCTCGGACCGCCGACGTCGTCATCATGATGCTCGATGCCACCAAGGGGGAGGTTCAGAGGTTAGTGCGTGAAGCGAACGGCCGAAGCAGAGCCCGCCAACCCCGGAGGAGCCGCGCGAGGATCCCGGCGGTGGCTGGCCGGGAATCCTCAGCGGCATCTGCCCAGCGGTCCTCCAGGGTCCTGCCACAACTCCTGACGAGGCGACCCACCGCCTCGGCCAAATGATCCGCCCTAGGTTGCCTCCCCTTGAGTCAGAGGTGTCAGGCGCCCGGGGTGCTGGCCAGTGAGGGAGGAGGGGAGAATTCCCATTTCCCCTCGTTCGGGATTTCTGGCGCGACAGGGTAGGACCAAATCTTTTGTAAGCGGACGTCACCCCTGGAGCAGGACGGAGGTTGACTGGGTGGGTTTTGCTTGCTGAAGGCCTTGCCAAGGAGCTTGGGAGTACATTACAACCCAGCTGACCACGGTCTAGGGGCCTGGGCTTGACAGGCCGCAAGCCCTTTGAAGGGTTAACCCGGCCGGACTGCTCAGCAGCCTCCCGGGGCTCTAGCTTAACCTAGTTGAATCTCCTTTTCCACATCAAGGGGCTTCCCCGGCTTGTGACTGGCTGTGAGCTTCCACGGTAAACACCAGCCTTCCAGGGATCACTGTCCTTGCTTGGTTTCCTTCCCTTCCAAACCCCAAAATTCATCGTTGGAACTCCTTGGTCCCTTGCTGCTGATCCCTCGGGCCAGGGCTAAAGGGAAGGACTGAGAAGCCAACTCCGTCAGCTTGTGGTTGTAGGGAAGAAGGCTTTATTTTTGGGGTGCTGGGTAATGATGAGCTAAAGAGGGCCCTTGGTGTGACAGATATGCCCTGGGTTGATGGCGTCCTGGACTTCCCCACGGGGTGGGGAGAGATAGAAAGAAAAGGGAAAAGGGAGAGGAGAGAGAATCAGTTGGGCGGAACCGAGCCATGCATGGTTTGGCAGCAGTGTCAGAGGTGGGAAGTAGATGGTTTTTCACCTCCCTCCTGCCGAGCCAGGGAATGCTGTGCTGCTCCATTTATCGACTGGAGGATGAGGTCTGGGGAGGTGCAGTGATTTTGCTTTAATTCGCCCCACCATTAGGGTTACGTAATCCAGGGCCAAATTCAAGCAGGCGGCAGGTTGAGGCCATCTTTTGCCCAGATCCAGCTGTGCAGGGCACAGCCAGAGTGAAAAATGAAGACGAAAAGTGGGGCGGATGTCGGGGGAGGACCGTCCTCCTCCACTTCGTTCCCACTTGAGTCGCATCACTTGCTCAGCTCCCCTGTAGTTACGGATTTGGCCTGGTGGTAACCGACTCCTTCCCTCACCCCCTTTTCTTCTCCTTCCTGGAACATCCTTTCTACTACGGGCCCTCCTCCGCCCCCATCCTAGATGTGCAGTGGTCAGGGGTGTTTCACAGACCACATCCTCGCTGCATTTATATTGTGGCTATTTCTGTTGGCCTGATAGAGCACTGAGGACACTGTTCAACCCTCAGTAAATACCATCGATCTTTTTGAATGGCAGGATTGTTTTTCTGTCTGAAAAGGCGGAACCCCAGTGTATCAATCAGTGGTATTTATTGAGCGCTGACTGTGCAGAGCACTGTATTAAGTGCTTGGGAGAGTATACTATAATCAGAGTTGGTAGACACATTCCCTGCCCGAAACGAGCTTACGCTTCTTGGTCTCTTCCTGAAGAGCGGGAGGGTCCTTAGGTGATGTGTTTGGAAAGAGTAGATGCTCGTGGGGCATCAGACTTGCCTGCTGGGTTGGATTGCGTCGTAGCTTAGATGCTCTCAAAGCTACTTCCTGAACCATGCCCCTCGTGTTGCCCTGAACTAAGTAAAGGGGCATTTTGTTTGTCAATCTTTGCAGGTCTCTGTTGGAAAAGGAATTAGAATCAGTAGGAATCCGACTAAATAAATACAAACCTAACATCTACTTCAAGGTGAGAATTTTCTGGGCCGTTCAGCATTCTGCATTCCTTTGTGCGCAACTTAAAGAAGGTATAGGTGCTCTCCTGTGGACCGTCTTCTCCAACCAATCTGGCTTTTTTGTTTGTTTGTTTTTCTTCCAAGCCAAAGAAAGGGGGTGGAATCTCCTTTAACTCCACAGTCACACTGACCCAGTGCTCTGAAAAACTCGTGCAGCTCATCCTTCATGAGTACAGTATCCTTTCCCTCAAGAAGTTCAGGTATGATAACCTCTATAATTCTTTCCACTGCCGCAAAAGCCCGTGATGATGACAGAGCTCCCGCCGTGGGGGAAAGTGGATGAAAAGCCGGGTGCTGGGACGTCAGAACCAAGAGCCTGTGCATCGGAATAATAATAATTATGGTATTCATTAAACGCTTACTATGTGCCAAGCCCTGTTCTAAGCACTGGGGTAGATACAAGGTAAGCAGATTGTCCCACGTGGGGCTCACAGTCTTAATCCCCATTTTACAGTTGAGGTAACTGAGGCACAGAGAAGCTAAGTGACTCGCCCAAAGTCACACAGCTGACAAGTGGTGGAGCTGGGATTAGATGGATTTGCACCGTGCCCCTTGTACACTCGCCTGCCAGTCACGTCCCCCCGGAGCATGGGGTGCAACAAGCTAGTTGGTGGGCACGGTTGGCAACATACTGCACAGTCCGTGTGAAACCCAGGAATAGAGCCCAGGTGTCAAAAAACAGCCCGGAAAGTCTCAAACCTGGGATTCAGAGGACCTGGGTTCTAGTGCCGGCTCCACCACTTTCCTGCTGTGTGATCTCGGACAAGTCACGCAACTTCTCTGGGCCTCAATTTTGTCATCCGTACAATGGGGAATTCATCATCATCAGTGGTATTTCAGGACCAAGCACTTTGTACAGTGCTCTGCACACAGCGCTCAGTAAATAACGATTGAAGGAATGAATAGCACTTCTCCCTCATACTTAAGCTGTGAGCTCCATGTGGATCTAGGACTGTGACTGAGCTGTTTAATACGTATCTACCCTAGCGTTTAGAACAGTGCTTAGCACAGAGTAAGTGCTTTACAGCGCTTAGTACAGTGCTCTGCACACAGTAAGCGCTCAATAAATACGATTGAATGAATAATTGTGATCATTGTTATGATCTGGTCTCCTGGTTCCCAGAACAGTGGCTTTTCCACAGGGCCAAAGTGGCTACTAAAAGCCGCCCAGTGTTTTGGGTTCTCGTGGCCCATTTAGAAAGGATTTCCAGAATCTGGAATTTGGAACAGGCAGCAGAGGCCAAAGTAGGAGCCATTTAGCTGATAGTAGTCCTCTAGACTGTAAATGAATTTTGGTCAGGGACTGTGTCTGTCAACTCTGTGCTCTTAGAACACAGAGTTCATGCAGTAAGCACTCGATAAATACCATTGATTGATACCATACCTTGGGTAGTAGAAACTGCCCAGTGAAATTACTTCTTGGTGTAATACCTTGAAGTTCCACCTTATCTTCAAGGTTGGACTTGGTTTTTATACGTGAGGCAGACCGAATTCTAGTGTGGATATGAACCAAATTGAATCTGACAGTTTCACTGAGGCCTATTTTCTCCCCAGGTAGCCTGAAATTTTCCTGCAGCCTTTGCACGTCTGCCCTGGTCTTCCAAGCAGTTTGTACCTGAATTTGAAATACACATTCCCAACCCATTCTTTTCCACGTTGTCTATCATTTTTTGCTTCCGTAGCAATTGATATTTATTGAGAGCCCACTGTGTGCCGAGCACCGTACTAGGTCCTTGGGAGAGAACAACACAGTAGAGCTGATAGACCCATTCCCTACCCACGAGGAGCTTTCGCCTGTTCTTTAGGTGTTTGAACTTTGCACTTCCTGCTAAAGACAATACCCATCAGTTCTCAATACTGTCCCTCCTTTAGATTGCCCATTTCGGTGTTAATAACCGTATGGAATACCCGTTGTACGGGGAAGCACCGTACATGGCGTTGGGAATAGACAAAAGTATAAGTTGGGAGTCTTGCCCTCAAGGAGTTTCCAGTCCAACCAGAGATACCAGGCACTCAGAGCCCATGCTAATCCCCTTTACCTAGTAGCGCACTTCTTTTCCCCAACCTTGATTTTTTTTTCGTTTCCTTATCTTTGGGCCTGACGATATTCCTTTTTTTTTTTTTAAACAAATTTTAGGAAAATTAGCAGCATTTAAAGCAGGGCTGTCTCCAAGTCCGTAGAGTGTTGTGCTTGGGACATAGACCTCGGAAATTAAGAACAGATCAGGTCTAGGCTGTGATGTTTCTCAATCCAGGCACAGGCATCCATCTTTTAACGCTAGGACACCCCAGTAGTACTAAAGGGGGAGTTCTCTAACAAGGCGCTGCTAGGCCAAGAAAGCCCTTGATGGCATTTGGGTGTTTTGAGGAAAAAAAAAAATGCATTATATGATTTGCTTCGCTAACTATATTTAGGACACCAAGATCTGGGGAGCCTCTGGAGGTCAGGGGGCTAATATTTTCTACACATAGCACCAGAAAGTGCAGGTTAGTCTCCCCCGTCTTCCCTCATTCTTCCTTGGTTCCGTTGGTCCTTCTTTAATGTGCCCAGTCAATTCTGCAGTCAGATGAAGGTTTGAGAAGCAGTGTGGCCTAGTGGAAAGAGCTCAGGCCTAGGAGTCAGAAGGACCTAGATTCTAATCCTGGCTGTGCTTGTTGTCTGCTTTGTGACGTTGGACAAGTCACCAACTTCTCTGTGCCTCAGTTCCTTCTCCTGCAATATGGGGATTAAGACCGTGAGCCCCATGTGGGGCGTGGACTGTGTCCATCCTCATTAGCTTGTATCTACCCCAGCGCTCAGTACAGCGCCTGGCACTTAGTGCTTAACAAGTGCCATTAAAAAAAAACAAAAACCTGCCTTGGTGGATGTAGCCTTAACTGTGGCCACCTCAGAAATCTTCAATGCAGAAGTCCTCTTCAGAGAAGACTGTTCCCCAGATGAGTTTATTGACGTGATTGTCGGAAATAGAGTGTACATGCCCTGCCTTTATGTAAGTAGCACACAAAACCCTGGTTGGGGTTGGGTCAGTGGGTGGTGTGATTAACTGTGAGATGCCGTTCTTAACCAAGGGCCTCCTTTTCGACCATGCTGCCCTGAGGCTCTTAGGAAATGGGCTGCTGAAGTGATGGGGGAGGATTGCGGCTGCAGAGGGAGACTGAAGAGACGGGGCCTCTCCTTCATCCTTGGGACAACCAGTTGAAAGATATTTCAGATTTGCGTTTGAAACTAGGACATATATCTGAACACTGCTTTCTTTTGGGAAGCCTCCCTTCCAAAGCAGTCTCTTGGATCCAAAGCTCAGCTGCGGTTGTGAGTGATGGAACGATTCCATTAGCTTTTTGGGATTCGAGACACTTGAAGTTGGTTGTTACGTCCCTGAGAGGACGGAAAGATGAACGGTGGCGTAGAAACTTGGTCCATCCCACTTTGGTCTCCATCCCACCAAAAATCTTCACCTCCTTCCCTTTCTCTGATTCAGGTTTATAACAAAATCGACCAGATCTCAATGGAGGAAGTTGATCGTCTGGCACGAAGGCCAAACAGTGTTGTGATCAGGTGAGGGAACTGGAGAGCTCACTTCAACAGCTGTTGATTGGCGATGCTTTTGATGCAGAAGTGTTTCACTAAAATGTAACAGCAGCAGAAATGGCCTAACAATGCAGACAGATTTCATAGGGTTAGAAGAATCCATCCCGTCATAAATTGCATTAGGTTACGCTTGGACCGTTTAGGTGCTGGGGAGTGGAGTTACATTGCAGCTATTTCCTCCCAAGGCACCCATAGTGACTGTGTTTCTTCTGGGGAGAGAAATGAAATTCCATCATTCGTTCCAGTTCCATTTAGTGCCATAATGTGTGTGTGAGGGAGAGAGAGAGAGAGTGTTGGGTAGTGACATACGCACCTCTTCTTTCTGAGATGTTTAAATCCTAGTCCCGGTCCTTTGGATTGGAGAGTTTCCATTTGGTATTTGTGATCAGAGAAGCAGAGTGGCATAGCAGATAGAGCCCTGGCTTGGGAGTCAGAAGGTCATGGGTTCTTATCCCGGCTCCATCCCTTGTCTTCTGTTTGACCTTGGACAAGTCACTTCACTTCTCTGTGCCTCAGTTACCTCATCCATAAAATTGGGATTGAGACTGTGAGCCCCACATAGCACAGGGACTGTGTCCAACCCAATTTGCTTGTATTCACGCGAGCTCTTAGTACAGTGCCTGGCGCATAGTAAGCACTTAACAAGTGCTACTATTATTATTATTGTTATTATGTGTGGCCTCGGGATCATCTTATGGGCTTAAGTATCTAAAATGTAAAGGCCTCAGGCCACAACTTCACCTCAGTAAAGTCCCCTTCTCCCCACTGTCCCCGCCACCATTGGACCTAATCTGATTCTGCTATGAGCATCGGATCACTTATTAAATAATTTACTTACATCACTGAATTTCCCCACAGCTTTTTAACGAGCTCAGCCTAGCAGTAAAAGACAAGCTTTGGCTTTCTTCTAATACCAGGTCTTCACTGGACTCCCCTTCACATCCCTGCTGAGGGACACTCCTCAGCTTGTCATAGGTCTGTGACTCTCGGGGGAAAGTTAAACATTTCAAAACCTGTGCCAAATTAGTTCCGAAATGACGGCAGTGCCTGCTAGAAGATTAGATTAGTTCTGTTAGGCATGACCAGGCCGTGGTAACGTCAGATGTCACTGGTAAAAGCATCATGTCATCGTAAAAACAACGAGCTGACTTCCCTTGGTTTTGTGCATCCTCCTCATTATCAATACTAGTATTATTTAGGTATTGGTTAAGTGCTTACTATGTGTCCGAACTATTCTAAGCACTGGGATAGGTAGAAGATATTAATAATAATAATTATGGTACTTGTTAAGCGCTTACTGTGTGCCAAGCACTGTTCTGAGCATTGGGTTAGATTCAAGTTAATCAGGTTGATACAGTCCCTGTCCCACATGTGGCTCATACTCTTGATCCTCATTTTACAGATGGGGTAACTGAGGCCCAGTAAAGTGACTTGCCCAAGGTCACAGAGCAGACACGTGGCATAGCCGGGATTAGAACCCAGCTCCTTCTGGCTCCCGGGCCCGTGCTCTACCCCCTTCTAGACTGTGAGCCCGTTGTTGGGTAGGGACCGTCTCTATATGTTGCCAACTTGTATTTCCCAAGTGTTTAGTACAGTGTTCTGCACACCGTAAGCGCTCAATAGATGCGATTGAATGAATGAATGAATGAATACTAAGCCATGCTGCTTCTCAAGTTAATCAGGTTGGATACAGTTCCCGTCCCACCTGGTGCTGCTCACAGTCTAAGTAGGAAGAAGGGTAGGCATTGAAATCCCCATTTTACAGCTGAAGAAACTGAGATACAGAGAAGGGAAGCGACTTGCCCACGGTCTCACAGCAACCATCCGGCAGAGCCGGGATTAGCGCCCAGGTCCTCTGACTCCCAGGGCCGTGCTCTTTCTGCTAGGCCATGCTGTTCCTTGACCTTCACCCCCACACTTGTGTAATGAAGTTCTGGGGGCACATAGGGCGAACTTGTCTTCTAGCTGATGAGCAAACACAACAGCATCTGACCAATCTCTGGGGTGTGTGTCTTTGTGTGCGTGTGTCTCGTTGCAGCTGTGGGATGAAGCTGAATCTCGATTTCTTGCTGGAGATGCTGTGGGAGTATCTGGCCTTGACATGTATCTACACCAAAAAGAGAGGACGTAAGATGAAGGGTGGCTATGGACAAATCAGGAATGTGTCCCTCTTGGGTGGGGATGGGGAGCTGGAGGAGAGCAGGGAACATATAGATAACCTCAGATGGGTCTGGAGCCCCGACTATTTAGGTTGGAAAGTACTTAACCTTGAGATCCACCTTCTGGCCCACCGTCCTGCCGTGTGTTCAGTTAGGAAAACTCAGGCTTTGAACTGGAAACTGTACCTGGTGAGATCCACGAGAATTGAATCTTCACAGCCCCAGCCCCGTTTTCAAGGCCACGTGAGCATCGGGTCTCTGACGCCAACAGTTGAAACTGACCTCGCAGATAAAGAGTCGTGGCTCCCTGGATTTAGGCTGAGAGCAATTGTTCTCTTTCTGTTATTGAGGTCCAGATGTTTTGATGTACTTTACCTAAAAGTCATTGATGTGATGATGAGTTAAGTTGAGGGCATTGTGGTGGTGGAGGGGTGGGGGGGTTTGGTCATGACTGGCTCCCTGACTTGAGTTTCTCTTTTGAAAGTCAAGGTTGTCTGAAGCGCCCCAGGAACTTTTGCAGGGAAGCGTGTCAATGCACGGAGAAGATTAAATCGGGCTTTGAAGAGCTAGAGCTGGGGGATAGGAATTGATTTAGATGCAGCAGTTCGGTCTTTAACGGCTCTGCATGTGAAAATCAGGAGGGGGGGTCCTTGCTGTTGCTCGTATTGGATTGTGCATTTGGAATGAAACCAAGAATTAACAATTTATCTCTAGTGCTTGGGCTAGGTGTGTTTCTTTGCCTGATCTCCAGCATAATTAGATAAGTTGTACAGCATAGAATTGAATTTTTTTTAAAGCCACAATTGCACTTCTTTCTCTTTTTGCCATCTAGAGAGACCAGACTTTACAGATGCCATTATTCTCCGAAAAGGGGCATCCGTAGAACATGTGGTAAGTTAAAGGAGCAGAAATATCCAGAGAAGCGGCATGGCCTAGTGGATAGAGCAGCTTACAGACTACAGGGGGAACAGACACTAATAGAAATTAAGAATTTACCGATAGTTCAGCTTCTGCAGTGTGAACCCAGGGGGATTTTACCAGGTTAAGAAGAGTTTAGAGGTGGATGGGAAAGATTTGGGCATGCGTTAGTGAAAGAACCCTGATTCACTTCTTATTTCCTGTCGCGCCATTTCTCTGAAGTAGAGAGTGAGGTCCTGTGTGAACCTCTCGGAGTCTGTCATCCCATCTCTGAAAAGTGGCATGCCTCAGGTCACAGAACGAATCAAAATATCTGGAATATCATCAGATCAGTGTTCTTTCCACTAGGCTGCAGTACTTGTCTAGCATTAGAAATGCTTCTGCCTCTTCCTCATCGTCATCATTAGTATTTGTATTAGCACTTACCATGTGCAAAGCGCTTTACTAAGTGCTTTGGCGAAGAGTTGGTAGACACGTTCCCTGTCCACAAAGAGCTTAGTCTAATGAAGAAGATAAAATTACTTTCAGTTAATCAGTGGTAGATATTGAACACTTACCTTCCAGAAAGCACTATACTAATGTCTTGAGAGAATGCAGTTCAACAGAGTTGGTGGACACATTCCATTCATTTGTTCAATCATATTTATTGAGCGCTTATGGTGTGCAGAGCACTGTACTCAGCTCTTGGAAAGTGCATTTCGGCAACAAATAGGGACAATCCCTACCCAACAACGGGCTCTGGCCACAGCGAGCTTACAGTCTGAGACAAATAAAATTTCACTGTGAGAGTACAGTCCAACAGAGTTGCTACACATTTCCTGCCCATAACAAGCTTGCAATCTCCTGAATCAAGGAGGGGAGAGGAGGTACTATGCATGAGGGGCCCAGTAAAATCAAGAATTAAAAATGGGGTCTTTCCTTTCTTCTTCAGTGCCACCGGATTCACCGAACACTAGCCAGCCAGTTCAAATATGCTTTGGTGTGGGTAAGTACCCTCAGTTCTCTTGCTGACTTCAACATCCCCTCTTCCCTCCTAAAAGAGCCTGTTTAACTCCATATTCTCGTTGTTTCCTCTTCTTCTTCGAGGGCACAAGCACGAAATACAGCCCTCAGAGAGTTGGACTGACCCACATGATGGAGCATGAGGATGTCATCCAGATAGTCAAGAAATAACCTTTTTCCACCGCTCATCATTGGTGCCTGACCCCGACCTAGTCTTTCGAGTGAAAACCGGCTGATTGTGATCCTTGGGGAAAAAAAAAAAAAAAAGGAAGAGGAACCTGGTGAGCTCCAAAGCCAAAGATGCTTCCATGAAGCTTGGTCAGTAGGACAGGAGAAGACTATAAATAAATAGCATTTGGGGGAAGAGAGGGGAATAATGCCAAGAATTTTGCCTATTAGATTGTTTTGACCTTGTTCGCCTGAGGGTAATTCTGAACTCAAAAACCTGGAACTGGAGGGTGTCCTGACAACCCAAAATGGGAGCTGGCCACCTGTCTTCCCTACTTCGATATCTCTCACACCTCCAGCCTCCCTCTTACTGGCCCAATTCAGGCTGTTCAACCAAATAGCCACCTTGGTCTGTAGGCTAAAGCGTTTTCCTCCTCGGACCCTCAGTGTTTGTATTGGAGCCTGCGTGTTTTCCCTCGGTTAGGGATAGATCATCCCTTGTTCCTCTGTTTTCCACGCCCGATGGACTTGAAGACGATGAGGTGCACGGCTGGTCAGGGTAGGGTTTTTTTTTTTTTAAATCCCCCTTTCCTGATCCTCTTCCTGAGCCCTGAATCTGCTAGGTCCCAACATTGGATATTTGAGACGGCTGGGCTATCACCTGTCGGGCATCTTGTCACCCTCTCGACCCTCTTGATCTGTCGTGAGTTTCCTAAGGATGCTAAAAGAGTTCGTGCCTCCCATTGCTTCTGTCTGCCTGACGAAGCAGGGTTGTGGTAAGCGGGAAGGATGACCGGATGCTCATTGGAAACCGAGTCACAGATAAATCTACTTCTTCCAAAAGAAGCGCAGAAAACACCAGAATGAGAAGTTCTCCAAGGCTTCCCTGATTCAAGACCCCTTCGTTCCTCCTACAGGTGGTCTCCAGTCTCCCCGACCTCCAAGAGAAAGTTTTGGGGTGAAGCTTCCCACTTCAGACTTTGAGTTTCTAAATATATTGTCTGAGAGATTCTGCCTCCTGAATGGCTTTCATCCCCCTCACTCCAAGCCTGCGGCTACTTTCACAGCCCAGGAAGTTCTTAACATTGAATGGTGGCTTTCTAATCGCTCCGATTGCACATGTCCTGAGGGGCTTCTCCCCAGTGCTCTTGTTTTGCTCTCTCCCCTCTGGTCTCCTTTTTTGATTTAGAGATTAAAATGGAAGAACTGAAAATAAAAAAAGGTATCTCATACGCAAAGCCAACAGATGCTGGGTCTTAAGTCGATCAAGTCGGGCCCTAATCGTCCCCGTCTTCCCAGAATGGGAGGGATTCAGAGTGCGAGAGACGGCAGGTAATTTGAAACAGAGTCCAGATTTTGCAGAGCAGGGAGTGATGTGGAGCTGGTCGTGTGTGATCATGCCCTAAGGCTTGCACTGTCTTCTGAGAAAGGTGGAAAGGATTCAATGGTTTAGAAAATTGCAACGAGCGTGCAACTGGGAAGGGAGCATAGCAGGCCCAGATCCCCTGGGGTGCTTTCACTTTTGCGTCTCGGCTCTTCTGTACCAGGCGGAGGAGGCGGCGGAGGTGGTTGTCCCCCAAGATGTTTTTGGGAAAAGGGCCTCTCTCCAAAATAGAGTAGCAGGGCACACAGGCAATTACTCAGATCTAACCAACCTACCTACAGGTACCATAATTATTACTACCATTTTATCAGTTTTCAGTGGTCTCAAGAATCCTTTCCCACTTAAACGGCAGCTAGAGAGTTGTTTTGAAGAGTTGCCCATATAGATGTGCAATTGAAATCAATTTGAACTTATAGCAATAGTCCAAATCGGCATTATTGAGAAGATAATTGGTGGATGGGAAGGAGCCAACTACAAGAAGTGGTTTGAGGATAGTACCTCAAACCAGCAAAGTTTGAAGTCCATGGCGGAGAGGCCACTGTGTTTGTGAAGGGCCCCAACCAGTTAGCTCCATCAAAAGAAAAGGAGTTACACTGGGGCGAGCAGAGCCAGAAAAGGGGAAGAAAACATCCTTTGAAGGTTTGTGGATTCATTAATATCCCTCAGGTGGTCTGCAGCGTTTCCAGGTTGGCCTCCCAGAAGGGGCTCAAGGACTTAGAAAGGAGAGAGCGGAGGTGGTCTTGAGGGATTGTGGCAGTGCAGAGTGAGAAAGTAGACGAGCTCCAAGTTGGTGAGTAAAAGAAATGTTGCAGAGCAGTGGAGAGACTTTCACCTTTTCCCTCCGGGAGAAGGTGTGCTGGGTTTTTTTGGTTGGGGGGCGGAAGGGGGTGTTGACATCTGTCCCCTTCCCTGAGTGTGCCTGCCCAGCAGAGCAGTCTGGGATCATTTGTAAAATGTAAAAGGAGCCTGCTACCACTCTGCTGTACTTCAGGGAAGCGTTTGGAAGCCATGGCTGACACAATTCCCTTCCCATGCAAAATATTCCCTCATTTCCTACTTCTTTTGGGTCTCCTTCTTTTCTTCATCTGCACTCGTTCCTTAAAGAGAATGCATTCGCTCTCATGGCTTGGTGAGCAGGGAATGTGTCAGTTGAATTGTGTTGTCCACTCCCAAGTGCTTAGTACAGTGCCCTGTATACAGTAAGCACTCAATAGATACAACTGATACATGGTTTCAGCCACCATCTCTACGAGAATGATTCCCTAATCTACCTCTCTAGCCCTGACCTCTTCCTCCTTCTCTGCAGTCTCTCATTTCTTCCTGCCTTCAGGGCATCGCTACTTGGATGTCCTGCCCATGACTTAAACTTAACATGTCCAACTCAGAACTCCTTATTTTCCTTCCCAAACTCTGACCTCCCCCTGTATATCCACCCTGCCTCAAGTCCATAAGCTGGGAACTATTTTCAACTCATTTCTCTCATTCAACCCACACACGCAGTCTGTCATCAAATCCTTTCGGCCGTCTCCTCACAACATCGCTAAAATCCACCCTTTCCATCCAAACTGCTACCATGCTGATCCAAGCGTTTTCCATATCCCTCCTTGACCACTCTTCATCTGCCTCCTCTCTCTCCCTACGCCAGTCCTTACTTCACTCTGGTGCCCCGATTATTCTAAAAAAAAAAATTCAGTCCACATCTCCCCACTCTCAGTAACTTCCAGTTATAGTCCATCCACCTCCACATCAAACAGAAACTCTTTTCCATTGGCTTTGATGCAGTCAATCAGTCACACACACACCCCCGATTCTCCCCACCTCCCCGCCTCACCTTGCTGGTTTCTTACTACAAGGCAGTGTACATGCTTCATTCCTTCAACATCAGGTAACTCACTGTACCTCGATCTCATCTATCTTGCTGTCAGATTATTGCCTACATCCTCTCTCTGGCCTGGATCTCCTTCCCCCTTCATATATGCTCTTCTAGCGCTTAGTACAGTGCTCTACACACATTAAATGCTCAATAAATACAACTGAATGAATATATGAAGCATCACCACTCTCCCCACCTTCAAAGCCTTATTAAAATCTTACTTATCTACCTAGACTGTGAGTCCCTATGTGGGACCTGATTATTTTGTATTTGCTCCAACCCTTGTTGCAGTGCTTGGCACAGAGTCAGGGCTTCACAAATACTAGAATTATTATCTCCAAGAGGCCTTCCCCATTTCTCCTACTCCCACTTCCCTCCCTGTTTGCGATGCACTTGTGTACATATCCATAATTTATTTTAAAGTCTGTCTCCCCTTTTAGACTGTAAGCTCCTGGTAGACAGGGAACATGTCTCTGGGAACTAACTAGGCTGAGAACTAACTCTATTGCATTGTACTTTCCTAAGTGCTTAGTACAATGTTCTGCACACAGTAAGTGCTCAATAAATACTATTGACTGCTTCCTCCTACCTGGCCCCAGGAGATCTAAAGGTTTGTAGTTTTTTGGGTTTGTTTTTTGTTTTTTTACTGCCCTGTAAAGTGCATGACCATGAGAGGGTAAAAACTGCAAAGCTGTGGTGGTTCATTCATTCATTGTCAGTCATATTTAATGAGCACTTACTGTGTGCAGAGCACTGTATTAAGCACCTAGTAGAGTACAATACAACAGACACATTCCCCGCCCACAATGAGCTTACAGTTTAGAGGAGAGGAGATGGACATTAATATAAATAAATTACAAATATGAACAAGTCCTGGGGGGCTGGGAGGGAGGAAGACTAAAGGGAGCGAGTCAGGGTGACACCGAAGGGAGTGGGAGAAGAGGAAAGGGGAAGCTCAGGGAGGGCCTCTTGGAGGAGATGTGCCTTCAATAAGGCTTTGCAAGTAGGGGAGAGTAATTGCCTGTCTGATTTGAGTAGGGAGGGCATTCCAGACCCAGAGGCAGGACGTGGGTGGGTGAGCGGTCGGCGGTGAGATGGAGGCACAGCGAGAAGGTTCGCATCCAAGGAGTGAAGTATGTGGGACATATGTCTTATTACCATTGTGTTTTCAGCTTAGCTCCTTCATATACCAGGACCCCACTTGGGTTCTGTAGGGACGGAAGGGTTCCCCGACCACTTCTGAGGTCGGGGAGAAGGGGAGCTTGGGCCTGCCGTGTCGTTGCTCGAAGCCTGTTCTAGTGTCAGGAAGATTAGCCGCTCGCTCTCCATTCAGGAGGCAGAAGGAGAATAAAAGCTGTCATCAAATATGCATTGGGCCGCAGGCAGCTGCCTGGCAGCAAAGATGCGCTCTGCCACTCTGCGATATTGAGCAGCTTCCCGCCAGGTAGCCCTGTCTGTGGGGAGCACTCTGGGCCGGTCCCCGGGAGCACCCCGGGGGTTTTAGCGCTCCGCCTGGGGAACAGCGGTGCCGGTGGCGGCATGCCAGGAGGGAGTCGGTGGCCGGACAGAGGCAGGTGAGTGGGCTGGACTCCTCTGCCGATGGTCTGGGGGTTGAAGGATGACCAGAAGCCGGGGGGAGGACGGAGAGGAGATGGTGGCTAGTCTGGACGGCGAGGACGGTTGGCTTTCTGCTCGGATTGGCTCGGGGCAGCGGGTGGGCAGAGGGGGAGATCTTTCCATTCAGGTTGGCAGGGAGCCCGGGGTGGTTTCAGGGTTTGCCCAGCAGTGCCCGCTGGGAGCGACGAGGGAGCTAGAAAGCTAACCCCCGAAGAGATGGCTGACAACAGAACGGGCGATGCTTTGAGAGTTTCTGGTGCTCAGGGAGGAGTCGTGTCTTCCCTTATTAAATAGTAATAATAGCATTTGTTGAGCGCTGACTGTGAGGGTGGGGGGAGGCACTAATACGGTGCTTGTTCTGTGGTAGAGACTCCAGACCCCTCTGAGGCGGGTAAAGGTGAAAACCGTCCAGGACCTGAGCACTGGGATCGGCACCCTTCCTAGAATTCAATCAGTCAGTTGATCAGTGTTGTTCTTTCAGCACTTACTCTGTGGAGAAGCAGCGTGGCCTATCATCATCATCAATCGTATTTATTGAGCCCTTACTATGTGCAGAGCACTGTACTAAGCGCTTGGGAAGTACAAATTGGCAACATATAGAGACAGTCCCTACCCAACAGTGGGCTCACAGTCTAAAAGGGGGAGACAGAGAACAGAACCAAACATACTAACAAAATAAAATAAATAGAATAGATATGTACAAGTAAAATAAATAAATAGAGTAATATGTACAAACATATATACAGGTGCTGTGGGGAAGGGAAGGAGGTAAGATGGGGGGATGGAGAGGGGGACGAGGGGGAGAGGAAGGAAGGGGCTCAGTCTGGGAAGGCCTCCTGGAGGAGGTGAGCTCTCAGTAGGGCCTTGAAGGGAGGAAGAGAGCGAGCTTGGCGGATGGGCAGAGGGAGGGCATTCCAGGCCCGGGGGATGACGTGGGCCGGGGGTCGACGGCGGGACAGGCGAGAACGAGGTACGCTGAGGAGATTAGCGGCGGAGGAGCAGAGGGTGCGGGCTGGGCTGGAGAAGGAGAGAAGGGAGGTGAGGTAGGAGGGGGCCAGGGGATGGACAGCCTTGAAGCCCAGGGTGAGGAGTTGCTGCGTGATGCGCAGATTGATTGGTAGCCACTGGAGATTTTTGAGGAGGGGAGTAATATGCCCCGAGTGTTTCTGGACAAAGATAATCTGGGCAGCAGCATGAAGTATGGATTGAAGTGGAGAGAGACACGAGGATGGGAGATCAGAGAGAAGGCTGATGCAGTAGTCCAGACGGGATAGGATGAGAGCTTGAACGAGCAGGGTAGCGGTTGGGATGGAGAGGAAAGGGCGGATCTTGGCAATGTTGCGGAGCTGAGACCGGCTGACGGCTTGGATGTGAGGGGTGAATGAGAGAGTGGAGTCGAGGATGACACCAAGTCATCAAGCCTAGTGGGAAGAGCACGGGGCTGTGAGTCAGAGGACCTGGGTTTTAATCGTGGATCTGCCTACTGCTGCTGTGTGACCTTGAGCAACCCACTTAACTTCTCTGAGCCTCCCTTCTCCTGCTTAGATTTTAAGCCCCAGGCAGGTCAGGGACTCTGTCCAACCTAATTCACTGGTATCCACCCCAGCACTTTGAAGAGTGTTTAACACATAGTAAGTGCTTAACAAATACCATTAAAAAAGCACTTGGGAAAGTACAATAAAGTTGGTAGATGAAATCCCTTCCCGCCAGGAGTTTACAGTCTACAGTAAAATCTGTCTCCCCCTTCTAGACTGTGAGCCCATTGTTGGGTAGGGACCGTCTCTATATGTTGCCAACTTGTACTTCCCAAGCGCTTAGTACAGTGCTCTGCACACAGTAAGCGCTCAGTACAGTTGATTGATTGATTAGTGCAGTGCTCTGCACACAGTAAGCGCTCAATAAATACGATTGATTGAATGAATGAATAAAATAGCCCAGCTCAGGATGGGAGCCACTGTAAATTCCTCCCTTGACTCCCATTCCTCCTCACTCTCCAAGAATTCCTTCTCTCCACTCTAGACTGTAAGCTCGTTGTTGGCATGGAACGTGTCTGTTCCATTATTATAGTGTATTCTCCCAAGTGCTTAGTGTAGTACTCTGCACACAGTAAGCATTCAGGATATCATCATCATCAATTGTATTTGAGCGCTTACTATGTGCAGAGCACTGTACTAAGTTCTTGGGAAGTACAAATTGGCAACATATAGAGACAGTCCCTACCTAACATTGGGCTCACAGTCTTAAAGGGGGAGACAGAGAACAAAACCAAACATACTAACAAAAAAAAAAAATAAATAGAATAGATATGTACAAGTAAAATACATAGAGTAATAAATATGTACAAACATATATACATATATACAGGTGCCGTGGGGAAGGGAAGGAGGTAAGATGGGGGATGGAGAGGGGGACGAGGGGGAGAGGAAAGAAGGGGCTCAGTCTGTGAAGGGCCTTGAAGGGAGGAAGAGAGTTAGCTTGGCGGATGGGCAGAGGGAGGGCATTCCAGGCCCGGGGGATGACGTGGGCCGGGGGTCGATGGCAGGACAGGCGAGAACGAGGTACGGTGAGGAGATTGGTGGCGGAGGAGCGGAGGGTGCGGGCTGGGCTGGAGAAGGAGAGAAGGGAGGTGAGGTAGGAGGGGGCGAGGTGATGGACAGCCTTGAAGCCCAGGGTAAGGAGTTTCTGCCTGATGCACAGATTGATTGGTAGCCACTGGAGATTTTTGAGGAGGGGAGTAATATGCCCAGAGCGTTTCTGGACAAAGATAATCCGGGCAGCAGCATGAAGTATGGATTGAAGTGGAGAGAGACATCTTAAAGGAGGGACTTGGGAATCTGGGGCAGAAGTGCCGTCCATGTATTCCTCACTTCAGGGAAGGACTGTATTTCTTAGCGCTCTCTCTCCATCTCTCCAGGCACCTCACTTAGCCACGCGCTTGGAAACCACAACCATGTGTGTCAGCCCCACTTTCGGAGGTGGATGGGGAAATTTCCCTCCTCAGACCACCACCCCCCTGGACATCTGGCCTAGAGAAATCACACCTCTATTGACCTCCCTGCCAGAGCACTCAGACCCGAAAAACACGTGTCTCCGGACACTCTGTGGCCCTCAGACTGACGTGGCTGGGGCCAGCAGAGAGATCTCACAGGGTCCATGGCCTAATGGAAAGAGCACAGGCCTGGGAGTTATCTGCTGTACGACTTTAAACAAGTCACTTAACTTCTCTGTGCCTCAGTTACCCCACCTGTAAAATGGGGATTAAAGCTGTGAGCCTCATGTAGGGCATGGACTTTGTCCAACCTTGTATCTACCTCAGTGTTTAATACAGTGCCTGGCACAAAGTAAATGCTTGACAATCATTAAAAAAAGGAAGCTGCCTTTGGGGTTGCTCTGTGGCACACCCTGGGTTCCTCAGGCCTCTCACCGCCAACCTTTTGCTTCCTGAAATTCCCTTCGTATCAGACCATGGTCAGAGTCCTTCTGAAATCCCATCTCTGGGAAGCCATCCTCTATTTCTACTCTCCCCACTTTGTATCCCCCTACACCATCCAATTCCCACAGCCCTGCATCATCACACTGTCTCAGTACTTAAGCACTCAAGACCCCCAGCCGGTACTTATATACATATTTTTTTCTGTTTCTTGTTAAGAGCTGACTTTGTACCAGGCACTGTACTAAGCGCTGGGGTAGATACAAGCTAATCAGATTCATTCATTCATTCATTCATTCAATCGTATTTATTGAGTGCTTACTGTGTGCAGAGCACTGGACTAAGCGCTTGGGAAGTACAACTTGGCCACACATAGAGGCGGTCCCTACCCAACAGCGGGCTCACAGTCTAGAAGGGGGAGACAGAGAACAAAACAAAACATATTAACAAAATAAAATAAATAGAATAGATATGTACAAGTAAAATGGAGTAATAAATATGTACAATCAATCGTATTTATTGAGCGCTTACTGTGTGCAGAGCACTGTACTAAGCTCTTGGGAAGTACAAGTCGGCAACATATAGAGACAGTCCCTACCCAACAGTGGGCTCACGGTCTAAAAGGGGGAGACAGACAACAAAACATATTAACAAAATAAAATAAATATGTACAAATAAAATAGAGTACTAAATACATACATACATATATACAGGTGCTGTGGGGAAGGGAAGGAGGTAAGGCAGGGGGATGGGGAGGAGGATGAATGGGGATTCATTCATTCATTCAATCGTATTTATTGAGCGCTTACTGTGTGCAGAGCACTGTACTAAGCGCTTGGGAAGTACAAGTTGGCAACATCTAGAGACGGTCCCTACCCAACAGCGGGCCCACAGTCTAGAAGGGGAAGACAGACAACAAAAGAAAACACATTAACAAAATAAAATAGAGTAAATATGCACAAGTAAAATAGAGTAATAAATACGTACAAACATATATACATACCTACTTGTACTTCCCAAACGCTTAGTACAGTGCTCTGCGCACTATGTCCCGTATGAGGCTCAAGGTCTTAATCCTTATTTTACAGATGAGGTAGCTGAGGCACAGAGAAGTGAAGTGCTTTGCCCAGGTTCACACAGCAGACAAGTGTGGGAGTCAGGATTGGAACCCAGGTCTTTCTAACGCCCAGGACCGTGCTCTATCCACTAGGCCATGCTGTAATACACTGCATTGCATCCTAATATTGGATAAGAGAAGCAGCGTGGCTTAGTGGAAAGAGCCTGGGCTTTGGAGTCAGAGGTCATAGGTTCGAATCCTGGCTCCGCCAATTGTCAGCTGTGTGACTTTGGGCAAGTCACTTCAAGTCTCTGTGCCTTTGTTACCTCATCTGTAAAATGGGGATTAAGACTGTGAGCCCCCGTGGGACAACCTGATCACCTTGTAACTTCCCCAGCGCTTAGAACAGTGCTTTGCACATAGTAAGCACTTAATAAATGCCGTTATTATTATTATTATTATTAATTTATTTTCATGTCTGTCAGCCCCAATCGATTACAACCTCACTGGGGGCAGAGACCATGTCTACTAATTCTCTTGTACTCTCTTAGTGTTCTGCACTCAGATCAATCAATCAATCAATCAATTGTATTTATTGAGCGCTTACTGTGTGCAGAGCACTGGACTAAGCGCTTGGGAAGTACAAGTTGGCAACATATAGAGACAGTACCTACCCAACAGTGGGCTCACAGTCTAAACGTACCAGTAGATGCTACTGATAGTACTGAGAGTCTTCTAGCCTGTGAGCCCACTGTTGGGTAGGGACCGTCTCTATATGTTGCCGACTTGGACTTCCCAAGCGCTTAGTACAGTGCTCTGCACACAGTAAGGCACGATAAATGCGATTGATTGATTGATTGACTAAGCCAAGACAGAGCAGTAGCGCTAACTGCCCTAGACCTCCCCTCAGTCAATCTCTTGCACTTATTGAGTGTTTTCTGTGTGCGGAGCATCGTATTAAGCACTTGGGAGAGCACAGCATATGAGTTGGCAGGCACGTTCCCTGCCCACAGTGAGCTGCCGGTCTCTATCCTGGGTATCCGTCGCCTCCCTCTGTCTTGTATCCCGCAGGGCCTTTTGAGTCCCACGCGGGAAAGGGACTGTTGTACAACTCGATGATCTTGTATCTACCCCAGCACTTAGAACAGTGCTTGGCACATAGTAAGTGCTTAATAAATGAGCCCACTGTTGGGTAGGGACTGTCTCTATATGTTGCCAACTTGTACTTCCCAAGCGCTTAGTACAGTGCTCTGCACACAGTAAGTGCTCAATAAATACGATTGATTGATTGATTAACAAATGCCATTATTATGATTATCTCTTAGCTGTTGGCTGAGCAAGAGACCCTTCTTATCAAGGGAAGGCCCAGTGAAGTCACTAGTGATCACCATGACAACAGCATGTTTCGCTAAACTGGAACACTTGTTTCTTTTTTTTTTTAATAGTATTTGTTATTCATTCAGATGTATTCATTCATTCAATCGTATTTATTGAGCGCTTACTGTGTGCAAGCAATGTTTCCTTCTGCCCCAGAGAGTTAAGAGCAGAGGTGGAGGCAGCAGGGTGGAAGGAGTAAGGTGAGGGTGGCACTTTGAGAATCGGGGGAGACGATCCTTTTGAGTCCTACGCGGGAAAGGGACTGTTGTACAACTCGATGATCTTGTATCTACCCCAGCACTTAGAACAGTGCTCGGCAATAGTAAGTGCTTAACAAATGCCATAATTATGATTATCTCTTAGCTGTTGGCTGAGCAAGAGACCCTTCTTATCAAGGGAAGGCCCAGGGAAGTCGCTAGTGATCACCATGACAACAGCTTGTTTAAACTGGAGCACTTGTTTCTTTTTTTTTTAATAGTATTTGTTATTCATTCAAATGTATTCATTCATTCATTCAATCGTATTTATTGAGCGCTTACTGTGTGCAAGCAATGTTTCCTTCTTCCCCAGAGAGTTAAGAGCAGAGGTGGAGGCAGCAGGGTGGAAGGAGTAAGGTGAGGGTGGCACTTTGAGAATCGGGGCAGACGATCCTTTTGAGTCCTACGAGGGAAAGGGACTGTTGTACAGCTCAATGATCTTGTATCTACCCCAGTACTTAGAACAGTGCTTGGCACATAGTAAGTGCTTAACAAATGCCATTATTATGATTATCTCTTAGCTGTTGGCTGGGCAAGAGACCCTTCTTATCAAGGGAAAGCCCAGTGAAGTCGCTAGTGATCACCGTGACAACAGCTTGTTCAGCTAAACTGGAGCACTTGTTTCTTTTTTTTTAAATAGTATTTGTTATCATCATCATCATCAATCGTATTTATTGAGCACTTACTATGTGCAGAGCACTGTACTAAGTGCTTGGGAAGTACAAATTGGCAACATATAGAGACAGTCCCTACCCAACAGTGGGCTCACAGTCTAAAAGGGGGAGACAGAGAACAAAACCAAACATACTAACAAAATAAAATAAATAGGATAGATATGTACGAGTAAAATAAATAAATAAATAGAGTAATAAATATGTACAAACATATATACATATATACAGGTGCTGTGGGGAAGGGAAGGAGGTAAGATGGGGGGGATGGAGAGGGGGACGAGGAGGAGAGGAAGGAAGGGGCTCAGTCTGGGAAGGCCTCCTGGAGGAGGTGAGCTCTCAGTAGGGCCTTGAAGGGAGGAAGAGAGCTAGCTTGGCGGATGGGCAGAGGGAGGGCATTCCAGGCCCGGGGGATGACGTGGGCCGGGGGTCGATGGCGGGACAGGTGAGAACGAGGTACGGTGAGGAGGTTAGCGGCGGAGGAGCGGAGGTTGCGGGCTGGGCTGGAGAAGGAGAGAAGGGAGGGGAGGTAGGAGGGGACGAGGGGATGGACGGCCTGGAAGCCCAGGGTGAGGAGTTTCTGCCTGATGTGCAGATTGATTGGTAGCCACTGGAGATTTTTGAGGAGGGGAGTAACATGCCCAGAGCGTTTCTGGACAAAGATAATCCGGGCAGCAGCATGAAGTATGGATTGAAGTGGAGAGAGACACGAGGATGGGAGATCAGAGAAAAGGCTGCTGCAGTAGTCCAGACGGGATAGGATGAGAGCTTGAATGAGCAGGGTAGCGGTTGGGATGGAGAGGAAAGGGCGGATCTTGGCAATGTTGCAGAGCTGAGACCGGCAGGTTTTGGTGACGGCTTGGATGTGAGGGGTGAATGAGAGAGCGGAGTCGAGGGTGACACCAAGGTTGCGGGCTGGTTATTCATTCAGATGTATTCATTCATTCATTCAATCGTATTTATTGAGTGCTTACTGTGTGCAGAGCACTGTAATAATAACAATAATGATGGCATTTGTTAAGCACTTACTATTCATTCATTCATTCAATCGTATTTATTGAGTGCTTACTGTGTGCAGAGCACTGGACTAAGCGCCTGGGAAGTCCAAGTTGGCAACATATGGAGTTGGTCCCTACCCAACAGTGGGCTCACAGTCTAGAATGTATTGAGCGCTTACTGTGTGCAGAGCACTGTAATAATAACAATAATGATGGCATTTATTAAGCGCTTACTCTTCATTCATTCATTCAATCGTATTTATTGAGTGCTTACTGTGTGCAGAGCACTGTGATAATAACAATAATGATGGCATTTATTAAGCACTTCCTATTCATTCATTCAATCGTATTGAGTGCTTACTGTGTGCAGAGCACTGTAATAATAACAATAATGATGGCATTTATTAAGCACTTACTATTCATTCATTCAGTCGTATTGAGCACTTACTGTGTGCAGAGCACTGTACTAAGCGCTTGGGAAGTACAAGTTGGCAACATCTAGAGCCGGTCCCTACCCAACAGCGGGCTCACAGTCTAGAGGGGGAAGACAGACAACAAAACAAAACATATTAACAAAATAGAATAAATAAAGTAGTGAATATGTACAAGTAAAATAAATAGAGTAATAAATATGTACAAACATTCAGGTGCTGTGGGGAGGGGAAGGGGAGGAGGGGGAGAGGAAGGAGGGGGCTCATGTGCAAAGCACTGTTCTAAACGCTGGGGAGGTTACAAGGTGATCAGGTTGTCCCACAGGGGGCTCACAGTCTTAATCCCCATTTTACAGATGAGGGAACTGAGGCACAGAGAAATTGTGACTTGCCCAAAGTCACACAGCTGACACTTGGCAGAGCTGGGATTCAAACCCATGACCCCTGACTCCAAAGCCCATGCTGTTTCCACTGAGCCACGCTGCTTCTCTAAGCGCTTGGGAAGTACAGGTCATTCTGCACTCACTATGTGACACGCACTGTTCTAAGCGCTAGGGTAGATAAAAGATAATCAGGTTGTCTACAGTCCATATCCTGCAGTCAATAGCTAATCCTGGTGGAGCTGGGTTCTAATCCAGGTCTGTGCTCTGTCCACTAGGCCATGCTGCTTCTCCAACCTGAATTCTCAGCCCTTCTTTCCTCTTTTCATTCATTCATGCATTCAATCGTATTTATTGAGCGCTTACTGTGTGCAGAGCACTGTACTAAGCGCTTGGGAAGTACAAGTCAGCAACATATAGAGATGGTCCCTACCCAACAGTGGGCTCACAGTCTAGAAGGGGGAGACAGACAACAAAACGAAACATGTGGACGGGTGTCAAGTCGTCAGAACTGATAGAATTAAAGCTAAATGCACATTGTTAACAAAATAAATAGAATAGGTTGTACATATTTATTACTCTATTTATTTATTTATTTTACTTGTACATTTCTATCCTATTTTATTTTGTTGGTATGTTTGGTTCTGTTCTCTGTCTCCCCCTTTTAGACTGTGAGCCCACTGTTGGGTAGGGACTGTCTCTATGTGTTGCCAACTTGTACTTCCCAAGCGCTTAGTACAGTGCTCTGCACATAGTAAGCACTCAATAAATACGATTGATTGATTGATTGATGTACAAGTAAAATAAATAGCGTAATAAATCTACAAATATATATACAGGTGCTTTGCAAGGGGATGGGGAGGAGGATCGGAAAAAGAGGGGGTTCAGTGTTTTGCATTCCCTGTGAGATTATAAATCAGCAACATTCCCGGGCAGAATTGGAACAAAAGGAGTTTTTGGTTTTGTTTTGTTACATGGTATTTAAGTGCTTGCTGTATGCTAGGCACTGTACTACGTTCTGGGGTAGATCCAGGCTAATTGTGTCGGACCCAATCCATATCCCACAAGGGGCTCACAGTCTTCACCCCCATTTTATAGATGAGGTAACTGAGGACCAGAGAAGCAAAGTGACTGGCCCAAAGTGGCGGGGCCGGGATTAGAACCCAGGTCCTTAGGACTCCCAGGCTCGTGCTCTCACCACTAGGTCCCACTGCTTCTCTGAAGCAGCTCCTGAACAGTGGTCATTAGAAACTGACCTCCCTATCCAGCTGACCTGCCACGCTTCCCTGACTTCACACTCCCTTACGGCCTCTCTCTTCCTGTTGTCGCATTTCTGCCTAAAAATGGTTACGGAATTCACTTTCCCAAAGGGCCTGTGTGTGCCCAGTCTTTCCAGCCAGGATTTAGGGGGCTCGGACAGGACTCCGGCCACCTTCCCAACGCTCCTTTCAGGGGACGCCCGCCTTCAAGACGGCGGTTACTGACTTCAGGCCACTGGATGTCACTATCTCCGCACAAACTCTGACATTCATTCATTCAATCGTATTTATTGAGCGCTTACTATGTGCAGAGCACTGGACTAAGCGCTTGGGAAGTGCAAGTCGGCAGCATATAGAGACAGTCCCTACCCAACAGCGGGCTTACAGTCTAGAAATCAATGCAAGCCTCACTTTTTCCTGAGGCCTGGGGCCCCTTGGAAAGTTGAGGCGCCGAGGTGGTTGGACAGGCTCCGGGCTGGGGGTTGGGGGGGAAAAAAGGGGGACAACAAGGTCTCTTCCAAATTCTAGCAGAACTGCAGTTGAGCAGGTGACTTGGGGGCTTCTGATGTCTTCCACTTGCCAGGTCATTCCGGATACCAATCGATCAATCGTATTTATTTATTATTTATGTATATATGTTTGTACATATTTATTACTCATTTATTTATTTTACTTGTACATATCTATTCTATTTATTTTATTTTGTTAGTATGTTTGGTTTTGTTCTCCGTCTCCCCCTTTTAGACTGTGAGCCCGCTGTTGGGTCGGGACTGTCTCTATATGTTGCCAATTTGTACTTCCCAAGCGCTTAGTACAGTGCTCTGCACATAGTAAGTGCTCAATAAATACAATTGATGATGATGATGATGATTTATTGAGGTCTTGCTGTGTGCAGGGCTCTGTCA